>NC_092145.1:110689251-111001126 GCF_043159975.1 Macaca nemestrina | reverse complement strand
ATTCTATCTGTGTGTATTTATATATATGTATCTATACATGTATATGTGTATATTTTATTGATATGTATTAATAACGAAACTTTTAAATTGTACACACACACATGTTTTCTAGCCCATCCAGTATGTTCACGAAACACCTGAAAAACTGGAACCACCAACTCAAAGTCAGGATCCTGCACCTGCTCAGGAGAGAAAGGATAAGGGAGCATCTGCAGCTCAAGGTGAAGGGCAAAGAAAGAATGCTTGTGGAAGTGTGTGTGTGTGTGTGTGTGTGTGTGTGTGTGTGTGTGTGATGCGTTGTCACATACCAGAAGCAGGAGAGAAGAAAACAACGCAAACAATGCTGGGAAATTGACTGGAAAATTGAAGAGGGTATAGTTTGCAGCTTAGCTTAGGGAAATCCCTCACTATGATAAAATTTCTCCACTTTATAAAGAGAATGAAGCCTCGGTGACTGTGTTTTATCCAAGAACACTTGACTGGTGAATACAGAATTTATATTATTTTTCCAAATATCCAAGAACACTTGACTGGTGAATACAGAATTTGTATTATTTTTCCAAAGTGTGTGTCTTCCTACCATCTATGTTGCTGTGAAAATAGTAAATGATTTTGCTTAAAATGGTTAGAACTGCAATGCTTTACTGTAAGGTAGCTTAGTACTGGCCCCAAAATAGACCCAATTCTTAGGAGTAGGAGCAAACCCAAAAACTGTGTCGCTGAATGTTGGTCACCATTTCCTTTGATTGATATTTTTATATGGTAAGTTGGATAAAAGCTGGATAAATCAGGATATTGCCATACATGTAGTTGGTTTAGTATGAGTTTTTAAGTGGCTTTAAGAGGCGACTAAATTTTTTTTATGGTTAGAAAATTTAAAAATAATTATCCTGAGATTAACAGAAGATAGAAATAATTTCTCCTAGATAAAACATTTTGAAGCAATACTTTTATGTATCAGGTCATGGATTAGTCTAGTAATTCACTGTTAAAGGTTTCTAGACTATGACAGACAACAATACCCACTAATTGCTGTCCACCCTCTCCCTTATTCTCAGTTTGGGGCAGTATATTTTCTGTGATTGACAAATAATGTTATTTTGTACTACCTGGGGTTCATTCATGGAATATTACATTTAGGACCTTTGAACCTAAATATAACTTCATTTGAACAAAGTTGAGTTTCTGTTTACCCCAATAGGGAATGGATGTCCTGACTGTAAGATTTTTCATAGTCCTCAAATCCATTCAGCTAATCAGTCCTTCAGAAATTTACGTTTCAATTGTAATTGAAATCGTTTCTGTGTTGTAGACATCAGATTTCTTATTTGATGCGCACTGCTCTTAGTACTCTATGGCTGAATATAGGAATTATACATGTCCCATGGTTTATCCTTAGATTGTAATTTAAGAGAAAGGTGCTCAATGGGCTCAGTGCTCAATGGTGCTCAGTGGGCTCAATGGGCTCAGTGCCGTGTACTCGTAGTCCCGGCTACTTGGGACGCTGAAGTGAGAGGTTTGCTTGAGTCCAGGAGTTCAAGCCCAGCCTGGGAAGCATAGTGAGACCTTATCGCTAAGAAATAAGTAAATAAGTAAGTAAATAAGTGAGTGAATGAATAACTAAATGTTTCGTGGTATTGGAAAGCAAACATGTAAAGTTTGTTCCTAGTTGCTGGTAATGTTGGAAACATAAGTCTTTACTGAACTGTAACACTTTCAAATAGTTAAGTTGATAAATTTTAAGTTATGTGTAGTTTTTACCACAAATTTAAAAATCCCCTGTCTTCATAATGTTCAGTGTAGTCATCATATATTATTTTAAGTTTTCATTTGATATATTTTGTAAATATAATATTTATAGAAAAGTTGCAAGAATTTCAATCAATTCATATATTTTTCATCTGGATTCACCAACTGTTAATAGTTTTTGCCTCATTAGTTTCTTATCTCTTCTCTCCCTCTCTTACCCTGGTGCCTACACACTCACACACCCTTATTTGTATTATATTTATTGTTATTAATGGTGAATTATTTGCGTAAATTTTCAGGTATTATGGTCCTTTACCCAAAGTACTTGAGTGTGTGTATATCCTCAGAAAGAAAAAGTCATTCCTTGGATAATCACTGCACAATGATCGAAATAAGGAAATTTAACAATGAGAACCTGCAGTCATTTAATATACAGCATATACTCAAATTTTGCCAGTTATTCAAGTAATTTCCCATTTTTTGTTTTTTTGAGACGGAGTTTCACTCCGTCAGTCAAACTGGAGTGCAGTGGTACGATCTTGGTGCATTGCAACCTGAGCCTTTCAGGTTCAAGGGATTCTCATGTCTCAGTCTCCTGAATAACTTGGATTACAGGTGCCTGTCATGGCAACTGGCTAATTTTTTTTTAAAATATATTTTTAGTAGAGACAGGGTTTCACCATGTTGGCCAGGTGAAACCCCTAACCTCAAGTGCTCTGCCCACCTCGGCCTTCCAGACTGTTGGGATTATAGGTGTGAGCCACCACGTCCGGCCCAGATAATTTCCTCTATAGAATTTAATTTTCTGATCCAGAGTCCAGTTCAGGATCATGTCTTGCGTGTAGTTGTCATGTCTTTTTAGTTTCATCTGGAATGGTTCCTTAAGTTTTCTTTGTCATTCATGATACTGATGTTTGTGAAGAGGATAGATAGAACAGTTGGTTTGCAGAATGTTCACCAGTTTGGGCTTTTTCATTTATCGTTTAGAGACCTTTTTTCACTCACCATTTATTGGTGGCTACTCATGCCATATAACTTGCTAGGTGCTAGGAGTCTAATTGCTAATGAGAGACAGGATTTCAGCCTTGAGTGTTTAATATGACAAGGACAATGAGAAATACATTCACAGATATGTGCAAAGGAGGTGACAAAGCTGTGTGAGGGCAGTCTTCAGAAAGGAAGAGGGTAATATTTGGAAAACCCTGTTTTCCTATTTTCTGGCAACAGACTCCTCAGATAATGTTCTTGTGATTCTTATTAACACAGTTATTACTACATGAGCCTAAGGCTTTCATTTAATAACACTGTGAGCATGAATATTATTTTCTTATTCATATTCCATGGTTTACTGCTTAAATTGATTTTTTTTCTTTTAAGGGCCTGAGCTGCAAGCTGATAGCCAGGAGCTGGTTCAGCTGAAAACTGGGTGTGAGCGTGGAGATGGTCCTGATGTGAAGGGGATGTGCCTGTCAAATCCAGAGCCGGGGAAACTGCCAGAAGAAGGTAGGCAATCTATTAACCATGCAAATTGTAGGGTGTCTGTTTCCAGAGTATTATGGTTTTAATAACACAGAGGTGATAATACTGCCTCTTTAATATTAGAGGTTTTTTTTATTTTGTACTTTTATTTTTTATTTTTGGAAATAGAGTCTTACTTTGTCACCCAGCCTGGAGTGCAGTTTTCTGATCTTGTAGGTCACTGCAACCTCTGCTGTCTCAGCCTCCCGAGTAGCTGGGACTACAGGCACATGCCACCATGCCTGGGTAATTTTTGTATTATCAGTGGAGACGGGTTGCGGCATATTAGTCAGGCTGATCTCGAACTCCTGACCTCAGGTGATCCACCTGCCTCGGCCTACCAAAATGCTGGGATTATGGCGTGAGCCACCGGTTCTGGCCAATAATAGAGTTCTTATATAAAGGTTTTTTGTAATGTAGTTCCAGCCCCAGCAACTGACTTATAGACTGTCATATAGAAACAAATTGAGTCAAAGCCCTATTGAATTATAGCTTTTGAGAATAAGCCCTCAGACCAACAGCTTATAATTTTCAGATGCTTTTTAAAGGTCTGCTTTTAACAAATACATAACATATTTTTAACACCCATCACTTGGTGTGAAATATGCTGAAGCACTGATGCAGGTTCTAATACCAGCTCTTACAGCCTTGGTGAGATTCTCAGCAAATCCCTTAACTTACAAAGCTATCTTTGGTCTTATAAAAATACTGAGTTTAATGAAGATATTTTAATATAATTTTCCATTCTGGTTTTTTCATACACTGATCCTGTTGGATATAATGCATAGGATACAGAGATTATCTGCTGTGCATGATTTCTTTATCCCAAATCATCAAACCCTGACCTGAGTCATCTTAAAACGTGTGAATTGAGATTTCATTGGTACTAAGAAAGTGAGCGGGCACTCGGCTTCATGTTTGCATTTCTGTGTGGAGACTTGAATGCCTACTCTTAGATTCTGTCAAATTGTGAATTCTCTTCATTTTATTTATTTATTTTTTTTAGACACGGGTTCACTCTGTAACCCAGGCTGGAGTGCAGTGGTGCAATTTCAGCTCACTGCAACCTCTGCCTCTGAGCCTCAAGCCATTCTCTCACTTCACCTTCCTGAGTGGCTGGAACTACAGGCCTAGGCCACCGTGCCTAACTTATTTTGTTTTTTTAAAAATAAATTTTTGTAGAGATGAGGTCTCACTATGTTGCCCAGGCTGCGATTCTCTGGCTTTTAATTAATAATTGCTTTTTAAATCTTTCCCCCAAGGAAACCTTGAGTGACGGAATTATCAACTGGCGAGAGACCAGTTAGTTCCTATCATCTGTGGCATGTAGGTCAGTGATGCTCAGCATGGGTGTGAGTAAGATGCCTGTGCTATGCACGCTCCCTGCTGCACTGTCAGTCTTCATGAGCCAGTATTTCTAATAAGACTGTCGACACATATATGATATAATCATCTCTCACCATATCAAATGTTACATGTAAGTTTCAGCTTTAGAGACATGGATTGATCAGATTTAAGGTTGAAAGACCATGACTTTAGTACTTCCTGACTAATCAACTGAAGTATGTTTTACACATGTGTTTTCCAAATTGCTGACTGTGAATTGTAAGTGCTTCTGAATTGAAAGGGAGCACCTGATGCTTAGGAAGAAATTACCTTTAAATTCTGCAGGTCTACCCTCAAAGTGTGTACAGAGGTTCAATTGGATGTAAGACACAGGATCACCCTTAGGTTTCTGTTTCTAGTACATTTTATAAAACCCAAACTGTAGTGTGCTTTGTATACCTTTAGGGTCATCTAAACAATCTGTTGCTCGGCCGGGCGCGGTGGCTCACGCCTGTAATCGCAGCACTTTGGGAGGCTGAGGCGGGTGGATCACGAGGTCAGAAGTTCGATACCATCCTGGCTAACACGGTGAAACCCTGTCTGTTCTAAAAATACAAAAAATTAGCCAGGTGTGGTGGCACGTGCCTGTGGTCCCAGCTACTCAGGAGGCTGAGGCAGGAGAATTGCTTGAACCCAGAAGGCGGAGGTTGCAGTGAGCCGAGATTGCACCACTGCACCCCAGCCTGAGTGACAGAGTGAGATTCTGTCTAAAGTAATAATAATAATAATAATAATAATAATAATAATAATAATAATCTGTTGCTCAGTAATGTTCCCAACTGTTGTTTTTTGTTTCAGGTGAAGGGCGATCACAGTGTTAAAAGAAGACACGCTGAAATGATGCAGGCTGCTCCTATGTTGGAAAAATTTTCACTAAAGTTCTCCCAATAAAGCTTTACAGCCTTCTGCAAAGAAGTCTTGTGCATCTTTTGTTAATTTTATTTCTAGGTATTTGATGCTGTGAAATGTATCATTCTTTGAAATTTTGTAGTCTAACTCTTTGAGCTGGTGTGTAGAGGCATAATTCTCATATATTGATTTTCTATCCAGAAACCTTGTTAAATATGCTTATGAATTTTAAAAGTTTACTTCTAGGCTGGGCGCGGTGGCTCAAGCTTGTAATCCCAGCACTTTGAGAGGCCGAGACGGGCGGATCACAAGGTCAGGAGATCGAGACCATCCTGGTTAACCCAGTGAAACCCCGTCTCTACTAAAAAATACAAAAAACTAGCCGGGCTAGGTGGCGGGCGCCTGTAGTCCCAGCTACTCGGGAGGCTGAGGCAGGAGAATGGCGTAAACCCGGGAGGCGGAACTTGCAGTGAGCTGAGATCCGGCCACTGCACTCCAGCCTGGGCGACAGAGCGAGACTCCATCTCAAAAAAAAAAAAAAAAAAAAAAGTTTTCTTCTAGATTTTTTTCAGTTTTCAACATACAGAATCGTATCATTTTTGAATAAGAACAATTTTGTTTCTGCTGTTTTTGTTTGGTTTTTTTTTGTATTTTTCGTACAGATGGGATTTTGGCTTGTTGCCCAGGCTTTTTTAAACTCCTGAGCGCAAGTAATCCACTCTCCTTGGCCTTTCAAAGTGTTGGGATTACAGGCATGGGCCACTGTGCTGGGCCTGTTTTTGCCATTTTAAACACTTTTATTTCCTTTTCTGATTTTATGGCATTGAGCAGACCCACCCAGTACAATTGCGATAGTGGAAATTTTTGTGTTATTCCTGATGAGGAATGGAAAAATTTCAACATTTCACGACAATATTTACTGTGCTTTTTTTGTAGATGGACTTTTTCAGAGTCATTCCATTCTGTTTTAGTTTGCTGAGAGTGTTCATTTTGAATATATGTTGAATTTCATCAAACACTGCATCAATTGTGATTACCACAGGGGTTTTTCCCCCAGTAATCTGTTTATGTCGTCAATTACGTTGATAAATCTGTACTTTTTAAATTTTAACAATTGAGACAGGTCTCACTCTGTCACCCATGCTGACTGCAGTAGTGTGATCACAGCTCACTGCAGCCTCAACCTCCTGGGCTCAAGCGATCCTCCCACCTCACCCTCCTGAGTAGCTAGGACTATAGGTACATGCCACCATGCCAAGCTAATTTTTCTATTTTGGAGATGATATTTTTTCATGTTGCCCAGGCTGGTTTTATACTCCTAGGCTCAAGTCGTCCGCTCGCCTCGGCCTCCCAAAGTGCTGGGATTACATAATGAGCTTTTCTAGAATGCTTCTCTGAGATTTGGACCCTTCTTAAACGGCAGTGACCAAACGGGCAGCTCCGGGTACCTATCCCCTCAAACTTTGTGAGGGTCATGTTCTCTGAGGATGCCTCTTCAATTTGAAAGCTATCTGTTCCTGTTTCTCTGCTGATATTAACTCTCTGTGCACAGAAAGTTAAATGTCACCGGTTATTATTTTCCCTAGATTTTGATCTGTGCTATGTGGCTGAGAATGGGCTGACTGACCCTAGATCTGTGTATAATTATGACAATGGCTCCATTTATTTTTAAAATAATAAGAGGAATTATTATAAAATTCCTATTTACTGGATGTGTACTATGTATGAATTACTTCTTTGTGCTAGGTTCTGTACATGTATGACCTCTTTAGATCCTCACAAGATAAGGCAGAATTTTCATGAAATTGACGACTGACTCCAGTAAGAAGCAGATTTGGGGGGATTTCAATTTCTAAGCTCAAAGCCCTTGCACTTTTCTCAAAGTAAAGCTTTTGAAAGTGTTAAATGTAGACGAACTGATGGTGTATATGATGACTTTAGTTGTAATCTGATGTTTTCTTAAAAAAATTACATATACAAAAGTGTTTGACTTAAAAGGCTTTGTTCTCCCTTTAAAGGAAGCGTCTACCAAAATGTGGCACACAGACCTCGCATGGTGTCTCTAGGGCCTCCCACCCCGCATTTCCCCTCCTTTTTCTCTTGTTCTGACTGAAAAACAAAGTGCTTTGACTGCACTGTGACCCAGCCAGCTGCATGTTTACCCAGCATGCTTGAACCCAAGCTGGAGCCTTGAACATAAAGGTATTTAAGTTGTTGCTCAAAATACTGAAAGAAACTAGCTCTGGCCCTGAACCAAATCCCTTAAACTCTCCTATAAAACTCCATAACCTGACCCCCTCTCTGCGGATATACCTAGGCACGACATCCTTGTTGTCTGTTGTGAGGATGCTTTAGTCTACTCTGTAAGTTCTCCCAATAAATGCTTTGGACTGATCACCCTGGTGGTTAGTGCTCCTTGGAAATCCTGACAGGCACAATCTTTAGATGGTCTGGGGCACTCCCTTGTGGGTACTCTCCTACTTCTGCTTTTGGGGCAGCTTCAGCCACGGATTTGGCTGGATGAAATCATTAATACAAAAACAAACATTTAAAAACTTTTTTTTCCATGATAATGTGCTTATGTTACAGAAAATATAATACTAAAGCCATTTGCAACCATTTGTGGGGAGAAAGTTAAGAACGTGTGTCACAAATCACACGGCAAAACACCACAACATCCCCTACAAACACATCTGTCCTTCGAAGTTACTCAGAGGTGGAGAAGGAGCAGCCACAAATCTCTTTTTTTCTTCCACAAAATCCTCTGTTGGCTTGATAAGAGATCTCTCAGAAGCCCCCCTTGCTGCCCGATTCCAGACATCTACCCCTATTACTATACACAAAGACAGGTTATACCTCTGAGGTCTTGTTTGCATCTTCACAGTCCCCCACCCCAAGGAAACAGTTCTGCCAAAAAAAAAAAATCCTATTCAGAATCCACCCTGCTTAGGGAATGACAAGGGATTATAAACAGCAATGATTTTTCCCTCTTACAGAGGCCTAAAAATATTTCCTGATCCAAGAGGACTTAAAATCTATGGTTCAAGTAAAGAGTGAGGCTAAATGCAGGGTATCTCAATTTACCCCAAATACATGAGGGGATCCCTTGGTTGTGGAGGTAGCAGAAAGGATTAGAGCCTATATAGAAGAAAAGGGAAAGCAACCAGGAAAATTTGCTTACGCAAAATTACTTGGGTCCTACTTACACTGTCTCCTTATAGGCAATGGCATGAAATAGCCATGGGTTTCCATCCTGTCTCTGACACACTGACCTTGCAATGGTGAAATGGTGGGAAAGGTTCTTACATTCTTTGGGCCTGTTTCCCCACCCCATTTCTAAAGTACGGATTACAATATTTACGCTAAATGATTGCTATGGAGAATGAGATGTCAATACATATGGTGTTTCCCACGAGGGATATCATGTTCTGGTGGGGCAGACAGACACATAAACAGAAGAGCAGTTGAGGTGCACACACACACACACCCCCCACAGTGAATGGGGTACCTAAGAAGCAAGAGAAAAACAAGGAGAGAAGCCTTGTGAGAGTGAAAGAGATCTACTGGATTTCTCATATCCACTGATCGCTGGGTTCATCTACTTGATTCTGTTGATATAAGGCTGAATGACGGCCAGGCACGGAGGCTCACACCTGTAATCCTAGCACTTTAGGAGGCTGAGGAGGGAGGATTGCTTGAGCCCAGGAGTTCAAGACCAGCCTGAGCAACAGAGCGAGACCCTGCTTCTATTTTTTTTTTTTTTTGAGACAGAGTCTCGCTCTGTTGCCCAGGCTGGAGTGCAGTGGCACAATATTGGCTCACTGCAACCTTTGCCTCCCGGGATCAAGTGATTTTCCCACCTCAGCCTCTCAGGTGGCTGGGATTACAGGTGCACGTCACCACACCTGGCTAATTTTTGTATATTTTGTAGAGACGAGGTTTCACAATGTTGGCCAGGCTGGTCTCGAACTCCTGACCTCAAGTGTTCTGCCTGCCTTGGCCTCTCAAAGTACTCAGATTACAGGCATGAGCCACCATGCCTGGCCTCTTTATTTTTTGAAGGCTGAGTGACATCTGTGCCTCACACTTGAAAACTAAAATAACCAGAATGGCAGTGTTGTGCTTATTCAAAAAGTATTTATTGAGGGCTGTTTCTTTATCAGCTCCTTTATATATGAGAAGACATCAGCGAATTAGCCAATGTAGCCCCTAACTGAGAAATGGTCTAAGAAAGTAGCAGTGTCCAAGATTCATTATAAATGTAAAAGTGTTTAATATTTATAAAATATTATATATATTCACTGTAAATATAAAAGTATAAAAGGTAATACATTGGTACTAGATGCTTCTAGGCAAAGTGTGTGGTGAAGGGCACAAGCCCTCTATGACAGATCCCCAAGACAACCTTCAGCTTGATGATCTTCCAGACACACAGTATTCAGAAGCTGTTATACTCACAGTTATAGTTTATTAAAGTGAAAGGATACAGATTAGAATCAGCAAAGGTAAAAGGCGCATGGGGTGAAATCAGGGAGAGACTGGGGGCAAGATTTTAGGTGTTTTTTCCCAATAGAGTGGTACAGGGACACGTTTATATACTGTCCCAGCAATGATGTGTGACAACATGTGAAGTATTATCAACCAGGGAAGCTCACCTGACCTTGGTGTTCAGGGTTTTTATTGGGAATCATGTAGGCATGCAAAGCTTGTGTAACTGACCTCAGCTACTCAGACTCTAGCCTTCCTGAGCAAAAACAAACATTCACCATAAATCACATTGTTCAACAAACTTATCAGATCCCACTGTTACAGTATGGCCCAAAGACTCAGGCATAAAAAACACTCTTATCAGGCGGTCCTGCTGAGTTCATCCTTTCCTGCACAACCTCCTCTAAGAGAAGAGAAGTTTGCAAAGAGAGATTTCCTGTGATCTCTCATCTGCAATGTATTATTTCCAGGAAGTAAATTACTAGTTTAATAATGGCTACACTTAAGTAAGCAAGGAGCATGTCATCATCTCTCTCTCTGTCAACAATAACAACAGCAGCAACAATGAAACAATGCAAAAACCAACAACAAAAACTTGTTTGAGAATCAGCTGCTGGGAATCAGGCTCTGTGCTCTGGGCTAGAAAGACTCTGAGGATCAAGGAATGATTCATGCAGGATAAGAGTTATCACAGAGCTCAGAGTCTACTCCTAGGGGATGATGTATGTGTTCTAGGTACTGCTTCACTGTAAATAACTTTTTATTTATTTATTTATTTGTTTGTTTGTTTGTTTGTTTATTGAGACAGAGTCTTGCTCTGTCACCCAGGCTGGAGTGCAATGTCGCAATCTCGGCTCATTGCAACCTCCACCTCCCAGGTTCAAATGTTTCTTCTGCCTCAGCCTCCCCAGTAGCTGGGATTACAGGTGCCCATCACCTTGCCCAGCTAGTTTTTGTATTTTTAATAGATGGGGTTTCACTGTGTTGGCCAGGTTGGTCTCCAACTTCTGACCTCAAGTGATCCACCTGCCTTGGCCTCCCAAAGTGCTAGGATTACAGGAGTGAGCCACTGCGCCAGGCTGGTAAATAACTTTTATTTTATTTTATTTATTTTTTGACAGGAGTCTCACACTTGTCGCCCAGGCTGGAGTGCAGAGGCGTGATCTTGGTTCATTGCAACCCCTGTCTCCTGGGTTCAAGCGATTCTCCTGCCTCAGCCTCCCGAGTAGCTGGAATTACAGGTGCCTGCCACCACGCCTGGCTAATTTTTTTATTTTTAGTAGAGACGGGGTTTTGCCATGTTGACCGAGCTGGTCTTGAACTCCTGACCTCAGGTGATCCGCCCTCCTCAGCCTCCCAAAGTGCTGGGATTACAGGCATGAGCCACTGTGCCAGGCCAGTAAATAACTTTTAATCTCTGTTCATTATCCCCCTTTTCATTAAAAAATAAAAATCTCACTGCTCAATTATTCTCATGTTATAGATGAGGTAACGAGATCAGAGAAGTATCTAATTCAAGGTCAAGTCAGTAGTCCCTGGTGCAGCCAGTTTTCAACCTAGGACTCTTGGAACACCCATGTACTTTCCATTATAAGCATCTTTGGTGCTTTTAATATTGTCTTCTGTTTTAATTCACATTCACCATAAATACAGTTCCTTGCTCAGCTTGCCCCCAAAGTTCCTTCTTATTTTACAGCTTTATTGCTAAAGTGCTAACATGTTTTTCAGAGGCTGAGACATTTTGCACTCTTACCAGCAGTGTATGAGGGCTGCATTTGCTCTACATCTCCATGAACACTTGATACTACCAGTTCTTTACATTTTAGCCATTCTAATAGGTGTGTAGTGGTACCTTCTTGCAGTTTTAATTTGCATTTCAACACGTTGAACATATTTTATTTTTTCTCTCTCTCTTTTCTCTCTCTCTCTTCTTTCTCTCTCTCTCTTCTTTCTCTTTTCCTTTCTTTTTCTTTCTTTCTTTCCTTGAGTCTTTCTCTATTACCCAGGCTGGAGTGCAGTGGCACGATCTCAGCTCACTGCAACCTCTGCCTTCTGGGCTCAAGTGATTCTCCCTGCCTCAGCCTCCTGAGTAGCTGGGACCACAGGCATGCGTCACCATGCCCCGCTAATTTTTGTATTTTTAGCAGACACAGGGTTTTGCTGTGTTGGCCAGGCTGGTCTTGGACTCCTGAGTTCAAGTGATCTGCCAGCCTCGGCCTCCCAAAGCACTGGGATTACAAGTGTGAGCTACCGCGCCCAGCCAGGGAATTTTATTTGCCAGGGAATTTTCTTTTCTTCTCCTTCTCCTTCTCCTTTTCTTCTTCTCCTCCTCCTCCTCCTCCTCCTTTTCTTCTTCTTCTCTCTCTCTTTTTTTTTTTTAGACAGAGTCTCATTCAGTCATCCAGGCGGGAGTGTAGTGATGCCATCTTGGCTCACCACAACCACTGCCTCTGGGTTCAAGCAATTCTCCTGCCTCAGCCTTCCGAGTAGCTGGGATTACAGGTGTGCACCACCACGCCTGGCTAATTGTTGTATTTTTTTAGTAGAGATGGGGTTTCGCCATGTTGGCCAGGCTGGTCTTGAACTCCTGACCTCATGTGATCCGCTGGCCTCGGCCTCCCAAAGTGCTGGGATTAAGGAAATTTTCTTAACCTGATTCTAGACCATCTTTATTAAGACTTTATTTTTATATTGTTTCACTCCTTTTGCCTATTTATTCAACTTTGTTGAAGGTTTGCTCACCTGGCTTTTTCAAGTCTTCCCATTGAATGCTTTTTATTAACTATCTGATTTCCAGGAAATTTTTAGAAATCCACTTTTGTTTCACCCTTGTAAAAAGCAAGACCAGGCACCGTGGCTCACGCCTGTAATCCCAGCACTTTGGGAGGCTGAGGTGGGCGGATCACTTGAGGTCAGGAGTTAGAGACCAGCCTGGCCAACATGGCAAAACCCCATCTCCACTAAAAAATACAAAAAAAATTAGCCAGGCGTGGTGGTGGGCGCCTGTAATCCCAGTTACTTGGGAGGCTGAGGCAAGAGAATCGTTTGAACCCAGGAGGTGGAGGCTACAGTGAGCCGAGATGGTCTCACTGCACTCCAGCCTGGGCGACAGAGCGAGACTCTGACACACTCTCTCTCTCTATATATATATATGTGTGTGTGTGTGTGTGTGTGTGTGTATTTCCTACAAAGTAATGGAAAGTCATTCTTTCCCTCCCCAGTGGAAGGGTTCACATACAACATGGAGTTGTATGGTGCCCATAGACTTTCATGCCCTGACATTCCCCAGCCTTGACAACAACCTAAATGTTTTTATTTTGTTTTGTTTTGCTTTTGAAAAGGAAAAACGGTGGCCTGTGGAGACAGGGATTTTTCAGTTGTATCAACGTGGGAGTGCTTTCATCAAGCTAAGCTCAATTTAGGGCAAACCGAAAGTCAGGGAAACTGGCTGATGTCTGTTTTCTCCCTGTCACCCAATGATTGTCTTTGATTCAGAAATTTGAGTGTGGAGGCACTTGAAGGGAAGATAGAAATTGTGGGCAATGACGAAAGGTGGGAAGGTTTTTTTTTCTTACAGAAAAAGATAGACCCATGAGGTTTGATTTATTTAGACTCCAGTCTACCCATTAAAGGTGTCTGGAATTGTCTTCTTATTATTCAAGCTTTGGATCACAGACCTCTGTCAGGAACTGTGTGGCTGCATCAGAAGCCATGCAGAAGACAGGTTCTAGCCCCCATCAGCCAAGGCACCTGGCAGAGGAAATATTAACCTAGGCTACTGAGATTACTGGCCCAGGTAAGGTACATAGTTATTATACACAAACTGGTCTATGTCACAGGGAATGAAGGCCTCAGGAGGACTACAACCCCGCCCCACCCCCAGACTTGTCTATTGGGTGTCATGACATTAAGATATCCACGATGAATTCCAAGGAGAGGTACCAGCTCCACCAGGCTGCTCAGGCCAAGAGTCTCAGGTCAATGAGGGCTATAGGCATCTGAAATTCCAGAACTCGCAGGATGAGTGTTTGCAGAAGTTGTGGCACCTCCTCCTCCTTCACCAAAACTGTCTTCTTTGGTATACTGGTAACAGCCATTGATTAGTTTTAAAAGTTTATTTATTTTAAAATTGTAATAAAATGCATATAACATAAAATTTACCATCGTTGCTTTTTCTTTTCCTTTTTTTTTTTTTTTTTTTTGTTTTTGAGAGAGTGTCTTGCCCTTTTGCCCAGGCTGGAGTGTAGTGGCACAATCATAGCTCACTGCAGCCTTAAACTTCTGGGCTCAAATGATCCTCCCATCTCAGCCTCTTGAGTAGCTGGGACCACAGGCATGAGCTGCCATGCCCAGGTAAGTTAAAAATTGTTTTTTAGAGATGGGGTCTTGCTATGTTCCCCAGGCTGGTCTTGAATTCCTGGCCTTAAGCAATTTTCCTACCTCAGCCTCCCAAATCCCTGAGATTACAGGTATGAGTCACCAAGCCCAGTCCATTTTAGGCATTTTAAACTGTACAGTTCAGTGGCATTAAGCAGATTTACATCATTTATCATTGTCAAGAACTTTTTCACCTTGCAAAACGGAAACTGTACCTATTAAACCATAACTCTCCATTTACCTTTCTCTCTCTCTCTTTCACTCCTGATATTGGTTTTATGTCTTCTCTTTGTTTTTTGTTTGTTTGTATTTTTGGTCAGTCCGGCTAGTTAGATCAATTTTATTAATCTTTCCAGGGAACTAGCTTTTGGTTTCATTTATTTTTTTCTATTGTTATTCTATTTTCAATTTTCTTGATTTCTTCTCTTATCTTTATTATGTTCTTCCATCAGCTTGCTTTAGGTTTAATTTGTCTTTTTCTCATTTTGTAAGGTGGAAGCTTAGATGTGAGGCTTCCGTTTCTATTTTTTCTTCCCATTGTCCAAATCCAAGCTTTCATTTCTAACATAAGCATTTCATGCTATAACTTTTCCTCTAAGCACTGCTTTAGCCTCATGTCACAAATTTTGATATGTTGTATTTTTGGTGTCATTTAATTCAAACTATTTTCTAAGCTGCTTTGCGACTTATTCTTTGACTCATAGGTTATTTATAAGTATGTTCAACTTCCAAATATTTGGAGATTTTCTAGATATTTTTGTCATTGATATCCAGTTTAGTTTCGTTAGAAAACATCCTGTGCATTATTTCAGTTCTTTTAAATTTGTTTAGATTTTTGTTATGACCTAGATAATCCAAGATTATCTCCCCATGTCAAGATGCTTAACTTAATCACATCTGCGAAGTTCCTTTGCTGTGTAAGGTAATATATTCACAGATTCTGGAAATTAGGACATGGGCATCTTTGGGGGCCATATTCTTCATACCACACCCAGTTTCCCTCCCTAAGCCTTTGTGGTGACTGTCACTGTCCCCACATTGGACCACAGAGGTGGACACAGATGGGGCCTAGCTCTGTGAATAGCAAGGAGAAAAATACAGCAGTGGTTGACAGCCACCAGGAATAATAATAATGACAATGTTGATAATAACAGCTACCATTTACCCCAGGCTTGGCATGTGCCATCACTTTGCAGGGATCATAGGTGCCACCATCCCCATTTTACAATGAGAAATCTGAGGCCCAGGGAGGCTCTGTGATTTGCCTGGTGTCACACAGATGGCAGGCAGCAGAGGAGCCAGAGTTAGTGCTCAGGTTTTCTCTGCAGCCTGTGCCCCTAAGCCCTACCTCAAGTCATTACCCCCGAGAAGTTGGGGAAGGCCTCCTCAGAGTGGATCATTTATGGAGCTAGAACTGTAGGATGGATTTTAGGAATTTGCTAGTGGCCAAATCGCTATCACTTCTGGACCTGCAAAGAGGCTGTTTGACTCCACCTTTCTCTCTCTCCCCCTTCCTCCTTCTCTCTCTCTCTCTGACACACACACACACACATACACACACACACACACACACACACACGCCATGGTGTCTTATATTCATGGTTTAACCTCTATTACTCAGGGTTGTTTACGAGTGGGTCATGACCCTCAGCACACATGGGGGCCTGCCTTACACAAAACTCTGCAGCTAGTGTAGAAAAACCCACAGCTCTGTCTCCCATTAAAGTGGCCTCTGCTGTTGAAGGTCAGCGGGAGGCAGTCAGGGGGAGTTAGTTTCCTGTGGGCATCTTGGGAACGGGTGAGCAACAGACTGTGAATGATGCAGGTGTCTGGACCAGGACTTCTGGGACACCTCACCATATCTTTCCCCAAATCCCTATGCCTGCTGGCTACTGGGGTCTGTCACAACATCCTTATTAGGGCAGAACTGGAAATGTCTCCCAGATCCAGATGATACTCCAGACCCAGACTGAGAGTCCAGGGCAATTCACCTAGGGCTGGAGGAGGCGGTGTGGGATTCCTGAAGGAGATGCTGGGGTGAGTGTCACCTCAGGAGATGGAAGGACACTGCAGAGCTGGGTCTGTGAGGACAGAGAAGGGACCCTGGGAGGGACAGGGGCAGCGTGAGCATAGGGAGTGCCCCAAGTGCGGTCATCCTGGCATTGGCATCTGGCCCCAGCTCTGCCCCACCCTAGCTGGAGGGCCTGAGCCAGGGACCTGCCTTCTCAGTGCCTCAGTGTCCTCATCAGTGACAGGGGTGACAGGGTTTTCTTCCAAGGGTCCTGGTGGGAATTAAATGAGATAGCACAAAAGAAGTGCTTAGGATACTGCAAGTCAGATCTGTGGTGACCTAAAACAAAGTTGTTCTTTAAACTTAAGATTGATGCTTTCTTGTTATGGCCCATGGAAAAAATTAATTAATTAATTAAAAAATAAATTTAAGATTGAAAGCTTCATGACACTTTTACCATATCTCATCAAATCTCAGATGCTACAGATTGTGTGTCACACTCTTCTTGTAGGCAACCCTAAGAAAGCATGCTACTAATTGAACTATGGCCTGTTGCCTTCTCACCTCAGTGACTGTACGATGCATTCCTGATTTCAGATACATTAAAATATTTTAAGATTGGGTGCACTGGCTCACACTGGTAAACGCAGCACTTTGGGAGGCCAAGACAAGATGATCACTTGAGCCTAGGAGTTCCAGACCAGCCTGGGCAACATAGAGAGACCCCTTATCTACAAAAAAAAAAAAAAAAAAATTAGCCAGGCATGGTGGTGCATGCCTGTAGCCCTTGCTACTTGGGAGGATGAGGTGGGAAGATCATTTGAGACCAGGAGTTTGACGTTGCAGCGAGCTATAATCATGGCACTGCACTCCAGCCTGGGTGATAGAGTGAGACCCTGTCTTAAAGAAATATATATTTATATATAATATCAAAATATATTTTAAAGTACATTTTAGAACTGATAAAACAGGATATTTTTCATTGTTTACTTTTACAGTTACCTTCTGTGGCAACTGTTTCTAATTTTGTATAGTGATAGAATCTTTTCAAAACATTTAATTTAAGAACAAAAGCGATTTGACCTTAGGGAAAATTTGAGATGGCTCTATTAGTCTGAATGGGATTGTGACAGAGCAGTTCCCTCAGGTGGGAAGTGAGTGACTGGAGTTCAGGAACCACTGCTGAAGTCACGCCTCAGGGCACGCCTGGCCCCTCAGCCTCTCCCAACTGCCCAGAAGGACCTTCCTGGGGGCAGGTACACAATCACACCCCATGGTGTCCACTCTGAGGATGGATGCCCAGGATGGAAGGAAGAGGAGTTAATTCACTGATTCAGCATCTGTCCAGGGATGCCCACACAATGTCAGGTGCATCCTGACTGCTGGAAACCCGGCAGTGACACAAGCATCACACAAATCCTCAGGTGTCACAGTGTGGTGAGGGAGACTGACACACACAAGCACAACAAAAAGAAAAAGAAAAGGCATAGCAGTAGGTAGTTATGAGATAGAACTCTGGATCCAGATGGACTAGGTTCAAATCCTGGTTCCATGATTTCCCAGCTGTGTGATCTCTGGCGGGTTACTTAACCTGTTTCTCAGGTGCCTCATTTGTAAAATGGAGGAAACAACATTATTTATTTCATTAGGTTATTGTGAGGACTATTAGGTGAGTTAATATTTGTAAAAAACTTAGAATGGGTCTTGACATAACATTAAATGGTCAATACGTGCTTGCTAGTGAAAACACTTTAAAGCATTGAATTAGAAGTGCAGCCCATGAGGCTGGGCACGGTGGCTCACGCCTGTAATAACAGCACTTTGGGAGGGCAAGGCGTGCAGATCACCTGAGGTCAGGAGTTTGAGACCAGCCTGGCCAATATGGTGAAACCCCTGTCTGTACTAAAATACAAAAATTAGTGGGGGGTGATGGCGCATGCCTGTAATCCCAGCTACTCGGGAGGCTGAGGCAGGAGAATCACTTGAATCTGGGAGTCAGAGGTTGCAGTGAGCCGAGATCACACCACTGCACCAGCCTGGGCAACAGAGAGAGACTCTGTCTGAAAAAAGAAAAAGAAAAAGAAAGAAATGCAGCCCATGGAAGATCAAGAAGGGACACGGGAAGAGAACATAATGTAAAGTGGGGATGCTGAAAGCACTACCCTCCAAGGTTTGCTGTGCTTATTTCATTACGTCTTTCTTAACGTGTAGTCGTAGTGTTAAGTCCCCATCCCTTAGCAGGAGCCCTGTCCCCCTCCTCCATTCTGGATGCCACTTTTGTTATTGTGGCTCCAGGCTCTGAGATTTCCCTGTGGCTCCCAAGGGCCCTTTCCGAACTGATATGGAGTCCCCTTTCCCTGCCTGAAGTCCAGCTGGGCTTCAGGGCTTTACACCCGGCTCCCTGGAGGAGGTCTGTCTCCTCCCCTCCTGTTAGGATCTGGAGATTCTTGTCCTCTCATTGTCAGTCTGAATGAGCCTCATTGTGTCTTCATCCAAGTCATAAAGGTAAATGTCAGCCCACAGTATTTGTGAGTGAGTGAATGAAGAGTGACCAAATGAAGCAAAAAGAGATGGCTCACCCTCTCCCAAGCTCCTGAGTCAGCCCTCCCTAAGCCCACCCATCTGAGACAGCCTACGGAGTCGTGTGGGGCCAGACCTCAGGTTAACAAAGCTGTCTTCCCCTCCTTTCATGGGGATGAGGCACTAGCCTCTTGGGATTGGAGACACACACACACACACACACACACACACACACACACACACACACCCCCATCCACTTTTCCCTGCTTACAGTGTTGTCTTGTAAAAGGCATTTCCCCTGCCCCCTGTCCCCTGCAGGCGCACACAGATCCTATTCATTCTGTTTCATGTCCAGTGAGGGGGGTCTGTGGTATAACATGAACCCCATCGTTAATTTTACTCTGCAAGTCATTGGCTATAAGTGGTCATTTAGAGTCTCCCCCACCTCAGGCCAGTAGTTTGCTCTGGACATTGTTGTCCACATTGCTCTGTGCACACGTGCGAGCGTTTTTTCTTTTTCCTTTTCTTTTCTTTCTTTTCCTTTTCTTTTCTTTTTTCTTGTTGTTGTTTTTGAGACCAAGTTTCATTCCTGTTGCCCAGGTTGGAGTGCAGTGGTAATCTCGGCTCACCGCAACCTCTCCCTCCCAGGTTCAAGTGATTCTCCTGCCTCAGCCTCCCCAGTAGCTGGGACTACAGGCATGCGCCACCGCGCCCAGCTAATTTTGTATTTTTAGTAGAGCTGGGGTTTCCCCATGTTGGTCAGGCTGGTCTCGAACTCCCGACTCAGGTGATCCGCCCACCTCGGCCTCCCAAGGCGTTGGATTACAGGCGTGAGCCACCGCACCCGGTGAGATTTTCTTTTAAGGTCACATTCTTAGAAGTGGAATAGTTTCGTCAAAGGAGCCATTCATTCAACAAACACCTAATGACTGCCTACTATGTGGTGGGTGCTGTTCTAGGTGCTGGGAAGACATCAGGGAATTAGAAAGTCACATGTGCCTGCCTTGATGGAGCTGACATTCTTGTGAAGGATGTTTCCAGTTTTTATTTTGGTAAATGCTGCCACATTGCTGTCCAATTACCGGCATCCTCGGCTCACCCCTGGGGTGGGGGCTTTGAGGCAGGTGAATAAAAGCCTTGGCCTTTGCTCTCTGCATGATCTTCAGGGCCAGGACCTGGGACGGGCGATCCCTCTGGGGTCGTGAGTATGAAATGACGGGAGGTGGGGATGGAAGGGTCCACTGGAGAGCAGGGAGGCGGAGAAGGAACGGTTTCCAAGGCATTTGCACAGAAGCTTCCTCGATCGCACCACTAGGGGGCCTACGGGAGGCGGGGACAACAAATCAAGGATGGAAACATCCTGCCAGGCGATACCACTGCGGTAGGCAGAGACAGAACAGTCAGCTCTGGGAGGCACCACTGGGTAGGGGGCTTGGATCAAACCATTGTGTGCGTGTTGGGGGGACTAGAAGGGCCGCTTCCACCCCATGCAAGTGGTTTCAGCCCAAGCCTCTGAAGAAGGCAGGAATGACACTACCTTGACGGTCCGTAGCCCACACCCATCCTCTCGTTTCCCATCCCAGGCAGGCACCTGCTAGCATGAGAGGCCTCCACCTCTCCTCGGCTCCAGTTCCAGCTCCTCTGGCTCCGCCTTTCTTGGCTTTTTGACTTTGAAACCGTGGCTTGCGCGTGCAAGGGCACGCGATTGGATCCCAGCAGAAGGGAGCGGACCGCAAGGCTCGTTCTGGGATCTGACTGGTCAACGCGAGCTTTCATTTCTCCTAAGCTTTTTCTGCGCGCAATAGGGGCAAACTGCCGCACCTCAACTCGGTGGCGCGCCGAGCTCCAATTGGCCGCTCGTTCGGCGCAGGCGCAATAGTTGCTTGGCTAGAGTTCCGGGCTGCGGTTCCTGGGACTTTCGGGATGAGAAGAGAGGTTCGAATCCTGTCTCGATGCCTCAAGACTGACATTTGTCAAAGGGGCCAAAGATAGTAACTCCTGTAGTAGAATTCACAGAGATCACTGGCTCGTAGCCGTGCTCTGCCTCTTAGTGCACGGGTGATGGGGGCTGACTTCATGTAAGCTCCTGCAGTCTTGTGCTACCCATTCATCCCTAAACTCAGTCACAAGCCCAGCAGGCGCCTTGCCTCCACTCAGTCATTCTTGCAGTGTATTTATTCTTCTTTCCTTCCTTCCTTCCTTCCTTCCTTCCTTCCTTCCTTCCTTCCTTTCCATTGCTAAAATTGCATCGTCGGATTTGGGATTTAGGGAAACTTCAAAGAAAAAATTTGATTAAGTAGAATTCCTGCCCTGGTAGACGCCCCTCACCCCAGGACCACAGAGCAGGAGTCCCTTAGACAAGCCCAGTCTCCAGCAGCTGGTACTTCTGTGATGAAATATTTTCCCATGTGGGTTTTCTTTCTTTGATTTTGATTTTTCCATCAAATATGGCTTTGTGATTTTGTTATTTATTTATTTATTATTTTTTAAAATTATACTTTAAGTTCTGGGTTACATGTGCAGAACGTGCAATTTTGTTACATAGGTATACACGTGCCCTGGGGTTTGCTGCACCCATCAACCTGTCACCTAAATTAGGTATTTCTCCTAATGTTATCCCTCCCCTAGCCCCCTACCCCCCGACAGGCCCCAGTGTGTGATGTTCCCCTCTCTGTGTCCATGTGTTCTTATTGTTCAACTCCCACTTATGAGTGAGAACATGCAGTGTTTGGTTTTCTGATCTTGTGATAGTTTGCTGAGAATGATGGTTTCCAGCTTCATCCATGTCCCTGCAAAGGACATGAACTTATTCTTTTTTATGACTGCATAGTATTCTACGGTGTATATGTGCCACATTTTCTTAATCCAGTGTATCATTGATGGACATTTGGGTTGGTTCCAAGTCTTTGCTATTGTGAATAGTGCCGCAATAAACATACGTGTGCATGTGTCTTTATTGTAGAATGATTTATAATCCTTTGGGTATATACCCAGTAATGGGATTGCTGGGTCAAATGGTATTTCCAGTTCTAGATCCTTGAGGAATTGCCACACTGTCTTCCACAATGGTTGAACTAATTTACATTCCCACCAACAGTGTAAAAGCATTCCTATTTTTCCACAACCTCTCCAGCATCTGTTTTTTCCTGACTTTTTAATGATAGTCATTTTAACTGGCGTGAGATGGTATCTCATTGCAGTTTTGATTTGCATTTCTCTAATGACCAGTGACGATGAGCATTTTTTCATACGTCTGCTGGCTGCATAAATGTCTTCTTTTGAGAAGTGTCTGTTCATATCCTTTGCCCATTTTTTGATGGGGCTGTTTGTTTTTTTCTTGTAAATTTGTTTAAATTCTTTGTGGATTCTGGATATTAGCCCTTTGTCAGATGGATAGATTGCAAAAATTTTCTCCCATTCTGTAGGTTGCCTGTTCACT
Organism: Macaca nemestrina; assembly: GCF_043159975.1. Lineage (NCBI taxonomy): Eukaryota > Metazoa > Chordata > Mammalia > Primates > Cercopithecidae > Macaca > Macaca nemestrina. The sequence continues at coordinate 110,978,789 of NC_092145.1, read as the reverse complement.
CTGATGATAGTTTCTTTTGCTGTGCAGAAGCTCTTTAGTTTAATTAGATCTGATTTGTCAGTTTTGGCTTTTGTTGCCATTGCTTTTGGTATTTTAGACATGAAGTCTTTGCCCATGCCTATGTCCTGAATGGTATTGCTCAGGTGTTCTAGGATTTTTATGGACCTAGATCTTACGTTTAAGTCTTTGGTCCATCTTGAGCTGATTTTTGTAAAAGGTATAAGGAAGGAGTCCAGTTTCAGTTTTCTGCATATGGCTAGCCAGTTTTCCTAACACCATTTATTAAATAGGGAATATTTTCCCCATTGCTTGTGTGTGTCAGGTTTGTCAAAGATCAGATGGTTGCAGCTGTGTGTTATTTCTGAGGCCTCTGTTCTGTTCCATTGGTCTATATATCTGTTTTGGTACCAGTACCATGCTGTTTTGGTTACTGTAGCCTTGTAGTGTAGTTCAAAGTCAGGTAGCGTGATGCCTCCAGCTTTGTTCTTCTTGTTTTCTTTTTGCTATTAATTCCAGAAGTACATTAAGGACCTGGAGCCAGGTTTGATATCTTGAGATGGTATAGCAATCTAGTTTTTTTTTTTTTTCTTTGAGACAGAGTCTTACTCTGTTGCCCAGGCTGGAGTGCAGTGGCACAATCTCAGGTCACTGTAACCTCTGCCTCCCGGGTTCAAGCAATTCTCCTGCCTCAGCCTCCCAAGTAGCTGGGATTACAGGCATGCACCACCACGCCAGGCTAATTTTTGTATTTTTAGTAGAGGTGAAGTTTCTCCACGTTGGCCAGGCTGGTCTCAAACTCCTGACCTCAGGTGATCCACTCGCCTTGGCCTCCCAAAGTGCTGGAATTACAAGCATGAGCCACTTTGCCTGGCCCAGCAATCTACTTTTAAAACACAACGTAACTCTTTATCTAAAGGCAATTAAAATTTCTTCTGTTTGCAGTGTATGTTTCCAACATTTCCTCTTGTGATGCATAGGAAAATGAAAAAAAGCTACGTAGTTTAAAAAAAAAAAAGGTAAAAGTAAATGGGAGAAATAAAGCAAACCCCAAAAGTGAATACAAGCATAAGTATATGAACCTAACTCTTAATCAAAGCCATAACCCACAAGGAAAAGTATTCTTCCAGATAACTTTGAATACAGTTTCCTGGCTGTGTCAGTCTTGGTTATCACGGAGGAAGGGCTCCATGTGCACAGCCTTCATTATTCAATTTTATTTTCTTTTTGTCAAGAGTTCTGAATGCTTCCTGTTTCTTTTAATCAGACGTTGACATTTACCTGAAGTCAATTTCTCCAGGACAAGGGCAGCAAACTGTTAGCAAACAATCCGGACTGTTTTCAAATCAGTTCTTTGTTGGGAATTGCCTGGGAATACAAGTCAGAACTCACAAGAAGGTGGCTGGAGCAATCTCACTCTTCTCCCTGGTCCCATCACTTCTCCAGCCCCTGGAGTAGCCCAGGCCACTTGTTTCTGGCTGCTGAAGGCCATGCTTGTCACTATCCCTTTCCTAGGATCCCACTCTAAACTTTGTCTTTTCATATCAAAGTGGCTGCTGAGAAGTCATGATTTGTGACTGCTTCTTCTTGCAACTGTCTGTCCTATTGGCCCTAATATGGCTCTAAAACCCCACATTATACTCCTCTGCTGGAAAAAGCATAGAAATGGGACTGTTCACAGTGCTATTAGCAGCTATTAATAGCCTGATTGACCAGATGAATGAATCACTTAGCACCTGTCTAAGAGAATGAAACATTAGAGGGGTAATGAAGCATTGGTCCTTTTTGGTGGACAGGGGAAGGGGATGGAGGAAAAGGTCCTGGAGATTTTCTGGGGACCCAGGTCGCGGTGCAGTTGGCATGGATAATAGAGAAGAAGGAAGAGAGTGCAGAGGGGATGCCAAAAGGATAAAGGGAAAACCCTGAAGAAACACACCCTCTTTACAATGTTACTGAGAACGTTCCCTTTCCTTTACATCTTTTAGTGTATGCACTGCCCTTTCTCTGTTAGAGAGCCTCAACGTGTTCCCAAGGCAGGGTACCCAGAACATAGCAGTTTTGTTGAGATAATAGTAAAGATATCAATTGACCTCACACAGGTCTTTTTTTTCAAAACAAATTAAGTTCTGGGATACATGTGCAGAGCATGTAGGTTTGTTACATAGGTATACATGTGCCATGATGGTTTGCTACACCTATGAACCTGTCATCTAGGTTTTAAGCCCCGCATGCATTAGGTATTTGTCCTAATGCTCTCCCTCCCCTTGCTCCCCACCTTCCGACAGGCCCTGGTGTGTGATGTTCCCCTCCCTGTGTCCATGTCACACAGCTCTTAATAAAGAACTGATTCTCTGTCCTATCCAGGCGCTTGCCCTTGTAACATTTCTATGCTGCCTCTGATATCTGTTGAAGTACACTTTTCAAGAAGTCACAGGCATGGCCCTGATACAAATATGGAGCGAACATGTATCACAAGGTGCATTCTCTGGCAACTGTTGCTGAGATGGAGTCTGTTGGCAAGACTTTGCTTATTTATTTAGAGACACGGTCTCGCTATGTTGCCCAGGTCGGAGTGCAGTGGCAGGATCTTGGCTTACTGCAGCCTCCAACTCCTGGGCTCAAGTGGTCCCCCTGCTTCAGCCCCCAAGTTGCTGGGACTATAAATATGCACCACCATGGCCAGCTAATTTTTTTTTTCTTTTTTTAGACAGGGACTTGCTCTGTCATCCACGCAGGAGTGCAATGACATGATGGCTAATTTTTTTTTTCAGAGATGGGTGTCTCTCTGTGTTGCCCAAGCTGGTCTTGAACTCCTGGCCTCAGGCGATTCTTCTACCTTGGCCTCCCAAAGCTCTGGGATTGCAAGTGTGAGCTACTGAGCCTGACAAGAACTTTAGTAAGCATCAGTACCTGTAAAAGGGAGGGGACAGAAGTATGACTGGGCAGAGGAACAAACAGAACTACAATGGAGAGCCCAACAAAGCCCTGGCCAGCTAATCTGGACAGGAGTTCTGGAGTAAGTGTCTTAGCTTGGGCTACTGGAACACATTAACTATAGATTGGGAGGCTCAAACACAAAAAGTATTTATTTCTCCCTGTTCTGGAGGCTGGAAGTCCAAAATCAGGGTGCCAGTATGGCTGGGTTCTGGTGAGGGCCCTCTTACGGTTGCAGACATGCCTACTTCATGTTGTGTCCTCACATGGTGGAAAGAGAGCTAGCTAGCTCTCTGGCCTCTAATCCCATTAGCAGGCGCTAATCCCATTAGCAGAATCCTCATGACCTCATGACCTCTCACAGGCCACACCTCCTAACACTATCACATTGGGATTAGGGTTTCCATATGTGAATTTCGGTGGAGTGGGGAGTGTAGAGGAACAAACATTCAGTCCATTGCAGTGCGTACTGCTCACCTGAGTGTCTTGTGTTGGGCCAAGATGGCTGGCCCTTTATTCCCCCGTGGCTTCACTGAGTCACTGCTTGCGGGCCATCCTAGGAAACATGTGAACTCAGCCCAGGCAGCTGTGAAGCTGAGGCAGGCCCTGAAAGAACCTGAAGGGGGTCTGGTGGTATGGGTTTGTATTTGCATGGTCTATTCCTCTACATATAATCAAGGAGCTGTTCCTTTAAAATTGTGGTGGCCTGGTGTTCTTTCAGGGTAACTTAATGAGGGCAACTAGTGGGATGAATCATAACCCTTGCCACTGGAGCTGGTCTTAGACAACTGCACTAGGAAAAGAAAAATATCCAGACTTTTTAAGGACTATTGGACACAGGGTCTGAGTTTACATTGATATCTAGAGACTCAAAGTGTCATTGTGGCCCCTCTGTTAGAGTGGGGTGTACAAAGGCCAGATAATGAATAGAGTCCTGGCCCAAGTCCACCTTAGTGGGACTTTATGGTGCTTACAGTGGGGCAATGGGGCCAAGGTCCCAACTGGTTGTCATTTTACTGGTCTTTGAATATATAATTGGGATTGACATAATCGGTAGTTAGTGTAACTCCTACATTGGTTCCTTGGCCTGTGGGGTAAGAGCTGGGATGTGGGGAAGGCTAAGTGGAAACCTCTGGAACTGCCTGTATTGGTTTCCTGGGGCTGCCATAACAAAGTATTACAAACTGGGTGACTTAAATAACAGAAGTTCGTCATCTTACAGTTCTGGAGGCCAGAAGTCCAAAATCAAGGTGTTGTCAGGGTTGGTTCCTTCTGAGGGCTACGAGGGAGAATATATTCCCTGCCTCTTCCCCAGCTTCTGGTGGTTTGCTGCCAATCTTTGGCTTCCTTGGCTTGTAGAAGCATCACTCCAATTTCTGCCTTCATCTTCATGTGGCATGTGTGTGTGTGTGTGTGTCTATGTCTATGTGTGTCTGTGTGTCTGTGTCCAAATTTCCCCTTCTTATAAGAACACCAGTCATATTGGATTAGGGGTCCACCTGCTTCAGTATGATCTCATCCTAACTTAACTAATTTACATCTGTAATGCCTTTATTTCCATATAAGATTACTTTCTGAAGTACTGGGGGTTAGGACTCCAACATCTGAATTGTAGTGGGGTGGAGGAACACTATTCAACCCACAACACTACCCTCCACTCAGCAGAATATCAAAAGCAATATTGGATCCTGGGGGTATGGCTGAGATTAGTGCCACCTTTAAGAATCTAGAAGATGCAGGGATAGTGAGTCTCATCGTGTCTCCATCTAATTTGTCAGTCTGGCTCCTTCAGAAACTGGCTGGATCCTGAAGGTTGACAGCGGACTGCCATAGTTCAACCAAAAAACAGCAGCCCCAGTGGCAGCCAGATGTTGTATCATTTCTAGGGAACCTTAACCTGGCCTCAGGTCCATGGTATGTGGCCCTCAATTTGTCGAATGCATGCTTTTCTATTCCTATCAGAAAATAAGATCAAAAACAGTTTACAATCATACAGAATGGGAGACAATATTCATTTACAGTTTTGTCCCAAAGGTATTTTAACTCTCCTGACTTCTGTCATAATTAGTAAAAGGGGATCTGGACAGTCTGGATACCCCACAGAACATCACATCAAGTCATGATGTCGATTACCTTATGTAAGAGGGGGCCAGCACAATGAAGGACTTGGTAAGACACATGGGCTCTAGAGGGTGGGAGATGAACACTTAAAATTCAGGAACCTGCCACATGCCTGTCAGGAGTTCAGTGGTCTGGAGTTCAGTCCTAGAACGTTCCCTCCAAAGTAAAGGACAAGTCAGGCATGGTGACTCATGCCTGTAATCCCGGCCGTTTGGAAGGCCAAAGGAGCCAGATCGCTTGAGGTCAGGAGATCAACACCAGACGGGCCTACATGGTGAAACCCAGTAGCCGAGCATGGTGGTGCATGCCTGTAATCCCAACTACTTGGGAGGCTGAGGGAGAATTGCTTGAACTCAGGAAGCGGAGGTTGCAGTGAGCTGAGATTCATTTGAATCTATGTTGAGTTTCATCAAACAGTGGATCTATTTCGATTACCACAGCATTTTTTTTTCCAATTCATCTGTTAATATAGAGAATTCAATTGATAAAATTGTACGTTTTTATGTTCAATTTTTAAAACTTGAGACAGGGTCTCACTCTGTCATCCAGGCTGGGGTGCAGTGGTGTTATCAGAGCTCACTGCAGCTTTGACCTCCTGGGCTCAAGTGATCCTCCCACCTCAGCCTCCTGAGTGGCTGTGAGTCTAGGTACATGCCACCATGCCCAGGTAATTTTTTGACGGCTTTTTCTTTGTTTTTTTTTGTAGTGATGACATTTTCTGATGTTGCTCAGGCTGGTCTCGATGGAAGTCCTGAGCTCAGGTGATCTGGCCATCCCAGCCTCCCAAAATACTAGGATTACAGGCGTGAGACTTGGCCTGATCAGGTTTTTCTTATATAGGGGTCTTATCTATATAAAGACTAAACTTATCTGTATCTTTGTGCAGGTGGGCAAAGAGCATGATGAAATTTATCATTCTGTTGATTTAAAGACAACTATCCTTGACTTACCAGTGTGTAAGTCCATGAGAGCATAATTATGTTGAAAGCATGTATCGTTATGGGTGTTGGGAACCCTGCAGCTTCCGCTGCTGTGGGGGCATGTCCGTGGAGGTACCTTTCGTCTGTTTTCTCAACTCCAAACATCTTAGGACCATGGGTTGTGACTGGTAGGACTATGTATCTTGCTAGTTTCAAGACGGAGTTGATTTTCACATGATGCCACTCTGGCTGTCCCGTTTCCCTAATACTGTCACTTCTCCTTCTGTGACTCTGATGCTACAAATGATAGATATCGTTTTAGTATTTCTTTACAGGTCCTAGAGATTGTATTCATTTTTCTTTCAGTCTCTTTCTGTGACTTGTTCACATTGAACAATTTCCTTGTGGGGTAGGTTGCTATTGCCATTTTTGCAGGTGGTCTACCTGTCTTCCCAGGCAGTCACCATGGTTCTTGTCCCCATGATGGGGCCAGGGCAAGAGAGGACCCTGGGTGTGTGTGTGGGGGGGGGGGGGTTCAGTTGAAGATCAAGTGAGTTTTGAGGGGAGCACTACTTGAGGTATTTGAGTCCCAGAAGCATAGGAAACAGCAAAGGGAGGTTGGATTCCATTATCCTCAGTGTGGATGCGAATCGGGGGTTGGGGGCATGGGGCTTCGAACGGCAGCCCGCCCAGGCCCACAGCCGCGCATGCTCTCTGGGCTCCCTTCTCAGTGCGCATGTTCACTGGGCGTCTTCCGCCCGGCCCCTTAGCCCACGTGAAGAACGCCAGGAAGCTGTGAGGCTGTGTGCTCTCGTTCCTGCCGTCCGGACTCTTTTTCCCCTACTGAGATTCATCTGGTAGGTCTGCAGGCCAGTTATCCCGGGGGCTGAAGTGTGAGTGAGGGTGAAGAGGGTCTCGGGTGGGTCCAGTGGATCCCACTTCCTGGTCTGTGGCCTCTGAGGGAGGAGGGCCTCGAGGTCGTCCTCCTTCTCTTCTCAGGCTGCTAGGCACCAATCGACTTTGTGGTCGTGAGGGGGCCTGGACAGGGAGGAAGGTGGGCCACAGAGGGAAGGCAGTCAGGGGCTCAGGTGAAGATGGGGTGAGTGCTGTTTGGGGGATGGAAGTCCCGAGGTGCCCAGAACCCCTGACAACACAGGGCAGATCCCTGAATGGGGTGCCCGGTGGGGGCGGGGTGGGCGGTAAAGAAGGAACCTGGCACCTGGGAATGCTACGGCCTGGTGAGCGCCCCCCAGCGGTGTGGAGTGCGGGGCGCCCGAGTGAGAAGCACTGCAAAGTCTCACCTCCGCCATGGAAAGTCCGGGAAAAGTGGGAAGGAGTGGGCGAGGCAGTGCGGTGCAACCAAACTTAATGTGAGAGGGGGTGAATGGCTCTAGGAAGCGGGAGTTGCCCAAAGCAGCCATCACGGGAATTGTGATTCACTAGTGTTTTCGTGGGGAGTCAGCTTGTGAAACTAAACCTCATCAGAAATGACCTCTATCTGCGGGGCACAGTGGCGCTCGCCTGGTCCGAATTACTCAGGACACAGAGGCGGGAGGATCCCTTGAGCAGGAGGTCGAGGCTGCAGTGAGCTGTGATCGCGCCCCTGCACTCCAGCCTGAGCACCACAGCGAGACCCCGCGTCCGAAAGAAATTTAGAAAAAAAAGTCCTTTGCCTCTTGCCACATGCCTTAAGATGCCTGCTCTGCCAGCTTGGCCAGCATAAATGGCTTTGTAGGCACTTAGAAAACATACACACGTATGCTTAACTCTGGGACTTATTTTGAGAGTATTTTCAAAATTAAAACGACAAGTTAACATTGATCCATGGAAGTGATGGAATATAGCAGCCCTCTGGAGCGCATGTTCCCAATCACGGTTGTCTGTTTTCAGTGTGAAATATGAGTTGGCGAGGAAGATCGACCTACCGGCGTAGACCAAGACGCTATGTAGAGCCTCCTGAAATGATTGGGCCTATGCTGGTGAGAGCTTAAACGTTAATTCAATGTTTTCTGTTAGGAGAAATTAATTTTTGCAAAAGTGTTGTTGCATTAGTATGGAAATGCTGAGAAACGTCTTTCCTGCTGATAAAACATGATTATGGCGTCTCATGAAGGAAACATTTATTCTGGAGGATTTTTTTGTTTTTCCTCTCGTGTTCTTCAGCTTTTGCCCATGACTTCTTTCTCATGCTTTGTTTGTTAATTACAGATCGTACGCATGTATTCCAACATAGAGTATAATAGCTTCCAAAGTCCTTGTGTGTCACTTTTCTCACAGTAACCTCCCTGTGGGTAGAGTAACGTTCTTGGCCATAGAGAATAGAGTTGGAGAAATGTCTTTGGGCTTAGTTATGATCAGAAACAGCTATGTATTCTGTGTATATATGTAAAATTTTGCATCAGTAGCAAAACTTATTATTTTTTTTTCTTTGCACACCCACACCTATTCCTCAGCCTGAGCAGTTCAGTGATGAAGAAGTGGAACCACCAAAACCTGAAGAAGGGGAACCAGCAACTCAAAGTCAGGATCCTGCACCTGCTCAGGAGGGAGAGGATGAGGGAGCATCTGCAGGTCAAGGTGATGGAAAGGGAAGAAGAATGCCCGCTGGTGTGTGTGTCTGTGTGTGTGCATGTGCGTGTGTGCATGTGTGTGTGTGTTATGCATTGGCGCATAGGAGGAACAGAGGAAAGCAATCAATGGAAAGAATGCCTGAAATTGACTGCAAAAGCAGGAGGCTATGTAGTTTGCAGCTTAGCTTAGGCAAATCCCTCACTATGATAAAATTTCTCGACTTTATGAATGAGAGAATAGAGGTGCCGGGATTGTGTTTTATCCGAGAACCCTTGACTGGTGAATACACAATTTGTACTTTTTTCCAAGGTTTGTGTCTTCCTATCATCTGTGTTGTTATACAGAAGGAAAGATTTTGCTGAAAATGTTTAAAACTCAAATGCTTTCCTGTAAGGTAGCTTAGTACTGGCCCAAGAAGAGACCCAGCTCAGAGGAGCAGGAGCAGTTCCAAAAACCGAGTCACTGAATGTTGGCCACCGTTGCCTTCGATTGATATTTTTATATGGTACGTTCGATAAAAGCTGGGTACACAAGGGTACTGCCATACAGGTAGCTGGTTTAATGATTTTCTAAGTGGCTTGTAGGAGGTGATTAAATACTTTTATGGTTAGAAAAGCAAAAAAGGAATTATCCTGAGATTAACATGAGATGGAAATAATTTCTCCGAGATAAAATGTTTTGAAAGGAAACATTTATGTAACTGAGGTCATGGATTATTCCAGGGATTCACTGTTAAAAGTTTCTACAATATGATTGACAACAATGCCCATTACTTGCTGTCCACCCACTCCCTTATTCTCAGTGCGGGACAGTATATTTTGTGTGATTCACAAACAGTGTTATATGTGGTGCTTTGTTCTTCATGGGGTTCATGTATGGATTATAACATTTAAGACCTTCGGACCTAAATATAACTTTGTTTGAACAAAGTTAAGTTTCTCTGTACCCCAGTAGGTAATGGGTGTCATGACTGTAATTTTCCATAGTCCTCAAATCCATTCAGCTAATCAATCCTTCAGAAATTGACATTGTAATTGTAACTGAAATCCTGTCCATGTTGTAGACTTCAGATTTCTTAGGTGATGCACACTGCTCTTGGTACTCTACGGCTGAATATAAGCATTATGCATGTCCTGTGGTTTATCCTCAGATTGTCATTTAGGAGAAAGGTCTCAAGCTGGGCTGAATGCCGTGCACTCATAGTCCCAGCTACTTGGGAGGTTGAAGTGAGAGGATCGCTTGAGCCCTGGCGTTCAAGCCCAGCCTGGGAACACGGGAAGACTTCATTCCTAATAAACAAACAAACAAGTAAATAAAGATTTCATGGTATAGGAAAACACAGATTCAAAGTTTGTGCCCAGTGGCTGGTAATGTTGCAGACATAACTCCTTAGTGAACCGTACCACTTAAAAATAGTTAAGACGGCAAATTTGATGATATGTGTGTTTTTTACCACAATTTAAAGAAAACCTCCTGTCTTTCTAAAGTTCAGTGTAGTTGTCATATATTCTTTAAAAGTTTTACTGTGTCTATATTCAAGACATAACATTTTTAGAAAATTTGCAAGAATAGTACAATGAACTCATATACTTTTCACCGTGATTCACCAATTGTCAATAGCTTTCGCTCCGTAGATTTCATATCTCTTCCCTCCCTCTCTTACCCGGATGCCCCCACACTCACACCCACACGCGGATATATGTTTACTGTTATTAATGCTGACTTGTTTAGATAAAGTTTCAGGTATCATGGTCCTTTCCCCTATGTACTCGAGGGTGTGTATATCGTCAGCACAAAGAGAAAGTCATTTCTTGGATCATCACTGCAGAAAGATCAAAATCAGGAAATTTAACAATGAGAAAATGCAGTCATTTAATACACAGTGGATACTCAAATTTTGCCAGCTCCCCAGACAACTTCTTTCTTCCTTTCGTTATTCTTTGTTGAGACGGAGTCTCCCTCTGTTGCCCAGGTTGGAGTGCAGTAGTGCGATCTTGGCTCACTGCAACCTACACCTCCCAGGTTCTAGGGATTCTCACGCCTCGGCCTGCCGTGTAGCTGGGCCTACAGGCGCCGGCCACTGCGGTCTTGAACTTCTGACCTCACCTGATCTGCCCACCTTGGCATCCCAAAGTGTTTGGATTGCAGGCGTGAGACCCCACGCCCGGCCCAGATAATGTTATTGATAGGATTTCTTTTTCTGATCCAGAGTCCGGTTCAGGATCACGTCTTACCTGTGCTTTTCAGGTGTTTTTAGTTTCCTTTAATCTGGAATGTTTCCTTAATTTTTCTTTGTCATTCATGATACGGACATTTTTGAAGAGGATAGACCAGTTGGTTTGCAGAATGTTCTGCAGTTTGGGCTTTTTCGTGTATTTTTTAAAGACCTTTTTTCAACTCAGCGTTGATTGGTGGCTACTCAGGCCATAGGAGAGTCTGAGTGCTAGGAGTGTAAGTGCTGTGAGAGACAGGATTTCAGCCTTGAGTCATTTGATGAGGTAAGGACAATCAAAAGAAGAATAACAGAGAAGAGCAAAGGAGGCCACAACGTTGTCTGAGGGCAGTCTTCGGAAAGGAAGAGGGTAATATTTGGAACACCTTGTTTTCCTGTTTTCTGCTAACAGACTCCTGAAATAATGTTCCTGGGATTCTTGTCAACACATCTATTATTACAGTAGCTAAAGCTTTGATAAAATAACACCGAGAGCATGAGTATTATTTTCTTATTGACATTTTATGTTTTACTGCTTAAATTGATATGTATTTTTTATTTTCAAGGGCCAGAGCCTGAAGCTGAGAGCCAGGAAGAGGTTCGCCCGACGCCCGATTATGAGCGTGAAGATGGTCCTGATGTCCAGGAGATGAGCCTGCCAAATCCAGAGGAGGTGAAAAGGCCTGAATAAGGTAGGCACTCCATTAGACATGCAGATCGTGGGGTGTCTGTTTCCACAGTATTGTATAATAATAATAATAGTTATTTTTTGAGACAGAGTCTCGCTCTGTCGACCAAGCTGGAGTGTAGTGGTACCACCTCGGTCACTGGAACTTCAGCCTCCTGGGTTCAAGTCATTCTCCCGCGTGTGCCTCCCGAGTATCCAGGCTTACAGATGTGCTCCACCGTTCCCAGCTAATTTTTGTATGTTTAGTATTGATGGGGTTTCGTTCGGTTGCACAGGTTGGTCCCGAACTCCTGGCCTCGGGTTATCCACGTGCCTCGCCTTTGAAATTTCCGGGATTACAGGCGAGAGCCACGGAGCCCGACCCAGCATTCTATTTTTAATAGCAGAGAGGTAACAGTACTGCCTCTGTAATACTAGAGTTCTTATATAGAAAGGTTATTTGAAACGTAGTTCAGGCCCCAGCACCCGACTGATAGGCTGTCAGATATAGAAACAAACTGAGTCAAAGCCATGTTGAATGAAGATTTGAGTCTAAATCCTTGAACCAATAGCTCATAATTTTCAGATGCTTTTGTAAAGATCTGCTTTTAACAAATACATAACACATTTGTAACACCCATCGCTTGGTGTGAAAAATGCCGAAGCACTGATGCGGGTTCTAATACCAGTTCTTACAGCCTTGGCGAGATGCTGAGTGAGTCCTTTCACTTCTAAACCTGTCTTTGGTTCTTATGAAAATAGTGAGTTGAAGTCAGAGATTTTAAAACCATTTTCCCTTCTGGTTCCTTCATACTCTGATCCTGTTGTATAGAATGCATGGGATACAGAGATCATCTGCTTCGCATGATGTGTTGATCCCAAATCATGAAACCCTGCCTGAGTCATCTGAAAATCTCTAAATTGAGATTTCATTGCTACTAAGAAAGTGAGCGGTCACTCTGCTTCATCTTAGTTTTTCCGTGTGGAGAGCTGAATATATATGGTAGCATCTTGTCAAATTGTGAATTCTCCCTCCTCTTTGTTTGTTTGAGACAGAGTCTCAGTCTGTCACCCAGGCTGGAGTACAGTGGTGTGATTTCAGCTCACTGCAACCTCTGGCTCCCTGACTAAAGCAGTCCTCCCACCTCAGCCTCCTGAGTGGCTGAAAGTATATGCACAAGCCACCGTGCCTAAGTTGTTTTTTTCTTTTTTTTTTTCTGTTAAATTAAAAAAAAATTTTTTTTTGTCGAGATGAGGTCTCACTATGTTGCCCAGGCTGGGATTCTCTGGCTTTTAATGAACAATTGCTTTTAAAATCTTTCCTCACGGAAACCTTGAGTGATGAAATTATCAACTGGCGAGAGACCGGTTAGTTCCTATCCTCTGTGGCATGTAGGTCAGTGATGCTCAGCATGGGTGTGAGTAAGATGCCTGTGCTATGCACGCTCCCTGCCACACTGTCAGTCTTCATGAGCCAGTATTTCTAATAAGACTGTTGACACATATGTGATATAATCATCTCTCACCATATCAAATGTTACATGTAAGTTTCAGCTTTAGAGACATGGATTGATCAGATTTAAAGTTGAAAGACCATGACTTTAGGACTTCCTGACTAATCAACTGAACTATGTTTTACACTTGTGTTTTCCAAATTCCTGACTGTGAATTGTAAGTGCTTTTGAATTGAAAGGAAGCACTGGATGTTTAGGGAAGAAATTACCTTTAAATTCTACAGGTCCGTCCTCAAAGTGTATTGAGGTTTAATTGGATGTAAGACACAGGATCACCCTTTGGGTTTTGTTTCTAGTCCATTTAACAAAATCCAAACTGTAGTGTGTTTTGTATGCCTTTAGGGTCATTTAATCTGTTGCTAAGTCACGTTGCTAATTGTTATGTTTCTGTTACAGGTGAAAAGCAATGACAGTGTTAAAAGAAGACACGCTGAAATGATGCAGGCTGCTCCTATGTTGGAAATTTGTTCATTAAAATTCTCCCAATAAAGCTTTACAGCCCTCTGCAAAGAAGTCTTGCGCATCTTTTGTGAACTTTATTTCTAGCTTTTTGATGCTGTGAGACATGTATCATTCTTTGAAATGTTATATTCCAACTGTTTGAGCTGGTATGTAGACACATCATTCTTTTTTCTTTCTTTCATTTTTCCCTTTGGCGACAGAGTCTCGCTGTGTCACCCAGGCTGGAGTGCAGTGGCGCGATCTCTGCTCACTGCCACCCCCGCCTCCCGGATTCAAGCAATTCTCTGCCTTAGCCTCCCAAGTAGCTGGGATTACAGGCGCCCACCAGCACTCCCGGCTAAGTTTTGTATTTTTAGTAGAGATGGGGTTTCACCATCTTGGCTAGGGTGCTCTTGAATTCCTGACCTCGTGATTCACCCGCCTCGGCCTTCCAAAGTGTTGGGATTACAAGCGTGAGCCACCATGCCCGGCGGAGACATAATTCTTATATATTGGTTTTCTATCCAGCAGCCTTGTGAAATATGCTTATGAACTCTAAAAGTTTATTTCTAGATCATTTTCAGTCTTCAACATACAGAAGCATATCATCCTTCAATAAGAGCAATTTTATTTCTGCCATTTATTTTTCTTTGTCCTTTTGTATTGTTTGTAGAGACGGGGTTTTGCCATGTTTCCCGTGCTGTTCTTGGACTCCTGAGTGCAAGTGATGCACCCGCCTTCCCTCCCACAGTGCTGGGATTACAGGCGTGGGCCTCCGCACCAGGACTGTTGCTGCCGTTGTGAAGACTTTTATTTCCTTTTCTGATTTTATGGCATTGCGCAGACCCACCTGTTCCATGGTGATAGTGGACATCCTTGTCTTATCCCTGATGAGAAACGGAAAACTTTCAACATTTCACTGTCATATTTACTGTCCTTTTTTTGTAGACGGACTTCTTCAGAGTAAGTCATTCCATTCTGTTCTAAATATGCTGAGCGTATTCATTTGAATCTATGTTGAGTTTCATCAAACAGTGCATCTATTTCGACCACAGCATTTTTTCCCATTCATCTGTTAATATAGTGAATTCGATTGATAAAATTGGATGTTTTTATGTTCAATTTTTAAAACTTGAGAGAGGGTCTCACTCTGTCATCCAGGCTGGGGTGCAGTGGTGTTATCAGAGCTCACTGCAGCCTTGACCTCCTGGGCTGAAGCGATCCTCCCACCTCAGCCTCCTGAGTAGCTGTGAGTCTAGGTACATGCCACCATGCCCAGGTAATTTTTTGATGGCTTTTTCTTTGTTTTTTGTAGTTTTGAGATTTTCTGATGTTGCTCAGGCTGCTCTCGATGGAAGCCCTCAGCTCAGGTGTTCTGGCCAGCACAGCCTCCCAAAATACTACGATTACAGGCGTGAGACTTGGCCTGATCAGGTTTTTCTTATATAGGGGTCTTATCTCTTTAAAGACTAAACTTACCTGTACCTTTGTGCAGGTGGGCAAAGACTTGCATGATGAAATTTATCATTCTGTTGATTTAAAGACAACTATCCTTGACTTACCAGTGTATAAGTCCATGAGAGCATAATTATGTTGAAAGCATATATTGTTGGGTGTTGGGAACCCTACAGTTTCTGCTGCTGTGGGGGCATGTCCGTGGAGGTACCTTTCGTCTGCTTTCTCAACTCTAAACATCTTAGGACCATGGGTTGTGACTGGTAGGACTATGTATCTTGCTAGTTTCAAGATGGAGTTGATTTTCACATGGTGCCACTCTGGCTGTCCCGTTTCCCTAATACTGTCACTTCTCCTTCTGTGATTCTGATTCTAAAGAGTATAGATACCGTTTTAGTATTTCTTTACAGGTCCTAGAGATTGTATTCATTTTTCTTTCAGTCTCTTTCTGTGACTTGTTCACATTGAACAATTTCCTTGTGGGGTAGGTTGCTATTGCTGTTTTTGCAGGTGGTCTACCTGTCTTTCCAGGCAGTCACCGTGGTTCTTGTCCCCATGGTGGGGCCAGGGCAAGAGAGGACCCTGGGTTTGTGTGTGTGTGTGTGTGTGTGTGTGTGTGTGTGTGTGTGTCGGGGTCGGTTCAGTTGAAAATCGAGTGAGTTTTGAGGGGAGCACTACTTGAGGTATTTGAGTCCCAGAAGCATAGAAAACAGCAAAGGGAGGTTGGATTCCATTATCCTCAGTGTGGATGGGAATCGGGGGTTTGGGGCATGGGGTTGGGAACGGCAGCCCGCCCAGGCCCACAGCCGCGCATGCTCTCTGGGCTCCCTTCTCAGTGCGCATGTTCACTGGGCGTCTTCCGCCCAGCCCGTTAGCCCACGTGAAGAACGCCAGGGAGCTGTGAGGCTGTGCGGTCTCGTTCTTGCCGTCCGGACTCTTTTTCCCCTACTGAGATTCGTCTGGTAGGTCTGCAGGCCAGTCATAACGGGGGCTGAAGTGTGAGTGAGGGTGAAGAGGGCCTCGGGTGGGTCCGGTGGATCCCGCTTCCTGGTCTGTGGCCTCTGAGGGAGAAGGACCTCGAGGTCGTCCTCCTTCTCTTCTCAGGCTACCAGGCCACCATCGACTTTGTGGTCGTGAGGGGGCCTGGACAGGGAGGAAGGTGGTCCGCAGAGGGAAGGTGGTCAGGGGCTCAGGTGATGATGGGGTGAGTGCTGTTTGGGGGATGGAGTCCCGAGGTGCCGAGAACCCCCGACGACACAGGGCAGATCCTGAATGGGGTGCCCGGTGGGGGTGAGGCAGTCGGTAAAGAAGGAACCTGGTACCTGGGAAGGCTACGGCCTGGTGAGCGCCCCCCAGCGGTGTGGAGTGTGGAGCGCCTGAGTGAGAAGCACTGCAAGGTCTCACGTCCTCCGTGGAAGTTCTGGGAAAAGTGGGAAGGAGTGGGCGAGGCAGTGCGGTGCAACCAAACTTGATGTGAGAGGGGGTGAATGGCTCTAGGAAGCGGGAGTTGCCCAAAGCAGCCATCACGGGAATTGTGATTCACTAGTGTTTTCGTGG
The DNA here is from genome assembly GCF_043159975.1 of Macaca nemestrina. Lineage (NCBI taxonomy): Eukaryota > Metazoa > Chordata > Mammalia > Primates > Cercopithecidae > Macaca > Macaca nemestrina. Next base: position 110,962,400 of record NC_092145.1, on the reverse strand, counting down.
GGAGTCCGCTTGTGAAACTAAACCTCATCAGAAATGACCTGTATCTGCGGGGCATAGTGGTGCTCGCCTATAGTCCGAGTTACTCGGGACACAGAGGCGGGAGGATCCCTTGAGCAGGAGGTCGAGGCTGCAGTGAGCTGTGATCGCGCCCCTGCACTCCAGCCTGAGCAACACAGCGAGACCCCGCGTCCAAAAGAAATTTAGAAAAAAATGTCCTCTGCCTCTTGCCACACGCCTTAAGATGACTGCTCTGCCAGCTTGGCCAGCATAAATGGCTTTGTAGGCACTTAGAAAACGTACACACGTATGCTTCACTCTGGGACTTATTTTGAGAGTATTTTCAAAATTAAAACGACAAGTTAACATTGATCCATGGAAGAGATCGAATATAGTAGCCCTCTGGAGCGCATGTTCCCAATCACGGTTGTCTGTTTTCAGTGTGAAATATGAGTTGGCGAGGAAGATCGACCTACCGGCGTAGACCAAGACGCTATGTAGAGCCTCCTGAAATGATTGGGCCTATGCTGGTGAGCGCTTAAATATTAATTCGATGTTTTCTATTAGCAGAAATTAATTTTTGCGATAGTGTTGTTGCATTAGTATGGAAATGCTGAGAAACGTCTTTCCTGCTGATAAAACATGATTATGGCGTCTCATGAAGGAAACGTTGATTCTGGAGAATTTTTCGTTTTTCCTCTCGTGTTCTTCAGCTCTTGCCTATGACTTCTTTCTCATGCTTTGTTTGTTAATGACAGATCGTACACATGTATTCCAACACAGAGTATAATAGCTTCCAAAGTCCTTGTGCGTCACTTTTCTCACAGTAACCTCCCTGTGGGTAGAGTAACGTTCTTGGCCATAGAGAATAGAGTTGGAAAAATGTCTTTAGGCTTAGTTATGATCAGAAATAGCTATGTATTCTGTGTATATATGTAAAATTTTGTATCAATAGCAAAACTTGTTTTTTTTTTCTTTATTTGCATACCCACACATATTCCCCAGCCCGAGCAGTTCAGTGATGAAGAAGTGGAACCACCAAAACCTGAAGAAGGGGAACCAGCAACTCAAAGTCAGGATCCTGCACCTGCTCAGGAGGGAGAGGATGAGGGAGCATCTGCAGGTCAAGGTGATGGAAAGGGAAGAAGAATGCCCGCTGGTGTGTGTGTCTGAGTGTGTGCGTGTGCATGTGTGTGTGTGTTATGCATTGTTACATAGCAGGAACAGGAGGAAAGAAATCAGTGGAAAGAATGCCTGAAATTGTCTGGAAAAGCCAGGAGGCTATGTAGTTTGCAGCTTAGCTTAGGCAAATCCCTCACTGTGATAAAATTTCTCGACTTTATGAATGAGAGAATAGAGGTGCCGGGATTGACTGGTGAATACACAATTTGTACTTTGTTCCAAGGTTTGTGTCTTCCTATCATCTATGTTGCTGTAAAGAAGGAAAGATTTTGCTGAAAATGCTTAAAACGCAAATGCTTTTCTGTAAGGTAGCTTAGTACTGGCCCAAGAAGAGACCCAGTTCAGAGGAGCAGGAGCAGCTCCAAAAACCAAGTCACTGAATGTTGGCCACCGTTTCCTTAGATTGATATTTTTATGGTACGTTTGATAAAAGCCGGATATACGAGGATACTGCCATACAGGTAGCTGGTTTAGTGATTTTCTAAGTGGCTTTTAGGAGGTGATTAAATCGTTTTATGGTTGGAAAAACAGAAAAGGAGTTATCCTGGGATTAACATGAGATGGAAATCATTTCTCCGAGATAAAATGTTTTGAAAGGAAACATTTATGTAACTGAGGTCATGGATTATTCCAGGGATTCATTGTTAAAAGTTTCTAGAATATGACTGATAACAATGCCCATTACCTGCTGTCCACCCACTCCCTTATTCTCAGTGCGGGACAGTATATTTTGTGTGATTCACAAACAATGTTATATTTGGTGCTTTGTTCTTCACGGGGTTCATTTATGGAATATTACATTTGGGACCTTCGGACTAAATATAACTTTGTTTGAAGAAAGTTAAGTTTCTGTTTATCCCAGTAGGTAATGGGTGTCATGACTGTAAGATTTTCCATAGTCCTCATATCCATTCAGCTAATCAGTCCTTCAGAAATTGACATTGTAATTGTAACTGAAATCCTATCCATGTTGTAGACTTCAGATTTCTTAGGTGATGCACACCGCTCTTGGTACTCTATGGCTGAATATAAGCATTATGCATGTCCTGTGGTTTATCCTCAGATTGTCATTTAGGAGAAAGGTCTCAAGCTGGGCTGAACGCCGTGCACTCATAGTCCCAGCTACTTGGGAGGCTGAGGTGAGAGAATCGCTTGAGCTCTGGCGTTCAAGCCCAGCCTGGGAAACATAGCAAGATCTCATCAGTAGTAAACAAACAAACAAACAAGTAAATAAATAAAGGTTTCATGGTATAGGAAAACACAGATTCAAAGTTTGTGCCTAGTGGCTGGTAATGTTGCAGACATAACTCCTTAGTGAACTGTACCACTTAAAAAAAGACGGTAAGTTTGAGGATATGTGTATTTTTTTTACCACAATTGAAAGAAAACCTCCTCTCTTCCTAAACTTCAGTGTAGTTGTCATATATTCTTTAAAATTTTTACTGTGTCTATATTCAAGACATAACATTTATAGAAAATTTGCAAGAATAGTACAACGAACTCATATACTTTTCACCTAGATTCACCAATTTTTAATAGCTTTCTCTCCGTAGGTTTTATATCTGTTCCCTCCCTCTCTAACCCGGCTGCCCACACACTCACACACACCCACACGCGGATATATGTTTACTGTTATTAATGCTGACTTGTTTAGATAAAGTTTCAGGTATCATGGTCCTTTCCCCTATGTACTCGAGGGTGTGTATATCGTCAGCACAAAGAGAAAGTCATTTCTTGGATCATCACTGCAGAAAGATCAAAATCAGGAAATTTAACAATGAGAAAATGCAGTCATTTAATACGCAGTGCATACTCAAATTTTGCCAGCTCCCCAGACAACTTCTTTCTTCCTTTCGTTATTCTTTGTTGAGACGGAGTCTCCCTCTGTTGCCCAGGTTGGAGTGCAGTAGTGCGATCTTGGCTCACTGCAACCTACACCTCCCAGGTTCTAGGGATTCTCACGCCTCGGCCTGCCATGTAGCTGGGCCTACAGGCGCCGGCCACTGCGGTCTTGAACTTCTGACCTCACCTGATCTGCCCACCTTGGCATCCCAAAGTGTTTGGATTGCAGGCGTGAGACCCCACGCCCGACCCAGATAATGTTATTGATAGGATTTCTTTTTCTGATCCAGAGTCCGGTTCAGGATCACGTCTTACCTGTGCTTTTCAGGTGTTTTTAGTTTCCTTTAATCTGGAATGTTTCCTTAATTTTTCTTTGTCATTCATGATACAGACATTTTTGAAGAGGATAGACCAGTTGGTTTGCAGAATGTTCTGCAGTTTGGGCTTTTTCGTGTATTTTTTAAAGACCTTTTTTCGACTCAGCGTTGATTCGTGGCTACTCAGGCCATAGGAGAGTTTGAGTGCTAGGAGTGTAAGTGCTGTGAGAGACAGGATTTCAGCCTTGAGTCATTTGATGAGGTAAGGACAATCAGAAGTAGAATAACAGAGAAGAGCAAAGGAGGCCACAACGTTGTCTGAGGGCAGTCTTCGGAAAGGAAGAGGGTAATATTTGGAGCACCTTGTTTTCCTGTTTTCTGCTAACAGACTCCTGAAATAATGTTCCTGGGATTCTTGTCAACACATCTATTATTACAGTAGCTAAAGCTTTGATAAAATAACACCGAGAGCATGGGTATTATTTTCTCATTGATATTTTATGTTTTACTGCTTAAATTGATACGTATTTTTTATTTTTAAGGGCCAGAGTCTGAAGCTGAGAGCCAGGAAGAGGTTCGCCCGACGCCCGATTATGAGCGTGAAGATGGTCCTGATGTCCAGGAGATGAGCCTGCCAAATCCAGAGGAGGTGAAAAGGCCTGAATAAGGTAGGCAATCCATTAGACATGCAGATCGTAGGGTGTCTGTTTCCACAGTATTGTATAATAATAATAATAATAGTTATTTTTTGAGACAGAGTCTCGCTCTGTCGACCAAGCTGGAGTGCAGTGGTCCCACCTCGGTCACTGGAACTTCAGCCTCCCGGGTTCAAGTCATTCTCCTGCGTGTGCCTCCCGAGTAGCCAGGCTTATAGACGTGCTCCACCGTTCCCAGCTAATTTTTGTATGTTTAGTATTGATGGGGTTTCGTTCCGTTGCACCGGTTGGTCCCGAACTCCTGGCCTCGGGTTATCCACGTGCCTCGCCTTTGAAATTTCCGGGATTACAGGCGAGAGCCACGGAGCCCGACCCAGCATTATATTTTTAATAGCAGAGAGGTAACAGTACTGCCTCTGTAATACTAGAGTTCTTATATAGAAAGGTTATTTGAAACGTAGTTCAGGCCCCAGCACCCGACTGATAGGCTGTCAGATATAGAAACAAACTGAGTCAAAGCCATGATGAATGAAGATTTGAATCTAAATCCTTGAACCAATAGCTCATAATTTTCAGATGCTTTTGTATAGATCTGCTTTTAACAAATACATAACACATTTGTAACACCCATCACTTGGTGTGAAAAATGCCGAAGCACTGATGCGGGTTCTAATACCAGCTCTTACAGCCTTGGCGAGATGCTGAGTGAGTCCTTTCACTTCTAAACCTGTCTTTGGTTCTTATGAAAATAGTGAGTTGAAGTCAGAGATTTTAAAACCATTTTCCCTTCTGGTTCTTTCATACTCTGATCCTGTTGTATAGAATGCATGGGATACAGAGATCATCTGCTTCGCATGATGTGTTGATCCCAAATCATGAAACCCTGCCTGAGTCATCTGAAAATCTCTAAATTGAGATTTCATTGCTACTAAGAAAGTGAGCGGTCACTCTGCTTCATCTTAGTTTTTCCGTGTGGAGAGCTGAATATATATGGTAGTATCTTGTCAAATTGTGAATTCTCCCTCCTCTTTGTTTGTTTGAGACAGAGTCTCAGTCTGTCACCCAGGCTGGAGTACAGTGGTGTGATTTCAGCTCACTGCAACCTCTGGCTCCCTGGCTAAAGCAGTCCTCCCACCTCAGCCTCCTGAGTGGCTGAAAGTATATGCACAAGCCACCGTGCCTAAGTTGTTTTTTTTTTTTTTTTTTCTGTTGAATTAAAAAAAAATTTTTTTTTTCGAGATGAGATCTCACTATGTTGCCCAGGCTGGGATTCTCTGGCTTTTAATGAACAATTGCTTTTAAAATCTTTCCTCACGGAAACCTTGAGTGATGAAATTATCAACTGGCGAGAGACCGGTTAGTTCCTATCCTCTGTGGCATGTAGGTCAGTGATGCTCAGCATGCGTGTGAGTAAGATGCCTGTGCTATGCACGCTCCCTGCCACACTGTCAGTCTTCATGAGCCAGTATTTCTAATAAGACTGTTGACACATATGTGATATAATCATCTCTCACCATATCAAATGTTACATTTAAGTTTCAGCTTTAGAGACATGGATTGATCAGATTTAAAGTTGAAAGACCATGACTTTAGGACTTCCTGACTAATCAACTGAAGTATGTTTTACACTTGTGTTTTCCAGATTCCTGACTGTGAATTGTAAGTGCTTTTGAATTGAAAGGAAGCACTGGATGTTTAGGGAAGAAATTACCTTTAAATTCTACAGGTCCGTCCTCAAATTGTATTGAGGTTTAATTGGATGTAAGACACAGGATCACCCTTTGGGTTTTGTTTCTAGTCCATTTAACAAAATCCAAACTGTAGTGTGTTTTGTATGCCTTTAGGGTCATTTAAATAATCTGTTGCTAAGTCACGTTGCTAATTGTTATGTTTCTGTTACAGGTGAAAAGCAATGACAGTGTTAAAAGAAGACACGCTGAAATGATGCAGGCTGCTCCTATGTTGGAAATTTGTTCATTACAATTCTCCCAATAAAGCTTTACAGCCCTCTGCAAAGAAGTCTTGCGCATCTTTTGTGAACTTTATTTCTAGCTTTTTGATGCTGTGAGACATGTATCATTCTTTGAAATGTTATATTCCAACTGTTTGAGCTGGTATGTAGACACATCATTCTTTTTTCTTTCTTTCATTTTTCCCTTTGGCAACAGAGTCTCGCTGTGTCACCCAGGCTGGAGTGCAGTGGCGCGATCTCTGCTCACTGCCACCCCCGCCTCCCGGATTCAAGCAATTCTCTGCCTTAGCCTCCCAAGTAGCTGGGATTACAGGCACCCACCAGCACTCCCGGCTAAGTTTTGTATTTTTAGTAGAGATGGGGTTTCACCATCTTGGCTAGGGTGCTCTTGAATTCCTGACCTCGTGATTCACCCGCCTCGGCCTTCCAAAGTGTTGGGATTACAAGCGTGAGCCACCATGCCCGGCGGAGACATAATTCTTATATATTGGTTTTCTATCCAGCAGCCTTGTGAAATATGCTTATGAACTCTAAAAGTTTATTTCTAGATCATTTTCAGTCTTCAACATACAGAAACATATCATCCTTCAATAAGAGCAATTTTATTTCTGCCATTTATTTTTCTTTGTCCTTTTGTATTGTTTGTAGAGACGGGGTTTTGCCATGTTTCCCGTGCTGTTCTTGGACTCCTGAGTTCAAGTGATGCACCCGCCTTGCCTCCCACAGTGCTGGGATTACAGGCGTGGGCCTCCGCACCAGGACTGTTGCTGCCGTTGTAAAGACTTTTATTTCCTTTTCTGATTTTATGGCATTGCGCAGACCCACCTGTTCCATGGTGATAGTGGACATCCTTGTCTTATCCCTGATGAGAACCGGAAAACTTTCAACATTTCACTGTCATATTTACTGTCCTTTTTTTGTAGACGGACTTCTTCAGAGTAAGTCATTCCATTCTGTTCTAAATATGCTGAGTGTATTCATTTGAATCTATGTTAAGTTTCATCAAATAGTGCATCTATTTCGACCACAGCATTTTTTCCCATTCATCTGTTAATATAGTGAATTCGATTGATAAAATTGGATGTTTTTATGTTCAATTTTTAAAACTTGAGAGAGGGTCTCACTCTGTCATCCAGGCTGGGGTGCAGTGGTGTTACCAGAGCTCACTGCAGCCTTGACTTCCTGGGCTGAAGCGATCCTCCCACCTCAGCCTCCTGAGTAGCTGTGAGTCTAGGTACATGCCACCATGCCCAGGTAATTTTTTGATGGCTTTTTCTTTGTTTTTTGTAGTTTTGAGATTTTCTGATGTTGCTCAGGCTGCTCTCGATGGAAGTCCTCAGCTCAGGTGTTCTGGCCAGCACAGCCTCCCAAAATACTAGGATTACAGGCGTGAGACTTGGCCTGATCAGGTTTTTCTTATATAGGGGTCTTATCTATATAAAGACTAAACTTACCTGTACCTTTGTGCAGGTGGGCAAAGACTTGCATGATGAAATTTATCATTCTGTTGATTTAAAGACAACTATCCTTGACTTACCAGTGTGTAAGTCCATGAGAGCATAATTATGTTGAAAGCATATATTGTTGGGTGTTGGGAACCCTGCAGTTTCTGCTGCTGTGGGGGCATGTCCGTGGAGGTACCTTTCGTCTGCTTTCTCAACTCCAAACATCTTAGGACCATGGGTTGTGACTGGTAGGACTATGTATCTTGCTAGTTTCAAGATGGAGTTGATTTTCACATGGTGCCACTCTGGCTGTCCCGTTTCCCTCATACTGTCACTTCTCCTTCTGTGATTCTGATTCTAAAAAGGATAGATACCGTTTTAGTATTTCTTTACAGGTCCTAGAGATTGTATTCATTTTTCTTTCAGTCTCTTTCTGTGACTTGTTCACATTGAACAATTTCCTTGTGGGGTAGGTTGCTATTGCTGTTTTTGCAGGTGGTCTACCTGTCTTTCCAGGCAGTCACCGTGGTTCTTGTCCCCATGGTGGGGCCAGGGCAAGAGAGGACCCTGGGTTTGTGTGTGTGTGTGTGTGTGTGTGTGTGTGTGTGTGTGTGTCGGGGTCGGTTCAGTTGAAAATCGAGTGAGTTTTGAGGGGAGCACTACTTAAGGTATTTGAGTCCCAGAAGCATAGGAAACAGCAAAGGGAGGTTGGATTCCATCATCCTCAGTGTGGATGGGAATCGGGGGTTTGGGGCATGGGGTTGGGAACGGCAGCCCGCCCAGGCCCACAGCCGCGCATGCTCTCTGGGCTCCCTTCTCAGTGCGCATGTTCACTGGGCGTCTTCCGCCCAGCCCGTTAGCCCACGTGAAGAACGCCAGGGAGCTGTGAGGCTGTGCGGTCTCGTTCTTGCCGTCCGGACTCTTTTTCCCCTACTGAGATTCATCTGGTAGGTCTGCAGGCCAGTCATAACGGGGGCTGAAGTGTGAGTGAGGGTGAAGAGGGCCTCGGGTGGGTCCGGTGGATCCCGCTTCCTGGTCTGTGGCCTCTGAGGGAGAAGGACCTCGAGGTCGTCCTCCTTCTCTTCTCAGGCTACCAGGCCACCATCGACTTTGTGGTCGTGAGGGGGCCTGGACAGGGAGGAAGGTGGTCCGCAGAGGGAAGGCGGTCAGGGGCTCAGGTGATGATGGGGTGAGTGCTGTTTGGGGGATGGAAGTCCCGAGGTGCCGAGAACCCCCGACGACACAGGGCAGATCCTGAATGGGGTGCCCGGTGGGGGTGAGGCAGTCGGTAAAGAAGGAACCTGGTACCTGGGAAGGCTACGGCCTGGTGAGCGCCCCCCAGCGGTGTGGAGTGTGGAGCGCCTGAGTGAGAAGCACTGCAAGGTCTCACGTCCGCCATGGAAGGTCCGGGAAAAGTGGGAAGGAGTGGGAGAGGCAGTGCGGTGCAACCAAACTTAATGTGAGAGGGGGTGAATGGCTCTAGGAAGCGGGAGTTGCCCAAGCAGCCATCACGGGAATTGTGATTCACTAGTGTTTTCGTGGGGAGTCCGCTTGTGAAACTAAACCTCATCAGAAATGACCTCTATCTGCGGAGCATAGTGGTGCTCGGCTATAGTCCGAGTTACTCGGGACACAGAGGCGGGAGGATCCCTTGAGCAGGAGGTCGAGGCTGCAGTGAGCTGTGATCGCGCCCCTGCACTCCAGCCTGAGCAACACAGCGAGACCCCGCGTCCAAAAGAAATTTAGAAAAAAATGTCCTCTGCCTCTTGCCACACGCCTTAAGATGACTGCTCTGCCAGCTTGGCCAGCATAAATGGCTTTGTAGGCACTTAGAAAACGTACACACGTATGCTTCACTCTGGGACTTATTTTGAGAGTATTTTCAAAATTAAAACGACAAGTTAACATTGATCCATGGAAGAGATCGAATATAGCAGCCCTCTGGAGCGCATGTTCCCAATCACGGTTGTCTGTTTTCAGTGTGAAATATGAGTTGGCGAGGAAGATCGACCTACCGGCGTAGACCAAGACGCTATGTAGAGCCTCCTGAAATGATTGGGCCTATGCTGGTGAGCGCTTAAATATTAATTCGATGTTTTCTATTAGCAGAAATTAATTTTTGCGATAGTGTTGTTGCATTAGTATGGAAATGCTGAGAAACGTCTTTCCTGCTGATAAAACATGATTATGGCGTCTCATGAAGGAAACGTTGATTCTGGAGGATTTTTCGTTTTTCCTCTTGTGTTCTTCAGCTCTTGCCTATGACTTCTTTCTCATGCTTTGTTTGTTAATGACAGATCGTACACATGTATTCCAACACAGAGTATAATAGCTTCCAAAGTCCTTGTGCGTCACTTTTCTCACAGTAACCTCCCTGTGGGTAGAGTAACGTTCTTGGCCATAGTGAATAGAGTTGGAAAAATGTCTTTAGGCTTAGTTATGATCAGAAATAGCTATGTATTCTGTGTATATATGTAAAATTTTGTATCAATAGCAAAACTTGTTTTTTTTTCTTTATTTGCATACCCACACATATTCCCCAGCCCGAGCAGTTCAGTGATGAAGAAGTGGAACCACCAAAACCTGAAGAAGGGGAACCAGCAACTCAAAGTCAGGATCCTGCACCTGCTCAGGAGGGAGAGGATGAGGGAGCATCTGCAGGTCAAGGTGATGGAAAGGGAAGAAGAATGCCCGCTGGTGTGTGTGTCTGAGTGTGTGCGTGTGCATGTGTGTGTGTGTTATGCATTGTCACATAGCAGGAACAGGAGGAAAGAAATCAATGGAAAGAATGCCTGAAATTGACTGGAAAAGCCAGGAGGCTATGTAGTTTGCAGCTTAGCTTATGCAAATCCGTCACTGTGATAAAATTTCTCGACTTTATGAATGAGAGAATAGAGGTGCCGGGATTGACTGGTGAATACACAATTTGTACTTTGTTCCAAGGTTTGTGTCTTCCTGTCATCTATGTTGCTATAAAGAAGGAAAGATTTTGCTGAAAATGCTTAAAACGCAAATGCTTTTCTGTAAGGTAGCTTAGTACTGGCCCAAGAAGAGACCCAGTTCAGAGGAGCAGGAGCAGCTCCAAAAACCAAGTCACTGAATGTTGGCCACCGTTTCCTTAGATTGATATTTTTATGGTACGTTTGATAAAAGCCGGATATACGAGGATACTGCCATACAGGTAGCTGGTTTAGTGATTTTGTAAGTGGCTTTTAGGAGGTGATTAAATCCTTTTATGGTTGGAAAAACAGAAAAGGAGTTATCCTGGGATTAACATGAGATGGAAATCATTTCTCCGAGATAAAATGTTTTGAAAGGAAACATTTATGTAACTGAGGTCATGGATTATTCCAGGGATTCATTGTTAAAAGTTTCTAGAATATGACTGATAACAATGCCCATTACCTGCTGTCCACCCACTCCCTTATTCTCAGTGCGGGACAGTATATTTTGTGTGATTCACAAACAATGTTATATTTGGTGCTTTGTTCTTCACGGGGTTCATTTATGGAATATTACATTTGGGACCTTCGGACTAAATGTAACTTTGTTTGAAGAAAGTTAAGTTTCTGTTTATCCCAGTAGGTAATGGGTGTCATGACTGTAAGATTTTCCATAGTCCTCAAATCCGTTCAGCTAATCAGTCCTTCAGAAATTGACATTGTAATTGTAACTGAAATCCTATCCATGTTGTAGACTTCAGATTCCTTAGGTGATGCACACTGCTCTTGGTACTCTATGGCTGAATATAAGCATTATGCATGTCCTGTGGTTTATCCTCAGATTGTCATTTAGGAGAAAGGTCTCAAGCTGGGCTGAACGCCGTGCACTCATAGTCCCAGCTACTTGGGAGGCTGAGGTGAGAGGATCGCTTGAGCCCTGGCGTTCAAGCCCAGCCTGGGAAACATAGCAAGATCTCATCAGTAATAAACAAACAAACAAACAAGTAAATAAATAAAGGTCTCATGGTATAGAAAACACAGATTCAAAGTTTGTGCCTAGTGGCTGGTAATGTTGCAGACATAACTCCTTAGTGAACTGTACCACTTAAAAAAAGACGGTAAGTTTGAGGATATGTGTATTTTTTTACCACAATTGAAAGAAAACCTCCTCTCTTCCTAAACTTCAGTGTAGTTGTCATATATTCTTTAAAATTTTTACTGTGTCTATATTCAAGACATAACATTTATAGAAAATTTGCAAGAATAGTACAACGAACTCATATACTTTTCACCTAGATTCACCAATTTTTAATAGCTTTCTCTCCGTAGGTTTTATATCTGTTCCCTCCCTCTCTAACCCGGCTGCCCACACACTCACACACACCCACACGCGGATATATGTTTACTGTTATTAATGCTGACTTGTTTAGATAAAGTTTCAGGTATCATGGTCCTTTCCCCTATGTACTCGAGGGTGTGTATATCGTCAGCACAAAGAGAAAGTCATTTCTTGGATCATCACTGCAGAAAGATCAAAATCAGGAAATTTAACAATGAGAAAATGCAGTCATTTAATACGCAGTGCATACTCAAATTTTGCCAGCTCCCCAGACAACTTCTTTCTTCCTTTCGTTATTCTTTGTTGAGACGGAGTCTCCCTCTGTTGCCCAGGTTGGAGTGCAGTAGTGCGATCTTGGCTCACTGCAACCTACACCTCCCAGGTTCTAGGGATTCTCACGCCTCAGCCTGCCGTGTAGCTGGGCCTACAGGCGCCGGCCACTGCGGTCTTGAACTTCTGACCTCACCTGATCTGCCCACCTTGGCATCCCAAAGTGTTTGGATTGCAGGCGTGAGACCCCACGCCCGGCCCAGATAATGTTATTGATAGGATTTCTTTTTCTGATCCAGAGTCCGGTTCAGGATCACGTCTTACGTGTGCTTTTCAGGTGTTTTTAGTTTCCTTTAATCTGGAATGTTTCCTTAATTTTTCTTTGTCATTCATGATACAGACATTTTTGAAGAGGATAGACCAGTTGGTTTGCAGAATGTTCTGCAGTTTGGGCTTTTTCGTGTATTTTTTAAAGACCTTTTTTCAACTCAGCGTTGATTGGTGGCTACTCAGGCCATAGGAGAGTCTGAGTGCTAGGAGTGTAAGTGCTGTGAGAGACAGGATTTCAGCCTTGAGTCATTTGATGAGGTAAGGACAATCAGAAGTAGAATAACAGAGAAGAGCAAAGGAGGCCACAACGTTGTCTGAGGGCAGTCTTCGGAAAGGAAGAGGGTAATATTTGGAACACCTTGTTTTCCTGTTTTCTGCTAACAGACTCCTGAAATAATGTTCCTGGGATTCTTGTCAACACATCTTTTATTACAGTAGCTAAAGCTTTGATAAAATAACACCGAGAGCATGAGTATTATTTTCTCATTGATATTTTATGTTTTACTTCTTAAATTGATACGTATTTTTTATTTTTAAGGGCCAGAGCCTGAAGCTGAGAGCCAGGAAGAGGTTCGCCCGACGCCCGATTATGAGCGTGAAGATGGTCCTGATGTCCAGGAGATGAGCCTGCCAAATCCAGAGGAGGTGAAAAGGCCTGAATAAGGTAGGCAATCCATTAGACATGCAAATCGTAGGGTGTCTGTTTCCACAGTATTGTATAATAATAATAATAATAGTTATTTTTTGAGACAGAGTCTCGCTCTGTCGACCAAGCTGGAGTGCAGTGGTCCCACCTCGGTCACTGGAACTTCAGCCTCCCGGGTTCAAGTCATTCTCCTGCGTGTGCCTCCCGAGTAGCCAGGCTTACAGACGTGCTCCACCGTTCCCAGCTAATTTTTGTATGTTTAGTATTGATGGGGTTTCGTTCGGTTGCACAGGTTGGTCCCGAACTCCTGGCCTCGGGTTATCCACGTGCTTCGCCTTTGAGATTTCCGGGATTACAGGCGAGAGCCACGGAGCCCGACCCAGCATTATATTTTTAATAGCAGAGAGGTAACAGTACTGCCTCTGTAATACTAGAGTTCTTATATAGAAAGGTTATTTGAAACGTAGTTCAGGCCCCAGCACCCGACTGATAGGCTGTCAGATATAGAAACAAACTGAGTCAAAGCCATGTTGAATGAAGATGTGAGTCTAAATCCTTGAACCAATAGCTCATAATTTTCAGATGCTTTTGTAAAGATCTGCTTTTAACAAATACATAACACATTTGTAACACCCATCACTTGGTGTGAAAAATGCCGAAGCACTGATGCGGGTTCTAATACCAGCTCTTACAGCCTTGGCGAGATGCTGAGTGAGTCCTTTCACTTCTAAACCTGTCTTTGGTTCTTATGAAAATAGTGAGTTGAAGTCAGAGATTTTAAAACCATTTTCCCTTCTGGTTCTTTCATACTCTGATCCTGTTGTATAGAATGCATGGGATACAGAGATCATCTGCTTCACATGATGTGTTGATCCCAAATCATGAAACCCTGCCTGAGTCATCTGAAAATCTCTAAATTGAGATTTCATTGCTACTAAGAAAGTGAGCGGTCACTCTGCTTCATCTTAGTTTTTCCGTGTGGAGAGCTGAATATATATGGTAGTATCTTGTCAAATTGTGAATTCTCCCTCCTCTTTGTTTGTTTGAGACAGAGTCTCAGTCTGTCACCCAGGCTGGAGTACAGTGGTGTGATTTCAGCTCACTGCAACCTCTGGCTCCCTGGCTAAAGCAGTCCTCCCACCTCAGCCTCCTGAGTGGCTGAAAGTATATGCACAAGCCACCGTGCCTAAGTTGTTTTTTTTTTTTTTCTGTTAAATTAAAAAAAAAATTTTTTTTGTCGAGATGAGGTCTCACTATGTTGCCCAGGCTGGGATTCTCTGGCTTTTAATGAACAATTGCTTTTAAAATCTTTCCTCACGGAAACCTTGAGTGATGAAATTATCAACTGGCGAGAGACCGGTTAGTTCCTATCCTCTGTGGCATGTAGGTCAGTGATGCTCAGCATGGGTGTGAGTAAGATGCCTGTGCTATGCACGCTCCCTGCCACACTGTCAGTCTTCATGAGCCAGTATTTCTAATAAGACTGTTGACACATATGTGATATAATCATCTCTCACCATATCAAATGTTACATGTAAGTTTCAGCTTTAGAGACATGGATTGATCAGATTTAAAGTTGAAAGACCATGACTTTAGGACTTCCTGACTAATCAACTGAAGTATGTTTTACACTTGTGTTTTCCAAGTTCCTGACTGTGAATTGTAAGTGCTTTTGAATTGAAAGGAAGCACTGGATGTTTAGGGAAGAAATTACCTTTAAATTCTACAGGTCCATCCTCAAAGTGTATTGAGGTTTAATTGGATGTAAGACACAGGATCACCCTTTGGGTTTTGTTTCTAGTCCATTTAACAAAATCCAAACTGTAGTGTGTTTTGTATGCCTTTAGGGTCATTTAAATAATCTGTTGCTAAGTCACGTTGCTAATTGTTATGTTTCTGTTACAGGTGAAAAGCAATGACAGTGTTAAAAGAAGACACGCTGAAATGATGCAGGCTGCTCCTATGTTGGAAATTTGTTCATTACAATTCTCCCAATAAAGCTTTACAGCCCTCTGCAAAGAAGTCTTGCGCATCTTTTGTGAACTTTATTTCTAGCTTTTTGATGCTGTGAGACATGTATCATTCTTTGAAATGTTATATTCCAACTGTTTGAGCTGGTATGTAGACACATCATTCTTTTTTCTTTCTTTCATTTTTCCCTTTGGCGACAGAGTCTCGCTGTGTCACCCAGGCTGGAGTGCAGTGGCGCGATCTCTGCTCACTGCCACCCCCGCCTCCCGGATTCAAGCAATTCTCTGCCTTAGCCTCCCAAGTAGCTGGGATTACAGGCACCCACCAGCACTCCCGGCTAAGTTTTGTATTTTTAGTAGAGATGGGGTTTCACCATCTTGGCTAGGGTGCTCTTGAATTCCTGACCTCGTGATTCACCCGCCTCGGCCTTCCAAAGTGTTGGGATTACAAGCGTGAGCCACCATGCCCGGCGGAGACATAATTCTTATATATTGGTTTTCTATCCAGCAGCCTTGTGAAATATGCTTATGAACTCTAAAAGTTTATTTCTAGATCATTTTCAGTCTTCAACATACAGAAACATATCATCCTTCAATAAGAGCAATTTTATTTCTGCCATTTATTTTTCTTTGTCCTTTTGTATTGTTTGTAGAGACGGGGTTTTGCCATGTTTCCCGTGCTGTTCTTGGACTCCTGAGTGCAAGTGATGCACCCGCCTTGCCTCCCACAGTGCTGGGATTACAGGCGTGGGCCTCCGCACCAGGACTGTTGCTGCCGTTGTAAAGACTTTTATTTCCTTTTCTGATTTTATGGCATTGCGCAGACCCACCTGTTCCATGGTGATAGTGGACATCCTTGTCTTATCCCTGATGAGAACCGGAAAACTTTCAACATTTCACTGTCATATTTACTGTCCTTTTTTTGTAGACGGACTTCTTCAGAGTAAGTCATTCCATTCTGTTCTAAATATGCTGAGTGTATTCATTTGAATCTATGTTGAGTTTCATCAAACAGTGCATCTATTTCGACCACAGCATTTTTTCCCATTCATCTGTTAATATAGTGAATTCGATTGATAAAATTGGATGTTTTTATGTTCAATTTTTAAAACTTGAGACAGGGTCTCACTCTGTCATCCAGGCTGGGGTGCAGTGGTGTTATCAGAGCTCACTGCAGCCTTGACCTCCTGGGCTGAAGCGATCCTCCCACCTCAGCCTCCTGAGTAGCTGTGAGTCTAAGTACATGCCACCATGCCCAGGTAATTTTTTGATGGCTTTTTCTTTGTTTTTTGTAGTTTTGAGATTTTCTGATGTTGCTCAGGCTGCTCTCCATGGAAGTCCTCAGCTCAGGTGTTCTGGCCAGCACAGCCTCCTAAAATACTAGGATTACAGGCGTGAAACTTGGCCTGATCACGTTTTTCTTATATAGGGGTCTTATCTATATAAAGACTAAACTTACCTGTACCTTTGTGCAGGTGGGCAAAGACTTGCATGATGAAATTTATCATTCTGTTGATTTAAAGACAACTATCCTTGACTTACCAGTGTGTAAGTCCATGAGAGCATAATTATGTTGAAAGCATATATTGTTGGGTGTTGGGAACCCTGCAGTTTCTGCTGCTGTGGGGGCATGTCCGTGGAGGTACCTTTCGTCTGCTTTCTCAACTCCAAACATCTTAGGACCATGGGTTGTGACTGGTAGGACTATGTATCTTGCTAGTTTCAAGATGGAGTTGATTTTCACATGGTGCCACTCTGGCTGTCCCGTTTCCCTCATACTGTCACTTCTCCTTCTGTGATTCTGATTCTAAAAAGGATAGATACCGTTTTAGTATTTCTTTACAGGTCCTAGAGATTGTATTCATTTTTCTTTCAGTCTCTTTCTGTGACTTGTTCACATTGAACAATTTCCTTGTGGGGTAGGTTGCTATTGCTGTTTTTGCAGGTGGTCTACCTGTCTTTCCAGGCAGTCACCGTGGTTCTTGTCCCCATGGTGGGGCCAGGGCAAGAGAGGACCCTGGGTTTGTGTGTGTGTGTGTGTGTGTGTGTGTGTGTCGGGGTCGGTTCAGTTGAAAATCGAGTGAGTTTTGAGGGGAGCACTACTTGAGGTATTTGAGTCCCAGAAGCATAGGAAACAGCAAAGGGAGGTTGGATTCCATTATCCTCAGTGTGGATGGGAATCGGGGGTTTGGGGCATGGGGTTGGGAACGGCAGCCCGCCCAGGCCCACAGCCGCGCATGCTCTCTGGGCTCCCTTCTCAGTGCGCATGTTCACTGGGCGTCTTCCGCCCAGCCCGTTAGCCCACGTGAAGAACGCCAGGGAGCTGTGAGGCTGTGCGGTCTCGTTCTTGCCGTCCGGACTCTTTTTCCCCTACTGAGATTCGTCTGGTAGGTCTGCAGGCCAGTCATAACGGGGGCTGAAGTGTGAGTGAGGGTGAAGAGGGCCTCGGGTGGGTCCGGTGGATCCCGCTTCCTGGTCTGTGGCCTCTGAGGGAGAAGGACCTCGAGGTCGTCCTCCTTCTCTTCTCAGGCTACCAGGCCACCATCGACTTTGTGATCGTGAGGGGGCCTGGACAGGGAGGAAGGTGGTCCGCAGAGGGAAGGCGGTCAGGGGCTCAGGTGATGATGGGGTGAGTGCTGTTTGGGGGATGGAAGTCCCGAGGTGCCGAGAACCCCCGACGACACAGGGCAGATCCTGAATGGGGTGCCCGGTGGGGGTGAGGCAGTCGGTAAAGAAGGAACCTGGTACCTGGGAAGGCTACGGCCTGGTGAGCGCCCCCCAGCGGTGTGGAGTGTGGAGCGCCTGAGTGAGAAGCACTGCAAGGTCTCACGTCCGCCATGGAAGGTCCGGGAAAAGTGGGAAGGAGTGGGAGAGGCAGTGCGGTGCAACCAAACTTAATGTGAGAGGGGGTGAATGGCTCTAGGAAGCGGGAGTTGCCCAAGCAGCCATCACGGGAATTGTGATTCACTAGTGTTTTCGTGGGGAGTCCGCTTGTGAAACTAAACCTCATCAGAAATGACCTCTATCTGCGGGGCATAGTGGTGCTCGCCTATAGTCCGAGTTGCTCGGGACACAGAGGCGGGAGGATCCCTTGAGCAGGAGGTCGAGGCTGCAGTGAGCTGTGATCGCGCCCCTGCACTCCAGCCTGAGCAACACGGCGAGACCCCGCGTCCAAAAGAAATTTAGAAAAAAATGTCCTCTGCCTCTTGCCACACGCCTTAAGATGACTGCTCTGCCAGTTTGGCCAGCATAAATGGCTTTGTAGGCACTTAGAAAATGTACACACGTATGCTTAACTCTGGGACTTATTTTGCGAGTGTTTTCAAAATTAAAACGACAAGTTAACATTGATCCATGGAAGAGATCGAATATAGCAGCCCTCTGGAGCGCATGTTCCCAATCACGGTTGTCTGTTTTCAGTGTGAAATATGAGTTGGCGAGGAAGATCGACCTACCGGCGTAGACCAAGACGCTATGTAGAGCCTCCTGAAATGATTGGGCCTATGCTGGTGAGCGCTTAAATATTAATTCGATGTTTTCTATTAGCAGAAATTAATTTTTGTGATAGTGTTGTTGCATTAGTATGGAAATGCTGAGAAACGTCCTTCCTGCTGATAAAACATGATTATGGCGTCTCATGAAGGAAACATTGATTCTGGAGGATTTTTCGTTTTTCCTCTCGTGTTCTTCAGCTCTTGCCTATGACTTCTTTCTCATGCTTTGTTTGTTAATGACAGATCGTACACATGTATTCCAACACAGAGTATAATAGCTTCCAAAGTCCTTGTGCGTCACTTTTCTCACAGTAACCTCCCTGTGGGTAGAGTAACGTTCTTGGCCATAGAGAATAGAGTGGAAAAATGTCTTTAGGCTTAGTTATGATCAGAAATAGCTATGTATTCTGTGTATATATGTAAAATTTTGTATCAATAGCAAAACTTGTTTTTTTTTCTTTATTTGCATACCCACACATATTCCCCAGCCCGAGCAGTTCAGTGATGAAGAAGTGGAACCACCAAAACCTGAAGAAGGGGAACCAGCAACTCAAAGTCAGGATCCTGCACCTGCTCAGGAGGGAGAGGATGAGGGAGCATCTGCAGGTCAAGGTGATGGAAAGGGAAGAAGAATGCCCGCTGGTGTGTGTGTCTGAGTGTGTGCGTGTGCATGTGTGTGTGTGTTATGCATTGTCACATAGCAGGAACAGGAGGAAAGAAATCAATGGAAAGAATGCCTGAAATTGACTGGAAAAGCCAGGAGGCTATGTAGTTTGCAGCTTAGCTTATGCAAATCCGTCACTGTGATAAAATTTCTCGACTTTATGAATGAGAGAATAGAGGTGCCGGGATTGACTGGTGAATACACAATTTGTACTTTGTTCTAAGGTTTGTGTCTTCCTATCATCTATGTTGCTATAAAGAAGGAAAGATTTTGCTGAAAATGCTTAAAACGCAAATGCTTTTCTGTAAGGTAGCTTAGTACTGGCCCAAGAAGAGACCCAGTTCAGAGGAGCAGGAGCAGCTCCAAAAACCAAGTCACTGAATGTTGGCCACCGTTTCCTTAGATTGATATTTTTATGGTACGTTTGATAAAAGCCGGATATACGAGGATACTGCCATACAGGTAGCTGGTTTAGTGATTTTGTAAGTGGCTTTTAGGAGGTGATTAAATCCTTTTATGGTTGGAAAAACAGAAAAGGAGTTATCCTGGGATTAACATGAGATGGAAATCATTTCTCCGAGATAAAATGTTTTGAAAGGAAACATTTATGTAACTGAGGTCATGGATTATTCCAGGGATTCATTGTTAAAAGTTTCTAGAATATGACTGATAACAATGCCCATTACCTGCTGTCCACCCACTCCCTTATTCTCAGTGCAGGACAGTATATTTTGTGTGATTCACAAACAATGTTATATTTGGTGCTTTGTTCTTCACGGGGTTCATTTATGGAATATTACATTTGGGACCTTCGGACTAAATATAACTTTGTTTGAAGAAAGTTAAGTTTCTGTTTATCCCAGTAGGTAATGGGTGTCATGACTGTAAGATTTTCCATAGTCCTCAAATCCGTTTAGCTAATCAGTCCTTCAGAAATTGACATTGTAATTGTAACTGAAATCCTATCCATGTTGTAGACTTCAGATTTCTTAGGTGATGCACACTGCTCTTGGTACTCTATGGCTGAATATAAGCATTATGCATGTCCTGTGGTTTATCCTCAGATTGTCATTTAGGAGAAAGGTCTCAAGCTGGGCTGAACGCCATGCACTCATAGTCCCAGCTACTTGGGAGGCTGAGGTGAGAGGATCGCTTGAGCCCTGGCGTTCAAGCCCAGCCTGGGAAACATAGCGAGATCTCATCAGTAATAAACAAACAAACAAGTAAATAAATAAAGGTTTCATGGTATAGGAAAACACAGATTCAAAGTTTGTGCCTAGTGGCTGGTAATGTTGCAGACATAACTCCTTAGTGAACTGTACCACTTAAAAAAAGACGGTAAGTTTGAGGATATGTGTATTTTTTTACCACAATTGAAAGAAAACCTCCTCTCTTCCTAAACTTCAGTGTAGTTGTCATATATTCTTTAAAATTTTTACTGTGTCTATATTCAAGACATAACATTTATAGAAAATTTGCAAGAATAGTACAACGAACTCATATACTTTTCACCTAGATTCACCAATTTTTAATAGCTTTCTCTCCGTAGGTTTTATATCTCTTCCCTCCCTCTCTAACCCGGCTGCTAACACACTCACACACACCCACATGCGGATATATGTTTACTGTTATTAATGCTGACTTGTTTAGATAAAGTTTCAGGTATCATGGTCCTTTCCCCTATGTACTCGAGGGTGTGTATATCGTCAGCACAAAGAGAAAGTCATTTCTTGGATCATCACTGCAGAAAGATCGAAATCAGGAAATTTAACAATGAGAAAATGCAGTCATTTAATACGCAGTGCATACTCAAATTTTGCCAGCTCCCCAGACAACTTCTTTCTTCCTTTCGTTATTCTTTGTTGAGACGGAGTCTCCCTCTGTTGCCCAGGTTGGAGTGCAGTAGTGCGATCTTGGCTCACTGCAACCTACACCTCCCAGGTTCTAGGGATTCTCACGCCTCAGCCTGCCGTGTAGCTGGGCCTACAGGCGCCGGCCACTGCGGTCTTGAACTTCTGACCTCACCTGATCTGCCCACCTTGGCATCCCAAAGTGTTTGGATTGCAGGCGTGAGACCCCACGCCCGGCCCAGATAATGTTATTGATAGGATTTCTTTTTCTGATCCAGAGTCCGGTTCAGGATCACGTCTTACGTGTGCTTTTCAGGTGTTTTTAGTTTCCTTTAATCTAGAATGTTTCCTTAATTTTTCTTTGTCATTCATGATACAGACATTTTTGAAGAGGATAGACCAGTTGGTTTGCAGAATGTTCTGCAGTTTGGGCTTTTTCGTGTATTTTTTAAAGACCTTTTTTCGACTCAGCGTTGATTGGTGGCTACTCAGGCCATAGGAGAGTCTGAGTGCTAGGAGTGTAAGTGCTGTGAGAGACAGGATTTCAGCCTTGAGTCATTTGATGAGGTAAGGACAATCAGAAGTAGAATAACAGAGAAGAGCAAAGGAGGCCACAACGTTGTCTGAGGGCAGTCTTCGGAAAGGAAGAGGGTAATATTTGGAACACCTTGTTTTCCTGTTTTCTGCTAACAGACTCCTGAAATAATGTTCCTGGGATTCTTGTCAACACATCTATTATTACAGTAGCTAAAGCTTTGATAAAATAACACCGAGAGAATGAGTATTATTTTCTCATTGATATTTTATGTTTTACTGCTTAAATTGATATGTATTTTTTATTTTTAAGGGCCAGAGCCTGAAGCTGAGAGCCAGGAAGAGGTTCGCCCGACGCCCGATTATGAGCGTGAAGATGGTCCTGATGTCCAGGAGATGAGCCTGCCAAATCCAGAGGAGGTGAAAAGGCCTGAATAAGGTAGGCAATCCATTAGACATGCAAATCGTAGGGTGTCTGTTTCCACAGTATCGTATTATAATAATAATAGTTATTTTTTGAGACAGAGTCTCGCTCTGTCGACCAAGCTGGAGTGCAGTGGTCCCACCTCGGTCACTGGAACTTCGGCCTCCCGGGTTCAAGTCATTCTCCTGCGTGTGCCTCCTGAGTAGCCAGGCTTACAGACGTGCTCCACCGTTCCCAGCTTATTTTTGCATGTTTAGTAGAGATCGGTTTCGTTCCATTGCACAGGTTGGTCCCAAACTCCTGGCCTCAGGTTATCCACGTGCCTCGCCCTTTGAAATTTCCGGGATTACAGGCGAGAGCCACAGAGCCCGACCCAGCATTATATTTTTAATAGCAGAGAGGTAACAGTACTGCCTCTGTAATACTAGAGTTCTTATATAGAAAGGTTATTTGAAACGTAGTTCAGGCCCCAGCACCCGACTGATAGGCTGTCAGATATAGAAACAAACTGAGTCAAAGCCATGTTGAATGAAGATTTGAGTCTAAATCCTTGAACCAATAGCTCATAATTTTCAGATGCTTTTGTAAAGATCTGCTTTTAACAAATACATAACACATTTGTAACACCCATCACTTGGTGTGAAAAATGCCGAAGCACTGATGTGGGTTCTAATACCAGTTCTTACAGCCTTGGCGAGATGCTGAGTGAGTCCTTTCACTTCTAAACCTGTCTTTGGTTCTTATGAAAATAGTGAGTTGAAGTCAGAGATTTTAAAACCATTTTCCCTTCTGGTTCTTTCATACTCTGATCCTGTTGCATCGAATGCATGGGATATAGAGATCATCTGCTTCACATGATGTGTTGATCCCAAATTATGAAACCCTGGCCTGAGTCATCTGAAAATCTCTAAATTGAGATTTCATTGCTACTAAGAAAGTGAGCGGTCACTCTGCTTCATCCTAGTTTTTCCGTGTGGAGAGCTGAATACCTATCGTAGTATCTTGTCAAATTGTGAATCCTCCCTCCTCTTTGTTTGTTTGTTTGTTTGTCTGAGACAGAGTCTCAGTCTGTCACCCAGGCTGGAGTACAGTGGTATGATTTCAGCTCACTGCAACCTCTGGTTCCCTGGCTAAAGCAGTCCTCCCACCTCAGCCTCCTGAGTGGCTGAAAGTACATGCACAAGCCACCGTGCCTAAGTTGTTTTTAGTTTTGTTTTGTTTTGTTTTTTTAAATTTTTTTTTTAACTTTTTTTTTTGTTGAGATGAGGTCTCACTATGTTGTCCAAGCTGAGATTCTCTGGCTTTTAATGAACAATTGCTTTTAAAATCTTTCCTCATGGAAACCTTGAGTGACAGAATTATCAACTGGCGAGAGACCGGTTAGTTCTTATCATCTGTGGCATGTAGGTCAGTGATGCTCAGCATGGGTGTGAGTAAGATTCCTGTGCTATGCATGCTCCCTGCCGCAGTGTCAGTCTTCATGCGCCAGCATTTCTAATAAGACTGTCGACACATATATGATATAATCATCTCTCACTATATCAAATGTTACATGTGAGTTTCAGCTTTAGAGACATGGATTGATCAGATTCAAATTTGAAAGACCATGACTTTAGTACTTCCTGACTAATCAACTGAAGTATGTTTTGCACATGTGTTTTCCAAATTGCTGACTGTGAATTGTAAGTGCTTCTGAATTGAAAGGAAGCACTGGATGTTTAGGGAAGACATTACCTTTAAATTCTGCAGGTCTGTCCTCAAAGTGTATAGAGAGGTTTAATCGGATGTAAGACACAAGATCACCCTTAGTGTTCTGTTTCTAGTCCATTTAATAAAACCCAAACTGTAGTGTGTTTTGTATGCCTTTAGAGTCATTTAAATAATCTGTTGCTAAGTCATGTTCCCAATTGTTACGTTTCTGTTACAGGTGAAAAGCAATGACAGTGTTAAAAGAAGACACGCTGAAGTGATGCAGGCTGCTCCTATATTGGAAATTTGTTCATTACAATTCTCCCAATAAAGCTTTACAGCCCTCTGCAAAGAAGTCTTGCGCATCTTTTGTGAACTTTATTTCTAGCTTTTTGATGCTGTGAGACATGTATCATTCTTTGAAATGTTATATTCCAACTGTTTGAGCTGGTATGTAGACACATCATTCTTTTTTCTTTCTTTCATTTTTCTCTTTGGCGACGGAGTCTTGCTGTGTCACCCAGGCTGGAGTGCAGTGGTGCGATCTCTGCTCACTGCTTGAATTGCAGAGATTCAAGCAATTCTCTGCCTCAGCCTCCCAAGTAGCTGGGATTACAGGCGCCCACCAGCACTCCCGGCTAAGTTTTGTATTTTTAGTAGAGATGGGGTTTCACCGTCTTGGCCAGGGTGCTCTTGAATTCCTGACCTCGTGATTCACCCGCCTCGGCCTCCCAAAGTGCTGGGATTAGAGGCGTGAGCCACCGCGCCTGGCGGAGAGATAATTCTTATATATTGGTTTTCTATCCAGCAGCCTTGTGAAATATGCTTATGAATTCTAAAAGTTTATTTCTAGATCATTTTTAGTCTTCAACATACAGAAACATATCATCCTTCAATAAGAGCAATTTTGTTTCTGCCATTTATTTTTCTTTTTCCTTTTGTATTGTTTGTAGAGACGGGGTTTTGCCATGTTTCCCGTGCTGTTCTTGGACTCCTGAGTGCAAGTGATGCACCCGCCTTGCCTCCCACAGTGCTGGGATTACAGGTGTGGGCCTCCGCGCCAGACCTGTTGCTGCCATTGTAAAGAGTTTTATTTCCTTTACTGATTTTATGGCATTGCGCAGACTCACCTGTTACCATGGTGATAGTGGACATCCTTGTCTTATCCCTGATGAGAAACGGAAAACTTTCCACATTTCACCGTCTTATTTACTGTCCTTTTTTGTAGACAGACTTCTTCAGAGTAAGTCATTCCATTCTGTTCTAAATATGCTGAGCGTATTCATTTGAATCTATGTTGAGTTTCATCAAACAGTGCATCTATTTCGATGACCACAGCATTTTTTCCCATTCATCTGTTAATATAGTGAATTCGATTGATAAAATTGGATGTTTTTATGTTCAATTTTTAAAACTTGAGAGAGGGTCTCACTCTGTCATCCAGGCTGGGGTGCAGTGGTGTTATCAAAGCTCACTGCAGCCTTGACCTCCTGGGCTCAAGCGATCCTCCCACCTCAGCCTCCTGAGTAGCTGTGAGTCTAGGTACATGCCACCACGCCCAGGTAATTTTTTAACGGCTTATTCTTTGTTTTTTGTAGTGATGAGATTTTCTGATGTTGCTCAGGCTGGTCTCGATGGAAGTCCTGAGCCCAGGTGTTCTGGCCAGCACAGCCTCCTAAAATACTAGGATTACAGGCGTGAGACTTGGCCTGATCACGTTTTTCTTATATAGGGGTCTTATCTATATAAATACTAAACTTATCTGTACCTTTGCGCAGGTGGGCAAAGACTTGCATGATGAAATTTACCATTCTGTTGATTTAAAGACAACTATCCTTGACTTACCAGTGTATAAGTCCATGAAAGCATAATTATATTGAAAGCATATGTTGCTTTGGTTGTTGGGAACCCTGCAGTTTCTGCTGCTGTGGGGGCATGTCCGTGGAGGTACCTTTCGTCTGTTTTCTCAGCTCCAAACATCTTAGGACCATGGGTTGCGACTGGTAGGACTATGTATCTTGCTAGTTTCAAGATGGAGCTGATTTTCACATGGTGCCACTCTGGCTGTCCCGTTTCCCTAATACTGTCACTTCTCCTTCTGTGATTCTGATGCTACAA
The DNA here is from genome assembly GCF_043159975.1 of Macaca nemestrina. Taxonomy (NCBI): domain Eukaryota; kingdom Metazoa; phylum Chordata; class Mammalia; order Primates; family Cercopithecidae; genus Macaca; species Macaca nemestrina. The sequence continues at coordinate 110,936,719 of NC_092145.1, read as the reverse complement.
ATGATAGATATCGTTTTAGTATTTCTTTACAGGTCCTAGAAATTGAATTCATTTTTCTTTCAGTATGTTTCTGTGACTTGTTCACATTGAACAATTTCCTTGTGGTGTAGGTTGCTATTGCCGTTTTTGCAGGTAGTCTACCTGTCTTCCCAGGCAGTCACCATGGTTCTTGTCCCCATGATGGGGCCAGGGCAAGAGAGGACCCTGGGGTAGGGGGATGGTGTGTATGTGTGTCGGGGTCGGTTCAGTTGAAAATCGAGTGAGTTTTGAGGGGAGCACTACTTGAGGTATTTGAGTCCCAGAAGCATAGAAAACAGCAAAGGGAGGTTGGATTCCATTATCCTCAGTGTGGATGGGAATCGGGGGGATTTGGGGCATTGGGCTGGGAACGGCAGCCCGCCCAGGCCCACAGCCGCGCATGCTCCTTGGGCCCCCGTCTCAGTGCGCATGTTCACTGGGCGTCTTCCGCCCGGCCCGTTAGCCCACGTGAAGAACGCCAGGAAGCTGTGAGGCTGTGCGGTCTCGTTCCTGCCGTCTGGACTCTTTTTCCCCTACTGAGATTCATCTGGTAGGTCTACAGGCCAGTCATCCCTGGGGCTGAAGTGTGAGTGAGGGTGAAGTTGGCCTCAGGTGGGTCCGGTGGATCCCGCTTCCTGGTCTGTGGCCTCTGAGGGAGAAGCGCCTCGAGGTCGTCCTCCTTCTCTTCTCAGGCTGCTAGGCCACCATCGACTTTGTGGTCGTGAGGGGGCCTGGACAGGGAGGAAGGTGGGCCACGGAGGGAAGGCAGTCAGGGACTCAGGTGAAGATGGGGTGAGTGCTGTTTGGGGGATGGAAGTCCCGAGGTGCCCAGAACCCCTGACGACAGAGGGCAGATCCCTGAACGGGGTGCCCGGTGGGGGTGAGGCGGTCGGTAAAGAAGGAACCTGGCACCTGGGAAGGCTACGGCCTGGTGAGCGCCCCCCAGCGGTGTGGAGTGTGGAGCACCCGAGTGAGAAGCACTGCAAGGTCTCACGTCCGCCATGGAAGGTCTGGGAAAAGTGGGAAGGAGTGGGCGAGGCAGTGCGGTGCAACCAAACTTGATGTGAGAGGGGGTGAATGGCTCTAGGAAGCGGGAGTGTGCCCAAAGCAGCCATCAAGGGAATTGTGATTCACTAGTGTTTTCGTGGGGAGTCCGCTTGTGAAACTAAACCTCATCAGAAATGACCTGTATCTGCGGGGCACAGTGGCGCTCGCCTATAGTCCGAATTACTCGGGACACAGAGGCGGGAGGATCCCTTGAGCAGGAGGTCGAGGCTGCAGTGAGCTGTGATCGCGCCGCTGCACTCCTACCTGAGCACCACAGCGAGATCCCGCGTCCGAAAGAAATTTAGAAAAAAAAGTCCTTTGCCTCTTGCCACATGCCTTAAGATGCCTGCTCTGCCAGCTTGGCCAGCATAAATGGCTTTGTAGGCACTTAGAAAACATACACACGTGTGCTTAACTCTGGGACTTATTTTGAGAGTATTTTCAAAATTAAAACGACAAGTCAACATTGATCCATGGAAGTGATGGAATATAGCAGCCCTCTGGAGCGCATGTTCCCAATCACGGTTGTCTGTTTTCAGTGTGAAATATGAGTTGGCGAGGAAGATCAACCTATCGGCGTAGACCAAGACGCTATGTAGAGCCTCCTGAAATGATTGGGCCTATGCTGGTGAGCGCTTAAACATTAATTCGATGTTTTTCTATTAGCAGAAATGAATTTTTGCGATAGTGTTGTTGCATTAGTATGGAAATGCTGAGAAACGTCTTTCCTGCTGATAAAACATGATTATGGCGTCTCATGAAGGAAACATTGATTCTGGAGGATTTTTTTGTTTTTCCTCTCGTGTTCTTCAGCTTTTGCCCATGACTTCTTTCTCATGCTTTGTTTGTTAATGACAGATCGTACACATGTATTCCAACACAGAGTATAATAGCTTCCAAAGTCCTTGTGCGTCACTTTTCTCACAGTAACCTCCCTGTGGGTAGAGTAACGTTCTTGGCCATAGAGAATAGAGTTGGAGAAATGTCTTTAGGCTTAGTTATGATCAGAAATAGCTATGTATTCTGTGTATATATGTAAAATTTTGTATGAATAGCAAAACTTTTTTTTTTCTTTATTTGCACACCCACACATATTCCCCAGCCCGAGCAGTTCAGTGATGAAGAAGTGGAACCACCAAAACCTGAAGAAGGGGAACCAGCAACTCAAAGTCAGGATCCTGCACCTGCTCAGGAGGGAGAGGATGAGGGAGCATCTGCTGGTCAAGGTGATGGAAAGGGAAGAAGAATGCCCACTTGTGTGCTCATGTGTGTGCGTGTGCGTGTGTGCATGTGTGTGTGTGTTATGCATTGTCACAGAGCAGGAACAGGAGGAAAGAAATCAATGGAAAGAATGCCTGAAATTGACTGGAAAAGCCAGGAGGCTATGTAGTTTGCAGCTTAGTTTAGGCAAATCCCTCACTATGATAAAATTTCTCAACTTTATGAATGAGAGAATAGAGGTGCCAGGATTGTGTTTTATCCGAGAACCCTTGACTGGTGAATACACAATTTGTACTTTTTTCCAAGGTTTGTGTCTTCCTATCATCTATGTTGCTATACAGAAGGAAATGATTTTGCTGAAAATGCTTAAAACTCAAATGCTTTTCTGTAAGGTAGCTTAGTACTGGCCCAAGAAGAGACCCAGCTCAGAGGAGCAGGAGCAGCTCCAAAAACCGAGTCACTGAATGTTGGCCACCGTTTCCTTTGATATTTTTATATGGTATGTTCGATAAAAGCTGGGTACACAAGGGTACTGCCATACAGGTAGCTGGTTTAATGATTTTCTAAGTGGCTTGTAGGAGGTGATTAAATACTTTTATGGTTAGAAAAGCAAAAAAGGAATTATCCTGAGATTAACATGAGATGGAAATAATTTCTCCGAGATAAAATGTTTTGAAAGGAAACATTTATGTAACTGAGGTCATGGATTATTCCAGGGATTCACTGTTAAAAGTTTCTACAATATGACTGACAACAATGCCCATTAATTGCTGTCCACCCACTCCCTTATTCTCAGTGCGGGACAGTATATTTTGTGTGATTCACAAACAGTGTTATATGTGGTGCTTTGTTCTTCATGGGGTTCATGTATGGATTATAACATTTAAGACCTTCGGACCTAAATATAACTTTGTTTGAACAAAGTTAAGTTTCTCTGTACCCCAGTAGGTAATGGGTGTCATGACTGTAATTTTCCATAGTCCTCAAATCCATTCAGCTAATCAATCCTTCAGAAATTGACATTGTAATTGTAACTGAAATCCTGTCCATGTTGTAGACTTCAGATTTCTTAGGTGATGCACACTGCTCTTGGTACTCTACGGCTGAATATAAGCATTATGCATGTCCTGTGGTTTATCCTCAGATTGTCATTTAGGAGAAAGGTCTCAAGCTGGGCTGAATGCCGTGCACTCATAGTCCCAGCTACTTGGGAGGTTGAGGTGAGAGGATCGCTTGAGCCCTGGCGTTCAAGCCCAGCCTGGGAACACGGGAAGACTTCATTCCTAATAAACAAACAAACAAGTAAATAAAGATTTCATGGTATAGGAAAACACAGATTCAAAGTTTGTGCCTAGTGGCTGGTAATGTTGCAGACATAACTCCTTAGTGAACCGTACCACTTAAAAATAGTTAAGACGGCAAATTTGATGATATGTGTGTTTTTTACCACAATTTAAAGAAAACCTCCTGTCTTTCTAAAGTTCAGTGTAGTTGTCATGTATTCTTTAAAATTTTTACTGTGTCTATATTCAAGACATAACATTTATAGAAAATTTGCAAGAATAGTACAACAAATTCATAACTTTTCACCTTGATTCACCAATTGTTAATAGCTTTCGCTCCGTAGGTTTCATATCTCTTCCCTCCCTCTCTTACCCGGCTGCCCCCACACTCACACACACCCACACGTGGATATATGTTTACTGTTATTAATGCTGACTTGTTTAGATAAAGTTTCAGGTATCATGGTCCTTTCCCCTATGTACTCGAGGGTGTGTATATCGTCAGCACAAAGAGAAAGTCATTTCTTGGATCATCACTGCAGAAAGATCAAAATCAGGAAATTTAGCAATGAGAAAATGCAGTCATTTAATACACAGTGGATACTCAAATTTTGCCAGCTCCCCAGACAACTTCTTTCTTCCTTTCGTTATTCTTTGTTGAGACGGAGTCTCCCTCTGTTGCCCAGGTTGGAGTGCAGTAGTGCGATCTTGGCTCACTGCAACCTACACCTCCCAGGTTCTAGGGATTCTCACGCCTCAGCCTGCCGTGTAGCTGGGCCTACGGGCGCCTGCCACTGCGGTCTTGAACTTCTGACCTCACCTGATCTGCCCACCTTGGCATCCCAAAGTGTTTGGATTGCAGGCGTGAGACCCCACGCCCGGCCCAGATAATGTTATTGATAGGATTTCTTTTTCTGATCCAGAGTCCGGTTCAGGATCACGTCTTGCATGTGCTTTTCAGGTGTTTTTAGTTTCCTTTAATCTGGAATGTTTCCTTAATTTTTCTTTGTCATTCATGATACAGACATTTTTGAAGAGGATAGACCAGTTGGTTTGCAGAATGTTCTGCAGTTTGGGCTTTTTCGTGTATTTTTTAAAGATCTTTTTTCAACTCAGCGTTGATTGGTGGCTACTCCCGCCATAGGAGAGTCTAAGTGCTAGGAGTGTAAGTGCTGTGAGAGACAGGATTTCAGCCTTGAGTCATTTGATGAGGTAAGGACAATCAGAAGAAGAATAACAGAGAAGAGCAAAGGAGGCCACAACGTTGTCTGAGGGCAGTCTTCGGAAAGGAAGAGGGTAATATTTGGAACACCTTGTTTTCCTGTTTTCTGCTAACAGACTCCTGAAATAATGTTCCTGGGATTCTTATCAACACATCTATTATTACAGTAGCTAAAGCTTTGATATAATAACTCAGCATGAGTATTATTTTCTTATTGATATTTTATGTTTTACTGCTTAAATTGATATGTATTTTTTTTTTTCAAGGGCCAGAACCTGAAGCTGAGAGCCAGAAAGAGGTTCGCCCGAAGACTGATTGTGAGCCTGAAGATGGTCCTGATGTCCAGGAGATGAGCTTGCCAAATCCAGAGGAGGTGAAAAGGCCTGAATAAAGTAGGCAATCCATTAGACATGCAAATCGTAGGGTGTCTGTTTCCACAGTATTGTATAATAATAATAATAGTTATTTTTTGAGTCAGAGTCTCGCTCTGTCGCCCTGGCTGGAGTACAGTGGTCCCACCTCGGTCACTGGAACTTCAGCCTCCCGGGTTCAAGTCATTCTCCTGCGTGTGCCTCCCGAGTAGCCCGGCTTACAGATGTGCTTCACCGTTCCCAGCTAATTTTTACATTTTTAGTAGAGATGGGGTTTCGTTACATTGCACAGGTTGGTCCCGAACTCCTGGCCTCGGGTTATCCACGTGCCTCGCCCTTTGAAATTTCGAGGATCACAGACGAGAGCCACGTAGCCCGAACCCAGCATTATATTTTTAATAGCAGAGAGGTAACAGTACTGCCTTTTTAATACTCGAGTTCTTATATAGAAAGGTTATTTGAAACGTTGTTCAGGCCCCAGCACCCGACTGTTAGGCTGTCAAATATGGAAACAAACTGAGTCAAAGCCATGTTCAATTAAAAGTTTTCAGTATAAATCCTTGAACCAATAGCTCATAATTTTCAGATGCTTTTGTAAAGGTCTACTTTTAACAAATATATAACACATTTGTAACACCCATCACTTGGTGTGAAAAATGCCGAAGCACTGATGCGGGTTCTAATACCAGCTCTTACAGCCTTGGCGAGATGCTGAGTGAGTCCTTTCACTTCTAAACCTGTCTTTGGTTCTTAAGAAAATAGTGAGTTGAAGTCAGAGATTTTAAAACCATTTTCCCTTCTGGTTCTTTCATACTCTGATCCTGTTGCATAGAATGCATGGGATATAGAGATCATCTGCTTCGCATGATGTGTTGATCCCAAATCATGAAACCCTGGCCTGAGTCATCTGAAAATCTCTAAATTGAGATTTCATTGCTACTAAGAAAGTGAGCCTGCACTCTGCTTCATCTTAGTTTTTCCGTGTGGAGAGCTGAATACCTATCGTAGCATCCTGTCAAATAGTGAATTCTCCCGCTTCTTTGTTTGAGACAGAGTCTCAGTCTGTCACCCAGGCTGGAGTACGGTGGTGTGGTTTCAGCTCACTGCCACCTCCGGCTCCCTGGCTAAAGCCATCCTCCCACCTCAGCCTCCTGAGTGGCTAAAAGTACATGCACAAGCCACCGTGCCTAAGTTTTTTTTGTTTCTTTTTTTTTTTTTTTACTTTTTCTTAAACTTTTTGTTTTGTCGAGATGAGGTCTCACTGTGTTGCCCAGGCTGGGATTCTCTGGCTTTTAATGGACAATTGCTTTTTAAATCTTTCCTCACGGAAACCTTGAGTGACAGAATTATCAACTGGCGAGAGACTGGTTAGTTCCTATCATCTGTGGCATGTAGGTCAGTGATGCTCAGCATGGGTGTGAGTCAGATGTCTGTGCTATGCACGCTGCCTGCCGCACTGTCAGTCTTCATGAGCCAGTATTTCTAATAAGACTGTCGACACATACATGATATAATCATCTCTCACCATATCAAATGTAACATGTAAGTTTCAGCTTTAGAGACATGGATTGATCAGATTTAAAGTTGAAAGACCATGACTTTAGTACTTCCTGACTAATCAACTGAAGTATGTTTTACACATGTGTTTTCCAAATTGCTGACCGTGAATTGTAAGTGCTTCTGAATTGAAAGGAAGCACTGGATGTTTAGAGAAGAAATTACCTTTAAATTCTGCAGGTCTGTCCTTTAAGTACATAGAGAGGTTTAATTGGATGTAAGACACAGGATCACCCTTAGGGTTCTGTTTCTAGTCCATTTAATAAAACCCAAACTGTAGTGTGCTTTGTATGCCTTTAGGGTCATTTAAATAATCTGTTGCTAAGTCATGTTCCCAATTGTTACGTTTCTGTTACAGGTGAAAAGAAGACACGCTGAAATGATGCAGGCTGCTCCTATGTTGGCAATTTGTTCATTAAAATTCTCCCAATAAAGCTTTACAGCCTTCTGCAAAAATGTCTTATGCATCTTTTGTGAACTTTATTTCTAGCTTTTTGATGCTGTGAGACATGTATCATTCTTTGAAATGTTATATTCCAACTGTTTGAGCTGGTATGTAGACACATCATTCTTTTTTCTTTCTTTCATTTTTCTCTTTGGCGACGGAGTCTCGCTGTGTCACCCAGGCTGGAGTGCAGTGGCGCGATCTCTGCTCACTGCCACCCCGGCCTCCCGGATTCAAGCAATTCTCTGCCTCAGCCTCCCGAGTAGCTGGGATTACAGGCGCCCACCAGCACTCCTGGCTAAGTTTTGTATTTTTAGTAGAGATGGGGTTTCACCATCTTGGCCAGGGTGCTCTTGAACTCCTGACCTCGTGATTCACCTGCCTCGGCCTCCCGAAGTGTTGAGATTACAGGCGTGAGCCACCGCGCCCGGCGGAGACATAATTCTTATATATTGGTTTTCTATCCAGCAGCCTTGTGAAATATGCTTATGAATTCTAACAGTTTACTTCTGGATCGTTTTCAGTCTTCAACATACAGAAACATATCATCCTTCAATAAGAGCAATTTTGTTTCTGCCATTTTTTTTTCTTTCTTTTTCCTTTTGTATTGTTTGTAGAGACGGGGTTTTGCCATGTTTCCCAGGCTGTTCTTGAACTCCTGAGTGCAAGTGTTGCACCCGCCTTGCCTCTCACAGTGCTGGGATTACAGATGTGGGCCTCCGCGCCGGGCCTGTTGCTGCCATTGTAAAGAGTTTTATTTCCTTTTCTGATTTTATGGCATTGCGCAGACCCACCTGTTACCATGGTGATAGTGGACATCCTTGTCTTATCCCTGATGAGAAACGGAAAACTTTCAACCTTTCACCGTCTTATTTACTGTCCTTTTTTTGTAGACGGACTTCTTCAGAGTAAGTCATTCCATTCTGTTCTAAATAGGCTGAGCGTATTCATTTGAATCTATGTTGAGTTTCATCAAACAGTGCATCTATTTCGATGACCACAGCATTTTTTCCCATTCGTCTGTTAATATAGTGAATTCGATTGATAAAATTGGACGTTTTTAAGTTCAATTTTTAAAACTTGAGACAGAGTCTCGCTGTGGCATCCAGGCTGGGGTGCAGTGGTGTTATCAGAGCTAACTGCAGCCTTGACTTCCTGGGCTCAAGCGATCCTCCCACCTCAGCCTCCCGAGTAGCTGTGAGTCTAGGTACATGCCACCATGCTTAGGTAATTTTTTGATGGTTTTTTCTTTGTTTTTTGTAGTGATGAGATTTTCTGATGTTGCTTAGCCTGGTCTTAGTCGAAGTCCGGAGCTCAGGATCTGGGCAGCGCAGCCTCCCAGAATACTAGGATTGCAGGCGTGAGACTTGGCCTGATCAGGTGACAGAGTGAGACTCCGTCCGTCTAATTAAAAAAAGTGTTTGGAGAATCAGACATACCATTAGTAAGGATTCACAAAGGGCTGTTCTATGGGCAACACTACAGATATGACTTCTGAGAGGATAAAGGACGATAAAGGAGCTATACAAGAAATTTCTTCAGATTTCCAAAAAGATTACTTTCTGACTAAGGAGAAGTAGGGGTCCATCTGAGGGTCTACCTTAGCCACCATTTTTGCCTTGGAAAATAGAAGTTTTCTGATAAAATTAGTAAGTTGCAATCACTAGAAAGGAGGCTTAACTTCAATGTGATTGCTGAATTTTAAGAAAAGGAGACAAGGAAACCATGGGCAGCAATTGTATTCAACTCTTTAAAGCTCCTGGAAGGCAGTAAGCAGTTCCTGACAAAACAAAGATCCAATTCCAAGGACAAGTGTAAAGGGTGAGGGGGAAGAGGCTGGTTGTTCAGCACTAGAGGAGGGATGCTCTGCCTTAGAGATGATAAGAATATTTATCCAAAAACTTGGAAATAGAGCAAGTGGAGATCAGTGTGCCTTGTGTGTGTATGTATGTATGTATGTATGTATGTATGTATGTATGTATGTAGAGATAGTTTCTCGCAGTTGCCCAGGCTGGAGGGCAATTGTATGATCAAGCTCACTATAACCTCAAACTCCTGGGCGCAAGCAATAGCATGTCTTTTTAATGTCATACTGGAGCACTGTTTAACAGGCTCGCCCAGGAAATACTGAATTCTGTAGGTAGAATGTGCCTTTCTTTGATACACTGTCTACTATTGATCAAAAGCCTAGACTCTGTGAAGTTTTCTATTAACTTGCAGATGTTTGTCCAGTAGAGAAACAAATGATTTTTGTTCTGTCAAAAAGATAACTCCAAAGGATATGGTTTTATTGCCCTGTGACACATTAATCAGTTTTGTACCTAACAGTATTAATCGAATATTCTTTTTTATAAAGGATTATACAAATCCAGTTCCTCAAATGCTCTTGGAACCAGCATTACCATACTGCTGGTTCCTCAGTGATAAGTTGAATGAAATATTTGATACTTTGAGGTAAACATAGAGATGCACTACCCAGACCACCTTTCAAGGAAAGACTCCCTGTGCAACTGCACGGAGTGCGGTGGGCAGGCAGCCTCCAGTTGTCAGCTCCATCAGGGTTCGCTCCAGCTGCAAAGAGCTACCTCTTGAAGATCATGCCCTTTCCCCAAAACAGGGGACACTCTGCTGGGCTGTCCCTGCTCCAGAGCTCCCCGCTGGGTTGGCCAAGGCTTTGTGTGGCCTGCGTCCCATTCAGCTGTCCCTCTGCCTGATCCTGTTTATTCACCCCTTCCTTTCATATCAATTGATCCCCAATAAATCTCTTGTACCCAAAACTTCATCTTAGCAACTGCCTCAGGAAAACCTGCCCTGTGATAGATAATACTGGGAAGGGTCTAAGAAAGTAAGAGACGGATGGGCCCAGTGGCTCACACCTGTAATCCCAGCACTTTGAGAGGCCAAGATGGGCAGATCACGAGGTCAGGAGATCGAGACCATCCTGGCTAACATGGCGAAACCCCGTTCTACTAAAAATACAAAATATTAGCCAGGTGTGGTGGCACGTGCCTGTAGTCCCAGCTACTCGGGAGGCTGAGGCAGGAGAATCACTTGAACCTGGGAGGCAAAGGGAGCAGTGAGCCGAGATCGCACCACTGCACTACAGCCTGGGTGACAGAGCAAGACTCCAAACGAGAGAGAAAGAGAGAGAGAGAGAGAGAGGAGGCAGGGAGGGAGGGAGGGAGGGAAAGAGAAAGAAAGAAAAAGAAAAAGAGAAGGAAGGGAGGGAGGAAGGAAGGAAGGAGGGAGGGAGGGAAGAAAGGAAGGGAGGGAGGGAGGGAGGGTAAGAGATAAGATGGGCATTTGGAGCTGGATCATTCACCATCAGCTGGCAATGAGGACCCCGTCCTTGGCGGCAGGTGGAGCACAGACAGCCCCGGTACAAAATAGGGGTTTGGCTGTTAAAGCTTTCACTGCTTGTGAATTGGGAGGCTATACAGGTGGGAAGGAATGCATGACTGGATAAGATGTATCAGGCGTTAGAGACATATGAGGGAAACAGTAGATGAAAGGATCTAAGGGTAAAAGCATTGGATGGCTATTGCAAGTACCACTGATGCTCTACAAAAAGATAATGCTATTCAGACAACTGGACTGTGACAAATGACTGAAAGCCAGATGTGAACACCAGAAGGCCTCCTTATTTGCATTCAGAATCCCAGCTTATGACAGGCAGCTCCAGATGCATGATGTCTAAATGCTCCATGGCCAAGCATTCCATGTCTACCACAGCCTAGCAACACATCAGGACTTTTTTTTTTTTTTTTTTTTTTTTTTTTAGAGGAAACAGTGCTCACTGTTTTTATTTTTAAGATTCTGAAATCTCTTCTTTGTTACCCACTTAACCATTTCCAAGTGTATGGTCCAGTGGTGTTAACTCAGTTCACATTGTTGTGAAACAGATCTCTAGAACCTTTTCATCTTGCATAACTGAAATTCTTTTCTTTTCTTTTCTTTTCGTTTTTTTTTTTTTTTTTTGAGATGGGGTCTCGCCCAAGCTGGAGAGCAGTGGTGCAATCTTGGCTCTCTGCAACCTCTGCTTGCCTCCCAGACTTAAGTGATCCTTCTACCTCAGCCTCCCAAGTAGCTGGGACCACAGGGCTGCGCCACTACACCCAGCTAATTTTTTGTATTTTTGATAGAGACAGGGTTTCGACATGTTGCCCAGATTGGTCTTGAACTCTTAGGCTCAAGCAATCTACCTGCTTCGGCCTCCCAAAGTATTGGGATTACAGGTGTGAGCCACTGCACCCAGCTGCATAACTGAAATTCTATACCCATTAAACAACTCCCCATTCTCCCACTCCCCTCAGCCCCTGGCATCCCCCATTCTGCTTTGTCTCTATGATTTTGACTTCTCTAGGTACCTCATAATATGTGGAATTATATAGTATCTGCTCTTTTGTAACTAGCTTATTTCACTTAACATAATGTCCTCCACGTTCATCCATGTTGTAGCCTGTATCAGGATTTGCCTGGGCCTTTTTTTAAAAAAACAATTCACACATTGTCTCGCTATGTCGCCCAGGCTAGAGTGCAGTGGAGTGATCATGGCTCACTGCAACCTCGGCCTCCCAAAGTACTGGTATTACAGGCATGAGCCACCAGGCCCTGCCCAGGGTCTATTTTTAAAAAATGTATAATTCTCCACTGTACATGTCATGGGCCTGCTCCAGAACCTCAGGAGTCTGAACTTGGATACGCTCACTGGGGCTTACTACGAATTCTATACCATATTTTCCCACCACTGATACTTCCAACACTCTAGTGGCTGCCAGGTCACATGGCCCAAGCAGTAGAGCTGTTTGAACTGCATCCTGAACCTGCTATGAGGCGCTTTCCTGCTCTGGGTTCCATTCAAAGCTGGTAGCCTTCTGTATCATGTGGTATATGGGCCAAAGCAACATTCCCAGGTGTCAAATATGCTGCCTGCAGAATCTGATGAAGCCCACCAGGCATTGTCCCTCCTTCATGGTGGGAGATGCAAGATGCAATCATCTGTCCCTTACTTTGTGGATTTTTTTGGTTTTTTTTTGTTTTTGTTTTGAGGCAGAGTCTCACTCTGTCGCCCAGGCTGGAGTGCAATGGCGCAATCTCAGCTCACTGCAACCTCCGCCTCCTGAGTTCAAGCGATTCTCCTGCCTCAGCCTCCCGAGTAGCTGGGATTACAGGCACATGCCACCATGTCCAGCTAATTTTTGTATTTTTTTGTAGAGATGGGGTTTCACCATGTTGGCCAGGCTGGTCTTGAACTCCTGACCTCAGGTGTTCCACCCACCTCGGCCTCCCGAAATGTTGGGATTACTGGCGTGAGCCACGGCGCCTGGCCTGAACACCTTTTGTATTTGTCATCATCTACGTTTTTTATGTTTCTTCCTGTCGATATCTTCTTACCACTTTATCCCCTACACCAATTCTCCGTATCCGTGCAAATGCTCCTCATCCATCAAGTTTCAGTCTCATCTCCTCCATGAGTAACATTTCCCCAAGGACATCGTGTGCTCTTTGAGGGTAGTAATTGTGTCCTTTACAATTTTTTTACAACTTTATTGAGGTACATTTATTGACATACAATACATGGCACACATTTAAATTGTACAATTTAGTGAGTTTTGACATATGTTTACACTATGAAACCATCACCACAATCAATATAGTGAACATATTCATCAACCCTGAAAGTGTCGTCATGCCCTTTTGTCATCCCTCCTTCTGGGCCCTCCCTGCCACCACCTCCTCAGAAAATCGAAGATCTGCTGTCTGTCAGTAAAGGTATTTTTCATTTTCTATAATTTATATAAATGGAATCATACAGTATGCATTCTTTTTTGTCTTCTTTTACTCATATTACTGTAAGATTCATCCAAATTGTTGCACGTATCAATAGGTCATTTATTTTCATTACTGAGTAGGATTTTATTGTGTAAATATAACACAATTTATCTATTCACCTATTGATGAACATTTGCGTTGTTTCCAGCTGTGGGCTATTACAAATAAAGCTGCTCTGAACATTTGTGTACAAGTCTTTCTTGGACTTATACTATCATTTCTTTGGGGTAAATACCTAGGAGTGGAATGACTGGATTATATGTATATGTTTAACTTTTTAAGAAGCTGCCAAATAATTTTCCAAAGTGATTGTATCTTACATTCTTACCAGTGGTGTATAAGGGTTCCAGTTTCTTCACATTCTCATCAGCACATAGTATGGTCAGCTTTTAAAAAGTTTTTAGCCATTCTAATAAGTGTGTACCTGCAGAATGGTACCTCATTGTGGTTTTATTTTGCATTTCCCTGATGACTAATAACGTTGAGCATCTTTTTATGTGCTTCTTTGCCAATTGGGTGTCTCCTTTGGTGAAGTGTCTGTTCAAATTCTTTGCCTATTTTTTTTTTTTTTGGTTGCTTGTTTTCTCATTTTTCAGTTTTAAGAGTTCTTTATAAATTCTGGATAAAAGTCCCTTATCAGATATATGCTTTGCAAATATTTTTTCCTTGTCTGTGGCTCATCAGTTTATTCTCCTGCATCTTTTGAAAAGCAGAAATGTTTTAGTTTTGATGAAGTCAAATTTATTAATTTGTTCTTTTTTTTTTTTTTGAGACGGAGTCTCGCTCTGTAGCCCAGGCTGGAGTGCAGTGGCCGGATCTCAGCTCACTGCAAGCTCCGCCTCGGGTTCACGCCATTCTCCGGCCTCAGCCTCCAGAGTAGCTGGGACTACAGGCGCCCGCCACCTCGCCCGGCTAGTTTTTTGTATTTCTTTAGTAGAGACGGGGTTTCACCGTGTTCGCCAGGATGGTCTCGATCTCCTGACCTCGTGATCCGCCCGTCTCGGCCTCCCAAAGTGCTGGGATTACAGGCTTGAGCCACCGCGCCCGGCCTAATTTGTTCTTTTTGACTTGTTCTTTTGCTGTCATATCTAAGAAAACTTTGCCTAATCCAACATCACAAAGATTTTGTCCTACAGGTTTTATAGTTTGAGGTTTTATGTTTAGATTTATGATCCATTTGAAGTAATTTTGCACATGGTAGGAAGCATGTCTTGAGGTTCTTTGTTTTTTTTTCCGCATATGGATATCCAATTGTTCTATTGCCATTTATTTGTTGAGATTATCCTTTCTCTACTGCGTTTCCTTTGTACCTTTGTAAAATATCAGTGATCTGTATCTTTGTAGGTTTATTTCTTGAATGTTTTCTGTTTCATTGGTCTATTTGTCTACCTTGATGCCAAAACTACACTCTTTTAATTACTATAACTTTATGTTATAGTGGAATGGCTCCTCAAAGATATCCATGCTGTAATCTCTGAAACCTGTGAATTTGTTATGTAACATTGGCGAAAATGACTTTTTAAAAAAATTATTTATTTTATTTATTTAGTTTTTGAGACAGAGTCTCATTATGTTGCCCAGGCTAGAGGGCAGTGGCGCAATCTCGGCTCACTGTAGGCTCGACCTCCTAGGCTCAAGTGATCCTCCCATCTCAGCCTCCTGAGTAGCTGGAACTACAGGCATGTGCCAACACACCTGGCTACTTTTTTTATTTTTATTTTTTGTACAGATGGAGTCTTGCTATGTTTCCCAGGTTGGTCTCAAACTCCTGGTCTCAGGCGATCCTCCCACTTTGGCTTTCTAAAGTGCTGGGATTACAGGCCTGAGTCACTGCACCTTGCTGGCAAGGACTTTGCAGATGTAAATAAAGTTACGGACTTTAAAATAGGGAAATTATCTTGGATTATTTGGGTGTGCCCAATCTAATCACATGAACCCTTAAAGCAGATAGCTTTCTGCAGCCGAAGTCAGAGAGACAAGGTGATAGAGTCAGGTAGGAGAGATGCAGCAGAGAGATGCGAGAAATCAGAGAGATGCCAAGAGTAAGAAGGATTCCACACACTGTTGCTGTCTCTGCGATGGAGGAGTCCACAGAAAGGACCAAAGAGGACTCTAGGAGCAAAGAGTGGCTTCCAGCTGACAGCCAGCAAGACAACAAGAACCCCATTTCTGTAACTGCAAGGAACTAAATTCCGTCAACAGCCTGAATAACCCTGGAAGTGGATTCATAGCCCAACTGAACTACTGACTTACAGGAACTGTGACTTAATAAATTTGTATTGTTTTAAAGGTCTGTGATAATTGTTATGGCAGCAATAAAAATTAATATGCTTTATGATGTCTTGAAATCAGGTAGTGTTAGTCCACCTTTTTCCTTTTTCAAAGCTGTGTTGGCTGTTTTCAAATTTATTGGTGTAAAGTTTATAATATTCCCTTAAATCACCTTTAATATCATTTAAATATCATAATATACCCCTAGTTATCCTTTTAATAGAATCAGTAGTGATGTTACCTCTCTCATTCCTAATATTGACCATTTACGCTGTTCCATCTGGTAATTCTTTGTCAACTCTGTAAACCAAAACTAAAATTCTAAGCCCCTCACTCATCTGAATGGACCTCTTCTCTCAGCCAAGAGTATTCCAAAGTTAACCTGAAAAACTAGTTTAGGTCATGATGGGAAGGAGGAGTAGGACATGCCCCATTATGCCCTCCTCCCTTTTAGAATTCTGGCACAGCTGACCAGTATTAACATTGAAACAGACCTTAAGGCTGACAAAGCAGACTCTTTGTAATAAGAAGATATCAAATTCCAGCCTGACTCTAGTATAGCATCACATGACAGATAGCATGCCCTGAAATAAATCAAAGTATTTTACCCCAAATTATGTTTCTTTGCCATATCTTGAAATAGTCCTGCAAAGCTGTCTCTTATGGGGAAAATCTACACTCTGAAGAGAATCCCCTTCCTTTTCCAGGCCTTTTCCCTGATCCAGGAGAGAATCAACTCTGGTAAGAAACATTTACAATCTATTCTCTCTGAAGCCTGCTACCTGGAGGCTTCATTGGCATAATGGGAACCTTGGTCTCCACAACTCCTCCTTTACCCAGACATTCCTTTCTGTTGATTCTGTCTGCATAATGGAAACCCCGGTGTCCACAACCCCTTATCTTAACCCAGACATTCCCTTCTATTGATTCTAGGTCTTTAAACAATAACTTATCTCTTTCAACCAACTGCCAATCAGAAAATCTTGAATCTACCTGTAACATGGAAGGACCCTCACACTTGGAGTTGTCCTGTCTCTCCTGACCGAACCAATGTACATCTTACATGTGCTAATTGATGTCTTATGTCTCCCTAAAATGTATATAACCAAACTGTACCCCCACCACCATGGGCACATGTTCTCAGGATCTCCTGAGGGCTGTGTCACAGGCAATTGGTCACTCATATTTGGCTCTGAATACATCTTTTCAAATACTTTACAGAGTTTGACTCTTTTCATCAACAACACCCATCTCACCTCTGAATCACTCCAAAGAAGGGGCTCCACAACCACTTCTGTTAACTTGTCAGTGGATTAGTTCTGTAGTTGTCACAGGATTCCCGGGGTGTTGCTTTTCTGGCTGGAAACCTCTGTGACCAGTAGCACCTTTGCCCAAGTTTTGCTCAGGCCCGTTGGGCTGATTTCACCCACTTAGCCTGTCAGGCTGTGCTTGGCTCATGCTATTGCCCTGGACCCCACACCTGCCAAGGGCAAACCAGGCATGGAACAGAGAAGGGTGTGTGAGCAAGTAAGCATGGGGTCCAGCCACTGCACATAGTCAAGCATGTTGGCTGCTGCAGCGGGACAGGCAACTCCAGGTGCAGCATGGATGCTGGCTCACTGCAAGGCTGCAGCTGGACCAGGCACACAACAAGCAGCTTCCATGGCTGTCACTGGGGAACGGTGGTGCCTGGAAGCTTGGAGACTCCAGGAACCACAGGACCCCAAAGAGGAAGTCACAGTCCTGGCTCAGGGAGCACCCATGTCTGGGATCCCTGAAAGGCTGCAGCTCTTCTTTCCTTCTCCGCCTGCAACGTGGCGAGCAAGTGGTGTGTTTCAGCTCTGTTTGTGTTACAGCTCTTTCAACTCTGCCATTCGGCAGCTCCCGAGTTCTGGTCTTGTGTCCAGGAAGAATGAGGTACATGGACAAGTGGAGGGTGAGCAAGGTGAAGAAGAGCTTTATTGAGTGACCGAATAGCTCAGAGGAAACGCTGGAGTGGGTAGCTCCTCTCTGAAGGCAGGTCATCCTGTTGAGTGTTCAGCTCTCAGCAGAGAGGAGGCCCTGAAGTGGGTAGCTCTTCTCCAAGCAGGTTATGGTGATGTCTCCCAGAGTCTGGCTGAGTCCAGGGTTCTCATGGGCCTCAGAGGGGAGGAAGTGTGTGCTGACTGGTCTATGGGCAGCCATGGGTGGGCCCAGGAAAAACATCACCAGTTCCCCCTCTGGTCAGCATGACTGGAGGCCTTGCTTCCAGGCTTCAGGCCTTTCCCAGCCTGAAGGTAGAGCTTCACCAGAGACCCACTACTTTCTACCCTAGAGCCTGTCTCTTATGGCTTTCTATGGTGCCCAAGTTGTTCATGCCAAGGAGTGCCTGCAGGCCAGTGTAGAGCTGCCCTTAGCACCCCCTCGGCCTCCCTCCTGTGCTGGTCAGTGCCCAAAGTCTGGAGGGGTCTGAGGGGGCAGGGGGCTGGCATGTCAGCACTGCCTAGGCTGTGATAGCACCTGGGCTTGGCCCCAACCTTGCCCTGAGATTGGAGCATGCGCTGGGAGTGTGGAGAAGCCAGGCAGAAGGAGCAGACCCCTCTGAGCCTGTGGGGGGACGGGGGTCTTCCTGGGATGCTGAGAGTGCAGAGATGCCCAGGTCTGCAGCTGTGACTTGGGTGGTTGCAGCTATGTCCAGGAGGGTGGGGCTCCTACCTGCTCCCAGCCCCCAAGAACACAGGGAGGCCTGGGTCTGGAGCCATGGCAGGGCAGCTGCAGCAGCTCCCTCCCCACCAACTTGGAAGGGACAGGGCTCCTGCTCGTCCCTGGCTCCCACCAGCTCCCTGTAGCTTGCAGCCCCGGCCGTACCGCTCCACTGTAGCCAGCATCTTGGCAGTAGCTGCTCCAGATGAGTTGCTGCTGCCATCATAGTCGCTCTGGTTCATCTGGCTCTCTCTGATAGTCTTAGCACCTGGAGTGTAAATAGGGCAACCTAGTCCTGCTTATGCTTCCTAAAATCCTAGGCTCCTTCATCTTCTTATGCCAGCTGGAGTATGGGCTCCCTTAAAGCAGGAAATAGTGCTGAGGTTCCTTCTTTTTCTTACATCCCTCTTGGTGCAGTGTACTACTGACCTGGGGACACGATAGGTATATGATGTATAAGTGAGGACTGGTTCTTTCCTCCTACAGTAAATATTTATGTTTTTGACCTGATTCCATTAATGTCCAAGTTGAGCTTTCTGTTTCAGAGCACATCCAATTATTCATGAATATTTATAGACATTACCTTTAATCACATGAGAGTATCCATTAGGGCAAGTTGCCCTCAGAGAAAATTACAGGGGCATGTGGGTTCTCTTCCCTATGGTGGTGGGTAGTGGAGCCACACCCAGGATTCCTTCTCTTCCTCCTGCCCATCAGCCCAAGACACTTAATATCACTCGTGTCCGTGTGAAGAGACCACCAAATAGGCTTTGTGGGAGCAACAAGGCTGTTTATTTCACCTGGGTGCAGGCGGGCTGAGTCTGAAAAGAGAGTCAGCGAAGGGAGATAGGGATGGGGCTGTTTTACAGGATTTGGGTAGGTAAAGGAAAATTACAGTCAAAGAGGGGTTGTTCTCTGGCGGGCAGGAGTGGGGGTCACTAGGTGCTCAGTGGGGGAGGTTTTTGAGCCAGGATGAGCCAGGAAAAGGAATTTCACAAGGTAATGTCATCACTTAAGGCAAGGACCGGCCATTTTCACTTCTTTGTGGTGGAATATCATCAGTTAAGGCAGGGGCAGGGCATTTTCACTTCTTCTGTGATTCTTCCATTACTTCAGGCCATCTGGGCATATATACGTGCAAGTCACAGGGGATGCGATGGCTTGGCTTGGGCTCAGACGCCTGACACTTCATATGAGGCTGCATGATCGCTTCTTTGTGTTTGAAAATGTCAAATTTCTTTCAGGCACTCACCTGCATCTTCTTTGGGGACATGGGCTGTAAGAGCACAGGATTTAAAGAATCCTTAAAGTTGTTTGAAAATAGTTATTGGGGCTAGGCATGGTGGCTCACGCCTGTAATCCCAGCACTTTGGGAGGCCAAGGTGGGTGGATCACCTGAGGCTAGGAGTTCGAGACCAGCCTGGGCAACATGGGGAAACCCCATCTCTACTAAAAATACAAAAATTAACTGGCACACAGGCATGTGCCTGTAATCCCAGCTACTTGGAAGGTTGAGGGATGAGAATTGCTTGAGTCTGGGAGAAGGAGGTTGCAGTGAGCTGATATTGCACCACTGCACTCCGGCCTGGGTGACATTGTGAGACTCTGTTTCAAAAAAAGAAAAAAGAAAAGAAGAAAGAAAGAAAGAAGGAAGGAAGGAAGGAAGGAAGGAAAGAAAGAAAGAAAGAAAATAGGTCTGGAGCCTCAGTTTGGCCACAGAACTGGTTATGTGACATTGAGCAAGTTTTATACATCATATGTGCCTCAGTTTCCTCATTTGCTGACTGAGATATCTAGCCTAGGGCAATCTTAAAGCTAACAGCCTTCAGTTCCCGTGTTTTATCTTCCAACATCAGCAACAAAAGCAGGAAGCCTCAGCACCCTGATATTTGCAGGAGTTTCTGGCCTGAGCCCCCATGACTTCTGGCTAAGCCATCCGAGGATTCTGCTTCTCTTTCAAACAGCTTCCTTCATCTTCCACCAGATTTTAATCTGAATGCCCAATAAAGTCAAATAGAGTTGGCCTCTGAAATGAAAATACTGTTACAAGTGGGAGAGAAACTGGAGGGTGAGTACTGCTAGAACATGAGAAATCTCTCTTGTGGGATTTCCCCCTGCACAGTTATTAAAGTTTTGAAGGGTACCAGAATATGCCACTCCAAAATATGCCTCTTTGGCATATACATTATTTTGTGCTAAAGACCATTGATAACCAGCAGATGCAGGAAAAGCTCTTTACGTCCCCCTAACTGCCTAAAAATAGGCCTTTATGAAGTGTCATGTTTATGGAAACAAAAAAAAAACAAAACAAAGGTTGATGGTTAGAGAAACTTTACACTCAGATTTTTAGTCCAGAGGGCAGTCATTCAAGGCTTTTAGGTGTTGGACCGGAAGCATCTTTAGATGAAAGAGTGGGAATAGGCAGTGGCAATCCACTGATTTTTCTGATTTGCAGTGTCACAGTCATGGTTTTTTCTCAGAGCAGAGCATGAACGGATCCAGCTTCAGCTTGCAGGGCTTTTTAGATAGTCCCGATAAGGACCTGGGCAGTCAGGTCTTAGTTTTCAGTGGCATCAAGTCAGAGGGGTGAGAGAATAATTAGAAATGCTATTTACTGACAAAAAGCACAGAACAGCAGGATCCAGTTTACAAAGAGGTAAAAAGACAAAACAAAACAAAATGTTCAAAGATAGTGAACATGGCTAGAATTTGACAACCCACAAGGGTGTGCTATAGTTTCTCACAGAAACAGAATTTTTCTCTCTATAATCACTCTCATTTCTATCAAAGATCATCAAAGGAAGACTAATTTGCTTACAAAGTAAGTCTTGTCTCATTAAACTTGGCCTGATAAGTGCATAAGTGCAGCAAGAATAGTGACTGACCATATAGGCTCCTTTAAGTCTGCTTTGCTGGATCTTTTTTAAGGAATCTCAAAGTAGTCTTTCATTGATTGGTTGATTGATTGAGGTAATCACCCAGGCTGGAGGGCAGTAGTGCAGTCTTGGCTTACTGCAACCTCTGCCTCCTGGGCTCAAGTGATTCTCTCACCTCAGCCTCCAAAGTAGCTGGCACCACAGGCACGTGCCACCATGCCCAGCTTATTTTTGTATTTTTGGTAGAGACGGATTTTGCCTTGTTGCCCAGGCTGGTCTTGAATTCCTGAGCTCAAACGATCTGCCCGACTTGGCTTCTAAAGTGCTGGGATTACAGGTGTGAGGCACTATATATATATATATATATATATATATATATATATGTCTCCAAACATATATATATATGTTTGGAGACATAGTTTCACTCTTGTTGCCTAGGCTGGAGTGCAATGGCGCAATCTTACCTCACTGCAACCTCTGCCTCCCGGGTTCAAGCAATCCTCCTGCCTCAGCCTCCTGAGTAGCTGGGATTTGTAATCCCATGTCCCAGGTGGCATGTGCCACCACGCCCAGTTAATTTTGTATTTTCAGTAGAGATGGGGTTTCACCATGTTGGCCAGGCTGGTCTCAAACTCCTGACCTCAGGTGATCCACCTGCCTCAGCCTCCCAAAGTGCTGGGATTACACACATGAGCCACCAATATACTTGCCAATATATTGGCAAGTTTTCCAATATATTTTAAGATTCTTGGACCTGTCAGTAAGTGGCCTTCCTTATTCATCTGTAAGAAGAGGGATCCTGTAAGTCAGGTACCAAGCCGGTGTTCTAAGAGGGCTTTGTAAACATTGGCTCCATAAAGTCAACCTTAGTTCCTGATATCTGTCTGGTCTTATCTGATTCTATGTTCCTTATTCTTAAATATGACATTCCATTCAAATCCTTGGTAATATAACCAGTGTTTCTAATTTTGTCCTGTTTTAAGAACAGATTCTTATTGAACTTATGCAAATAACTATATTATTATGTATCCGATTACAGAACAGATCCTTATTGAACCTATGCAAATATATTACCATGAAAATAATATTTAATAAGAGTTTCTGAATTCTGGAAGGATGAGACAGGGAGAAAAATAAATTTTTTCTTTTCACTTACAAAGATATAATCTATCAAATTGTTGTAAGTTATAAATAGTTTAAGAGAAAAGAGCAAAAGGGTTTTCTTAAATTTGGAAAATAAAACACTAAAGAACCTACAATGTTTCAAAAAGAAAGTCATAAAAATTATAATCATCTTCATCACTTTATTCAGGGCCATGTAATTAATTTTTGTCCCACTTGATCTTGGGTTAGCAGCTTTATAAAGTCACAAGAATTTTTTTTTTTTTTAAACCGGAGTTCTGGGAATTTTTACTCAGATCTTTTTTTTATTTTATTTTATTTTATTTTATTTTATTTTATTTTTTTTATGGAGTCTTGCTCTGTCACTCATGCTAGAGTGGAGTGGTGCATTCTCTGCTCACTGCAACCTCCACCTCCTGGGTTCAAGTGATTCTCTTACCTTAGCCTCCATAGCAACTGGGATTACAGGCGCCTGCCACCATGCCCGGATAGTTTTTAGTTTTAGTAGAAACAGGGTTTCACCATGCGGCCAGGCTGGTCTCGAACTCGTGGCCTCAAGTGATCTGCCCTCTTCGGCCTTCCAAAGTGCTGGGATAACAGGTGTGAGCTGTAGTGCCTGGCCAAGTTCAGTGGAATGATCTTAAAGTTATCAGAAACCCATACTTTGGAATACTTGTCATAGTCTTTTGTTTGAATCCTTTTGAAGATGGAGCACTTTTGTTTTTAGCTTACAGGTAATTGTAAAATCTATCAGAGAAAAACCAAAATAATAATTGTCTGTGAATGACAAAATACTTAAAATAGCCATGGTTAAAGATCTAACTCATTATAATGCAATTGATGATGAAATTTGGTTATTTCTGTGACATAGGATATTTTAACATAATATCTGGAATTATGACTAATATCATACTGAAACATATAGATGGTAAAGACACTGACAAATTTTTAGGAATATTATACAATTTCTGAAACACTTGTACATGTGTATGTTTTGATTTTTCATAGAGGCGTAGGTCTTACTGTGTTGCCCAGGCTGGTCAAACTCCTGGCCTCAAGTGATCCTCTTGTCTGGGCCTCCCAAAGTGTTGGAATTACAGGCCACCATGCCCGGCCTGAAACACTTATATTAATAACATAGATATTTACAAATATAACCTAAAGAAGGTTAAGCATCAGTTCATATTTCACAATGATTCCCATATAATTTAACATATCAAATAAATCTAATTAGTTTAACATCTCTCTTTTACAAGGTGATAGAGAGAACAAGTCCTTTGAGATTTTACAGGGGCCCTCTGGGAAATCTCAGTCAGTTTGAGGCAAAAAAGGATTTCATTTATAATTTGATTTGGGGAAGTTTGTAAAAAAATGTCAAAAGGTTTGTACACCTGATTATATGAGATCATATGAGATCATATGAGATCAAAAATCCTGATTATATGCAATAATAATCAGTTATATATTTAAACTAAAATGACAATAAAAGATTTCAAAGGCAAGTATAGAAAGTAACGTATGTATAAAAAATTGCTTAGCTCTTTCAATACTGAGAAAATTCCATTTCATTAAGTAATCAAAGGCTTGATAAAGACAATATGAAGCACAGAAAATGACTTTTTAAAACTTTTATTGATACATAATAACTGCACATATTTGTGGGGTACAGGTGATATTTTGATACATGCATACTTAGTTCAAGTCAGGGTACTTAGGACTTCTATCATGTCAAACATTTATCATTTCTTTGTGTTAGGAATATTTCAAATCTTCTCTTCTAGCCTTTTTTTTTCTTAACACAGGGTCTTGATCTGTTGCCCAGTCTAGAGTGCAATGGTGCCATCATGGCTCACTGCAGCTTCAACTGCCCAGGCTCAAGTGATCCTCCCACCTCAGCCTCCTGAGTAGCTGGGACCACAGGCATATGCCACCATGCCTAGCTAACTTTTTAAATTATTTGTAGAGATGAGGTCTCACTATATTGCCCAGGCTGGTCTTGAACTCCTGGGCTCAAGTGATCCTCCCGTGTCAGCCTTCTAAAGTGCTGGAATTATAAGCATGAGCCACCATGCCTGGCCACTTCTAGCTGTTTTTGAAATATACAATAAATTGTTAACTATAGTCACCCTACTGTGTTTTCAAACACTAAAACTTGTTCCTTTTATCTAATTGTATGTTTGAAATTATTTGAAAAGACACAGAATCTTTATTTTCTATTACTTACTCAATAGGTAAAGAAAACCTCCTTACAATAATCCAATATTTTCATTTTAATAGAGAAAGAAATTCAAATTATAGTTTTGCATAGTACATTATTGATATTAAATCTAATTTTAAAAACTCTTATAATAAACTCATTCAATTAAAATAGACGACAATTTAATTGTCATTAAAATGACAAGCTAAAATGACAGGCTAAGGCTTGTTTCACCACAGGAGATAAGATTCCCTCTCTCTGTGTCTCTCTGTCTCTTTCTTTACATTTTATATCCATTTCAGTTTTTGTCCTTTATTTTCCCCTTTCAAAACAAAATTTAAGTAACCCCTAAACTAGAACAAAATTTCTCTCCTTTTCCCTTAACAAAAATGCACCCTTCATACCTCATACCTTTCCTTACTGAAGCACATCTTATTTTCCTTGCACACTTTGCATATAGAAATTTTTTCTTTATCCTTATTATTCCTGGTAGTTAAATATGTTGATTAGAATTCTTAACCCTTAGTAATCTTCATTCTCAGTTAAAATTAGAAAGCAAGGAAGTGTAAACTGTCATATACCAACATTTTGTAGTAGATTAGCAAATTTATGGATATACCCTTTCATAATTCCTAGAGATGTATGCTTCCTTGTAGTATAATTTTTTGATGTGGCAAAGGATATTTTTAGCAACAGGTTCCAATATCTTTAGTAGCTCTGTAAAAATTAAGAAGCCAAGAGTAGATGAATTTAAACTTATGTTTAGCAATTGATGTTGCAGTGTTTTATATTATTTGTTAATGATCTAGATATTCAATGATTATCTATCATTTAATGTAACTTAGTATACTTTTAGGATTTCAAGTAACCAAAAATATTTTGGAACCATTTTCAAGCAAACGTATTATAAAACATGTAATAGGCTGGGCACGGTGGTTCACGCCTGTAATCCCAGCACTTTGGGAGGCTGGGGCAGGCAGATGATCTGAGGTCAGGAGTTCAAGACCAGCCTGGCCAACATGATGAAACCCTGTCTCTACTAAAAATACAAAAAAAAAAAAAAATAGCTGGGCGTGGTGGTGGGCGCCTTAGTCCCAGCTACTCGGGAGGCTGAGGCAGGAGAATTGCTTGAACCCAGGAGGTGCAGGTTGCAGTGATGTGAGATCATACCACTGCATGCCAGCCTAGGTGACAGAGTGAGACTCTGTCTCAAAATCAATCAATCAATCAAGAAAACATACAATAGTTATTGTTGGAAGGTTTATTTATAAACTTTTATCCCACTTACACTCATTTAATTCACTTGTTATTAACAACTATGCATGAATTGTTCATGAAAATTTCACAAGACATTAAACAAAGCTAGCCATCATCTTAAGTTCTTTTTCTTGCTGACCAATTTTAAAACACATGTATATTAGGCAAGTATCAAACATTACAGAACAAAGCACCCAAAAAATTAAACACATGGCTCCCCAGATTTGTTTTTACTGGTGTGCTTGATAAACACAAGCAATTTATTTATTTATTTATTTATTTATTTATTTATTTTGAGACAGGGTCTCACTCTGTTGCCCAGGCTGGAGTGCAGTGGCGCCATCATGGCTCACTGCAACCTCCACCTCCTGGGCTCGAGTGATCCTTCCCCCTCAGGCTCCCTAGTAGCTGGGACTACGGGTGCATGCCACCACACCCGGCTAATTTTTGTATTTTTTGTAGAGAGGGGGTTTCACCTTGTTGCCCAGGCTGGCCTTGAACTTCTAGCCTCAAGTGATCCTCCTGCCCCACCCACCAGCAATTTGTTTTTATTGTACATTTGGTTTTTAGCTCAAATTTATAATTTTTAAATCTTAAATACCTAGTAGAGATAATATAACATTATTTAACCTGTAAACCCAAGAGAATAAAATCGCATGTCTGTATAATATCTAATGCCATCAACCCTGAAGACATGCTGTTTTTATTTAACCAACAATCTTTTTTTTTTTTTTTTTTTTTTTTTTCTCATTTTGTCGCTCAGGCTGGAGTACAGTGGAACAATTATGGCTCACTGCAGCCTTGGTCTTCCCGGGCTCAGGTGATCCTTTCACCTTAGCCTCCCACCACCACGCCTGGCTAATTTTTGTATCTTTTGTAGTGATGGGGTTTCACTAGGTTGCCCAGGCTGGTCTCAAACTCCTGGGCTCAAGCTATCCTCCCTTCTCAGTCTCCCAAAGTGCTGAGATTACAGGTGCGAGCCACTGCACCTGACCTAACCAAAAATCTTAACTCAGCAATCTTAACCTAACTTTATTTACCAAAGATTATCCCAGATTATGTGAATTAAAAATAAAATGGATTGGATTCTAGTTTTCTAAGAGTTCTAGGAATGCTTAATTTACATAAGTGCTTAATTTATTTTAGGCCAATTAAAGCAGAGCTCTTTTACAGGATTTTATGAGTTAATTTTGACAGTACTATTGCAAGGTAGAAAATACCACATATACATAGCATATATACATACATACATAGACAAATGTACAGGCAAATGCAAATAGAGATCTTATAGCTTTCATTTAAAATTTTTAGCTATGAATCAGGCAAAAGTAGTAATAAAAAGCTCACTAGTTTATATACAATAGTCAAATCCAAATAGTGTGTTTGGCAGATGAACAAATTAAGGTTACCTGTTTAATAAGGGTATAAATAATACCTCATTAAACCTCATTAGCTGGGACCACAGGTGCACCCCACCATGCCCGGCTAATTTTGCATTTTTTTTGTAGAGATGGACTTTTCACTACGTTGCCCAGGCTGGTCTCGGACTCCTGGGCTCAAGGGATCAATCTGCCCTGGCCTCTCAAAGTGCTGGGATTTCAGATGTGAGACTCCGCACCAGGCCTGGATGTTTACATTTTTAAAATATGGTAAGATTTACAACTCCAAGAGACAGAGAAAAGTTGTAAGTTTTCTCTGAGAAGGGATTTAGGGGCACATTTGCTTACCGTTGGAAACCCAGGGCAATTGTTACTTACAGTTTTTTAGAAAGTGCAGATTTCTTTGTGGTGGGGGTCCAAAATGCATCCACAAAGGGAATTGCGTGGGAATGCCTGGAGCTGGTGGGGACTGGTTATAGAGTGAGGGGCAGTAAAACAACCTTGCTGTGTATTCTTGGGGGGTCAGAGGTTGGGGGGCTTTGTTAGCTGGTTGCTGGCTATCAGTGTTTGTATAAGTCCCACACCTTCCTGAGTGTCTTTGGTAATTCGTAACTTTTATTCTAAGTCTGATTTCTGCTTCCTAATCTAGTTAAGGGGGTTTTTGCTCTCAGAAGTGCACTCTCCCATTTCTTTTTTTCTTCTTTGCATCTGATCTTTCCATAGGTACCAAGAGGATATTTGTTTCGGATGAGAGCTCTCTAAAGATTATTTTAGATGTCAAACCAAAGGATCTGTGTCTGGCCATCAGTGGATAGGACCTCTGAATGATACATCTACTCCCAGAAACCGTAAAGCCTTTTGATGGAAAGACCCAGAGGCAAATTTCCAGGCTGAGAATAAGTTTTTATCATGGACAAAAGAGACATCCCTGAAATGGGTGCAGATGATGTTGCCCCTGTGATTCCGAATAGGTCACTCCCAAAGATAGACATGGAATATGAAGACGTTCGTTGTCACAGGTGGTAAGGAAACTCCAGTCTTCCACAAAAGTGAGACACCTTCAATCACAGACCCACTAATCTGTGACACCAGGTAGGCAATACTGGGATAGGACTTTCCCTAGCACAAATAGGCGGCAAAGAAAAGACGCAGACTCAGCTCTGAAAATTGGCACAGTTGCTAGGCAAAGTATCTCGGGTCCTCATCCTGATAGCTCACCACCTACAGATGCAAGCCCAACAACCTGCAACTCCAGCAGAAAAACCAGGGAGAACGTGCTCTCACTGGATCCAAGCCAAGCTCTCAAGACACAAGATAAGATGGAAGAAAAATCTCATCTTTTTAAAACATTGGTGACCCACAGCAAAGTTGGTTCAAATGGAAACTGGTCCGGTGAGAACTGTAAACTCACCAATCTGTGAGACTGCCTCAAACAACAGGGTTATAGGATGTATGCCTGCATTTTACCCTATGATTCTTCCTCTTATGGCAAGTGACACAAAAGACAGAGACAAAAGAATATTGTGGCTACCCTTTGAGAGAGAGATGGATCAATAAGAAATGATCAAAGTCACACAAACCCAGAGAACTAACTTCATACAAATGTTTTCTCCTGTTAATCTAAACTTGGAAAGGAGACATTTTTACCACCTGGTCTTGACCATAGCCTGGAAATCTGGGATGCTGAGTTCAGGAAGAATTCTTAACTTTCTGCCAGTTTGGTCTGGGCTCCAGAGTTTTACTGTAGCCTCTGGGGTGAGTCAGGCACTTTGTTGGTTTTGTTCTCTGTTGTATCCCTAGCACCTAGAACAGCACTCAGACACATAGCAGATTCTCAGAAAACTCTTGTTGAAGAATGGCTGGGAGCCAGGCACATTGCAAACGTCACTAAGATGCACAGATGTCCTCCAAGGTGGGCATTTGAATGAGACTCAGAGAGGACAGGTCACTGCTATGGTTTGAGTATTTGTCCTCTCCAAAATTTATGTTGAAGTTTGATTCCCAATTTGGTAATGTGGAGAGGTGAGACCTTTGAGAGGTGATTGGGCCATGAAGGCTCTGCCGTCATGAATAGATTAAACGGTTAATGAATTAACGGGTTACCATGGGAGTGGGACTGGTGGCCCTATAAGAAGAGGAAAAGAGACCTTAATTAGCACACTCAGCCCCCTTGCCATGTGATACCATACCTATCTGCACCGCCTGAGGACTCTCGGAGAGTCCCCACCAGCAAGACCATCCTACCTAGATGTGCCCCCTCAACCTTGAACTTAGCCTCCAGAACCGTAAGAAATAAATTCCTTTTCTTTATAAATTACCCAGTCTCAAGTATTCTGTAATAGCAACACAAAACCACTAAGACACCAGGCAAGTGGAACAGCACTGACTTACCCAAGAAGAGACACTGGGCTCGCCAGATAGCATCAGTTTAGCTAATTAATTAGGAACACTCTTGCTGTTGTTCAGGTATTTAGTGCTGGGGATGTGCTAACTGCTTTTCGGAAATTTTCTAACTTCATTCTCACAATATCTTTTGAGGAGGTGCTGGCCCCATTATGACCTCTGTGTTACAGATAAAGCAACTGGGGCACAGAGATGATATGTGATCTTGCTTCCAGGTCACTCAACTAGTGGATAATGAATTCAAGGCTCAAACCCTGTCTATCTGTGGCGGAAGCCATTGTCCCGAGGGCCTCGGTTAATAGTAAGAGCTAACTCTCAATGGGCAGCTGGGCTCTGTTACAGACACTTTATCTGCGCTAAATCATTTCATCTCCACAGCAACACTGTCAGGAAGGTGCCTTTATTTCCCCATTTTACAGAGAGTGAAACTGAAGCACAGAGAGTTTAGGCAACTTGCCCAAAATTAAATAGTTGGGAAATGGATTAAAACCCTGGAAGTCTTTTGGTGCTTTATGGGTTCTTATGGAGGCTTCGTTATGATTAAACCATTGACCATTGGTGATCGACTCAATCTCTAGCCCCTCTCTCCTCCTTAGAGGTTGCAGGTGGGGAGGAAAGTCCTAATCCTCTAATCCTGCCGTAGTTTTCCGGTGACCAGCCCATCCTGAAGCTACCTAGCACTCTCAGCCACCAGTCATATTAGTAGCGTACAGAAGACAGTCATCACTCCAGAGATTCCAAGAGCCTTGTGTTAGGAACCGGGGACTAAGGCCAAATATTATAACAAAAGATGCTTCTACCATCCCTGTCACTCAGGAAATTACAAGGGTTTTAGAAACTCGGTGCCAGGAACAGGAGATGAAGTCTAAATGTGCATTTCTTATTATATCAGAATATCATGGTTGGTTTTCAGCTGGTACAGAGGGTACAAAAGGTGCCGCAGGTACAGACTCTAGCAGTGACCGTCATGAGTATCTCAGAGGAGTGGCTGGATCTCTCTGCTACCCCCCTGTCCCCACCCCCCTCACAAATTTAACCCTTGATTTTGATTTTGGTGACAAAGTGGAGTCTTCTTTTTGTTTGACAGTTTATTTTTATTTTTATTTATTTATTTTTTTTTTTTTGAGGCGGAGTCTCGCTCTGTCGCCCGGGCTGGAGTGCAGTGGCCGGATCTCAGCTCACTGCAAGCTCCGCCTCCCGGGTTTACGCCATTCTCCTGCCTCAGCCTCCCAAGTAACTGGGACTACAGGCGCCCGCCATCTCGCCCGGCTAGTTTTTGTATTTTTTAGTAGAGACGGGGTTTCACCGTGTTCGCCAGGATGGTCTCGATCTTCTGACCTCGTGATCCACCCGTCTCGGCCTCCCAAAGTGCTGGGATTACAGGCTTGAGCCACCGCGCCCGGCCCTTGTTTGACAGTTTAATAATCATTGTGTTGACCAAAATTAAGGCTGTTGAGGCAGAAATAATTTCATAAAGGTTTATTGGAAGTCAAATGTGAGGATTGACCTGGGAAGACACACCAACAAAAAGTTGGTGTTAAGAGTCTGTTACAAGTTGGAAGGCTTTGATAAGAAAGTTTAGGGGAAAGGAGGGGGATTTCTCAGTTGGAGTTGTCCTTTTTCATTGGAGGTTACAGTACAGCGGTTACAATCATTGGCTAGAGATGACAACAAACCAGCTAAAAAATTTTATTTTATTTTTTGAGACAGAGTCCCGCTCTGTCACCCAGGCTGGAGTACAGTGGCGCGATCTCGGCTCACTGCAACCTCCGCCTTCAGGGTTCCAGCGACTCTCCTGCCTCAGCCCCCAGAGTAGCTGGGATTACAGGCCCCGGCCAGCACACCCTGCTAATGTTTTGTATTTTTTGTAGAGACAGGGTTTCGCCATGTTGGCCAGGCTGGTTTTGAGCTCCTGACCTCAAGTGATCCACCCGCCTCAGTCTCCCAAAGTGCTAGGATTACAGGTATGAGCCACCGCAACTGGCTGCTAAAATGTTTTATGCACAAGACAATCCATAAAACTTTATGATTTAGAAACAAATCAGTGTCCTTTTCAATGTCAGTTATTGCACTCTTCCAATAATGTTATCTCAAAATTTAAACATCATTCTGACACACCCCCCCCCTTTTTTTTTGTTTTTTTGAGACAGGGTCTGGCTCTGCTGTCCAGGCTGGAGTGCAGTGGCGTGATCTTGGCTCACTGCAACTTCTACCTCCTGGGTTGAAGCAACTCTTGGGCCTCAGCCTCCTGAATAGCTGGGATTACAGGCATGTGCCATCACTCCTATGGCTAAAATTTTTGTATTTTTAGTAGAGACGGGGTTTTACCATATTGTCCAGGCTGGTCTCGAAATCCTGACCTCAAGTGATCCACCTGCCTCAGCTTCCCAAAGTGTTGGGATTACAGACCTAAGCCACTGCCTCTGGCCCACTTGTTTATATGTATGTGTATATATATGTGTGTTAGAGACAAGGTCTTGCTCTGTTGTCCAGGCTGGAGTGCAGTGGTGAGATCATAGCTCAATGTAACCTCCAACTCCTAGGCTCAAGCAGTCCTCCCACCTTGGCCCAGAGTGCTGCAATTGTAGCACCTCGGCCGTTGTTAGATATTATCAATCCTAATAAGATTGAAGTATTTATTCTAAACAGCACTCACTTTAATCTGGGTCTAGTATAGCCAGTTTAGAGGTTAAGACTCTATTTTTAAAACTGGAGTACATAGGGCACAGTGCATGAGTGTTTGGAACTATTGAGACTGTGACTCCAAGGGCCTGTGGGTATTTTCTGCAGGGCCCAGTGCTGTTTGTGTGATCTCACACCAGAAGGCAAAGTTACACTCTGAACTGCCCAGCGTCAGACATCTTGGTGCCAGCAGGACAGGGGTCAGCTTCTGTATATCCTTGTGGAAGAATGAATGGCCTGGAGGTCCCTGTGGAAGTTTCTCTCTCTCTCTCTCTCTCTCTCTCTCTCTTTCTCTCTCTCTCTCGCTCTCTCTAACACACACACACACCACACACACACACGCATGCGCGCACACACACACGTGCACACACACACACACATGCATGCACACACACGTGCACACACACACGTGCACACACACACACGCACGCACAACCAGGGATCAGGGGCTTCTGGCAAGCCCCTGTCATTCAACTATTTCTATGTGTGTGTGTAGAGCATCTGAAACTTTTCTTTTTGTTTTTTGTTTTGTTTTGTTTTTTGTTTTGTTTTTTGAGACAGAGTCTTGCTCTTGTTGCCCAGGTTGGAGTGCAATGGTGCCATCTCAGCTCACTGCAACCTCTGCCTCCTGGGTTCAAGCGATTCTCCTGCCTCAGCCTCTTGAGTAGCTGGGATTACAGGCGCTCGGCACCACGCCCAGCTAATGTTTGTATTTTTAGTAGAGATGGGCTTTTACCATGTTGGTCAGGCTGGTCTCAAACTCCTGACCTCAGGTGATCCGCCCACCTCCGCCTCCCAAAGTGTTGGGATTACAGGTGTGAGCCACTGTGCCCAGCCCATCTGACAATTTTCAAATGACTTCCACACATAGCATCTTATTTCACCCACACCACTACCCTCATACGTATCTGACTATCCTCATTTTAGCTTTATGGAAACAGATGTGGAAAGGGAGGACTGTGTCATAGGCAGAAGTGACTGAGCCTCAGCCTGAATTCAGGGTGATCTGTTGTGGGCTCTGTTCTCTACAACACTTGGCCTGTGGCCCCCACACAGGCCTGTCTTCCTGTATCCCTCCTCTGTCTCTCCTCTCTGAGCCTCCCTGCCTCCCAGTATCCAATGACCTCCTGCCACCGCTGTGGTTCTGCCTGGTCTCCTGGGGCTGGGATTCAAGGTCTAGAACTTTCCTTTCCTCCCAGCAGCTATAGTCTTCTCTCGTGGCCTTCCAGTTCTCTCTGCAACAAACTTTCAGGGCTGACAAACAAATAAGCCCTTTCATGTCTTTGTGGGATTGATAATATCTGAAAACATATGGCTTTTAAGACCAATTTTTGAATCTGGAGATAATGTTATTGGGCCAGTGTAAAATTCTTATCCCATGATCTTAATTTCCGATGGTGGAACTCAGGCATTGTGGTTATAGACATGAAGCTGTATGATTGTGTGCATACCAAACCTTTTCCCTACTCAACAAACCTTTTCTTCAGATCTGCTTTGCATTTAAGAACACTTCATAGCACAATTAGTTGCCTGCACTTTGGGGCAGGAAACAATTGTGCTATGTAGTTCAGTGGGAAGTAAAGGAGGGAGGGGCAAAGAGAGAAAGAGAGAAAGAAAGAGAGATTTAGAAAGGCAACTTTCCCCCCAAAGCTTCTCTTCATTGTCTGTAATAGTGCAATTATAAATGCAAACATTATTTAATTAACTCGCAAATGGGAACCAAATGTAGCACCAGCCTATCGGCCAGTGAGAAGGTAGAGGTATTTTTGTGACTTCTCTCCATCAGGCTGTGTGATAGGGACAAGCCATTGGACTTCTCTGAGCTTGTTTCCTCATTTGAAAAATCGGAGCAATGATTCTAACTTCACTAGTGTTTGTGAAGATGAAGCGATATATGAAATGGCATGCTTCACAACCTGTAAATTACTCTGGTAATATAGGGTATGCATCATATACATCAATAAATGAATGTGTCTTCTGTGGGCCCAGCTGGGGTATACCCAAATGCACCATGAAGCCAGCTGCCCCAGCCAATCTCCTCACCAGTGGGCTGAGAGACCTCCCTCTGTTCTTCCCTCCCTTCAGGGATTAGCCTGACACTCACAGAGCTCCTGTAAGCCCCAAGGCTGTGCTTGCAGGCCTGCGGGCTGCAGTAGACTCTGTTCTGGGCCACTGCCCTGCGGAGGCCACGCTCATTGTTGGGAAGGCCAGGAGCGTCCCAGTTCTTGGGAAAAAAAATGTTAGAAATGTCTCTAGGAGCCTGTATGATGAACTGGTACAGCCCCCCTGGTGCTTTGCAGACATTGAAGGTCCTGTTTCACTTAATGGGAAGTTTGTATGGGGAGAATTCTGTCCCCAGACTGAGGGACCCCACACCAACATGCAATTTACAGGGGTACATGTCCAGATGCCAAGGGAAAGCAGCCGTCCCTTCTGATCCCATGTTAGTGGGGTGCCTGAGAGACCCTGTGCCAGAGGCCCCAGTACTCCCATCCTGAGCCCTGGGTAAGCACCACACAAATATACAGGGTACAAATGAGAATAGACCCC
The DNA here is from genome assembly GCF_043159975.1 of Macaca nemestrina. NCBI lineage: Eukaryota > Metazoa > Chordata > Mammalia > Primates > Cercopithecidae > Macaca > Macaca nemestrina. Next base: position 110,902,304 of record NC_092145.1, on the reverse strand, counting down.
CAAACTCCCTACTTTCATTTGAAACTCTTTGTAGCAGAGCTGAAAACTGTATATTGACCAGAACATCAGTGGCCTCAAGACTGTCACCATCTGAAGCCAGCATTCTGTTCCTGCTGTTTCCCACCCTCCTGAATGAAATCTACAGGATACACATGAAGGTAGATTTTAAGACACCAGGGCTCTCATCTAGGTGGCATAAGTGACAGATGGCCTTCCAGGTGTGCTGTGGACACTGCAGTTGCTCAATGTCCTGTACAGCTCCCCATGTTCATCCAGTTCATCATGACCCACTGGTAATCCCTTGCTTACAAGATATCTGAGAACAGGGGACAGAGTAGACCGGATTGTGCACAACTTGGGAACTGCGAAAGTTTGTAGAAGAAACTGAATTGGGGACATATTGCATTTAATGTGATTTCAGGACATCTGAATGGGAACATCCAGGTAGTGATATAGGATGGGAGCTTGGGAGAGAAACATAGTCCTGTCCTTGGGCTAATCACAGCCTGAGCATAAAGAATCTTGGAGAGAGCAGAGAATGAATGAAGAGACTTAAGGAACGCACTGATTTCAGGTTCAGAAGAGACTAATGTTAGCCCAGTGAACCAGCAAAGGAGGGAATAGGCTCAAGCCTCCACCCAAGGTTTACTTCAGTTTTATTGAACCAGTGCCTACTAGATGCGGAACTGCATTTCACTCTTGCCATGTAAATACCGATTACAGTTTTTTCCAGTTATGATGAAGTTTAGAACAGTGTATTTTTAGAGTGTAATTTTGCTTTGACATCCCTATTTTTTATCTTTATTTTTATTTATTTATTTTGAGATAGAGTCTCACTCTGTCGCCAGGCTGGAGTGCAGTGGCACAATCTTGGCTCACTGCAACCTCTGCCTCCCAGGTTCAAGCGATTCTCCTGCCTCAGCCTCCTGAGTAGCTGGGATTATAGGCTCGCGCCACTATAATCAGCTAATTTTTGTTTTTTAATAGAGATGGGGTTTCACCATGTTGCCAGGCTGGTCTCGAACTCCTGACCTTAGGCGATCCACCTCCTCAGCCTCCCAAAGTGCTGGGATTACAGGCGTGAGCCACAGTGCCCGGCCTATTTTTATTTTATTTTATTATTTTTGTAGTTTGCTTTGACATCTCTATAACCTGCAAGTTTAACTTCCCTTTGGAAACTGCACAGGGCTTTTTTTTCTGTTGCAAAAAAATGTATTTGACTGCTTGAGTAAAATTACAGTTTATCTGTTGTTAATAAGTATTAAATGAAACTGAACTCCTCCCCTTTCCTTTCAACTTTCCAAGAAAGTGCATATAACAGTCCATTATTTTTCTTCCATATCTAATGCAAAATAAACACTATCCCTGCACTCTTGATCAAGAAGAAGAGATCAAATCTCTCAATACAAGAGATCTAATTGTAAGATCTCTTGTAAGGAACATATGTACATTTGAATGAAAGTGACATTTCTTATTGTATATACAAGAGCATTTACATTTTTCTCTACTGAATGTTGTTCAAGATGCTATGCTTAGCAGCCTTGTGAAATTCTAGCACAAATTTTCTACCGTGAATATACCTATACGGCAAAATGTTACGTCTCAGTTCAACTACCAAAACAACACTTGTTTCTCTAAAGAATTCTGCGTGCTTATCACTGTGCAGAAATGTATCAATATTGAAGATGATGCATGTAAAAAGCACAATACAAATAGCAATTCAAAATGGAAATGGTTAAATCTACAAAACAAAAAAAGGTTGAATTTTTGAATAAAAATAAAAAAACAAACCTGTCAACCACACTGTTCAGTCTGTACTTTCAGTCCTTTCCTTAAATCTGTTTTGAAAGATTAGACAATGTGTTTGCTGATAAAAATTTCCAGCGGGATCAAAGTGTACATTTATATACAGACTTTATTAGAGATCTAATGCATCACCGAGGCATTGCGTCAACACCAGATTCATATTAAACTGGATATAAAAAATAAGTTAATGCCAGATTACGACTGCCTAGCAGGGCAACTTGCAATTGCCATAAATATCACAGCAAGTTTACAGCACTCTAGTTAATTAGTATTTAGTCCACAATACAGAAGACCAAAGTTAATACTTTCATTCCGTTTGCAAAGCAAGGTTATATCGCTAATAAATAAGCTTTCTTAGAACTCCAAAGTTGAACAAGGTACAAAAGAATGTCTTCATAATGTTGTAATTCATAGATCTGGGGAACCAGAAGGAAGGGGTATGGGGGCAAGGAGTAGGAGGCCACCATAGGTTGTATTCTGAACAAGAATGAATGCTATGTTTCCAGTCAGAGCTGCTTTAACTTGTCCTCCATGAAGCAGGTGAAGCGCAAGTTGGTTCTCTTCTGATTGCTTGCCATTTTCTCCAGTCTGGCCAGAGAAGCAGTGGGCTCTGACTTCTGGAGCTTCTCCAGATTTCCTGTCAGCCCACTAACAGGTGAGCTGTTTCCAATGTCAAGGCTTCCAGGAATTGGAGGATGCCACCATTCTGAATGACGGAGATTCTGTTGACCTTCATCATCAACCCGTTAGAATGCGGTGCTGCATTCTGAAGCTGGAAGGATCCGCACTTCCTGATCTTACCACCAAATCCTTACGGAGCATTTCTGGGAACTTGATGGGATTGCCTCCTAGAAATGCCATGGGCCCATCCCCAGAGAGCTGCCTACCCTGTCACACAGGGGTGTTATTCCACATGTGAGTGCCCATGTGTACCTTGTGTACCTTTTGTCGTGAAAGCTCTTCCACAAATAGTGCAAGCAAAGGGTTTCTCTCCAGTGTGAGTTCTGCAGGGCACTCAACGCGGAGGAGATTTTGCCACATGTGTTGCAGTAGTGCTACTTGGGAGTTCTCCCGGGCAGAGCCAAGAGCAGAACTGGGGATGTGGCAGAGAAAGACAGAGGCCCAGAAGGGATTGACTGGTGGGGGTGTCCTTACTGTCCCGAGGAGAAATATGCACAAAGCCATTGATCTCCGTTTTGCTGAGAGATGACAACGAGTTGGCAGGAATCACCACAGAGTTCTGATTGGGGCGAAGGTTGGAACTGGGCTCAAAGAGCTGTGATGGTAGATCTTGCATCTGATGTGTCAACACATGCTGCTTCAAATGACCCTTTGTGGAAAAGCCACAATTGCAAACTGCAAATAAAAGGTCTCTCTTTTGTATGATTTCTATACTGAATGTCCAAGGCACTCTGTCAAGCAAATATTTTGCCACAAATGCTGCAAGTAGTGTTTCTAAATTTACCCTGGTCTCCGAAAGGGAAGAGGGTCCCCAAAGAATCTTCCTTGATGATTTTCTGTATGTGACTAGATGTCAGATCCAAAGCCCCGTCATTCACTGGAATGAAAGACAAACCATTGGCAAACTCGCCTGGGACCACTCTCTGTGGTTTCTCCTCTTCGCTGGGTGACTTATGGAACTCCCGGGTGCTGTTGGATGGGAACAGAGCCTGCATGGAAGACGTAGACTCTGAGATGGCTGGGCTGCCAGCACTTTGGCTCTCCATGTCATCACCCACTGAGGCTGAATCATTGATCAGGACATCATCCTGGATGGACCCATTCTCCACTGACTTCAGGCTGGTCCACAGCTGCTCCACTAGGTCAGCATTCATCATCTTCATCTGATTTTCCAAAGAAGTGATGCTCAACATTTCTAGGGGCAAAGGTGAAGAAGATAAGCTGTCTTGGAAGTTTTCTGCAGACATGGGCATATCAGGGAAGCTGCCCTCAGGACAGTCTTCCATTTTTTCACTGGAGAGTTTGTCTAGGTCATCAACATTTTTCTCATTGAAGGAGCCTGTGTCAGACTCCGTGGACTCGGAGTAACTGTTGGGGACTGGGGTGTTGGAGACCTGGCCTCCCATATGCATTCGAGTGTGCTGCTGCAGGATGACAGTGTTCATCTGTCAACTTCTGGTAGATGGGGCAGGAATGCTGGGCTCTGAGCAGGGGCACAGTACGATGGACCCTGTAGTGGGTTTTAAGATTCCTTTTTGTGATGAAAACCTGGCCACAGATCTTACACTTAAAAGGCCCCTCCCTAATGTGTGTCTGATAGTGCATTTACAAGGCACTCTGACAGCTGAGAACTGGGTGGCAGATGATGCACTCCCTGGGGTCAGTGGCCTTTTGTCAAAGTTTTCTACCAGTTGCTGAAGCTTGGATGTCTCTGATGCCTGGGCTGAGTCCAAGAGTCCCCCAAAAGGAAACTTGGCCTTGAACTGCTTGTACATGAGTGGCAACAAAGGGTTGGTGAAGGTGGTGGTGCTTCCCCAGGGGGCCCCAGTCTGCTGCTGGGGAGCTTAGGGCACTACTGCTCACTGTCAGGACTGAGTTGGTGACCACATCGCTCTCTTTGCTTTTGCTACTGGAGGATGGCAGAGTGGACCCTTCAGCTTCCTCCGGGAGCCCACCTAGGTTTCTTGTGGCCTGCTCGGCGACCCTGGAGTCACTTTTGACTAAACCTGTGGGACTGGTGGCAGAATGACTAATGGGGATGGGGGCTGGCTCTTCTGTCTTGATGAAGAGTATGAGGCTTGGGAGGGTTGGGGGCAATGGAAGGCCGACTGAAGTGGTCAGAGTAGCCAGGACTGGTTTGGTGTCTAACCGGCTGGTGACTGGCTTCTCTGGAGGGATGGACATGCCATACGGGATGCGGGTACTCATGGGGATATTGTCCAAATGCTCAGACACAGGATAAGGGTTCATCTGGGTATGAGTGTATTTCTCTTTGTGGCACTGAAAGTGGACTTTCAGATTCTTCTTGGTGGAGAACCCATTCCCACAGATGTTGTACTTGAATGGCCTCTTTCCAGTATGGGAATGCAAGTGGATCTGTAAGACACTGTCACTCTCAAAGACCTTTGTGCAGAATCTGCACTTGTGTTTGAAGAATGCTTCATTAGAAGTACTTTTCACTTCAAAGGCAGTGACATTTGGTGGCTTGCTTTTTCTTTGCAGGGCCAAGGCAGACAAGGAGTCTAAATCCTCTGTAGTTGTTCTGATGTCGGGCAAAGGGCTGGGGAAAACCGAGTTAGCGGGGACCAACTGATGTAGAAGTGGATTAGATGCAGGACTTAATAAACTGCTTATTGCAAAAGCTGGTGAGGATGATGATGAGACTGCTGGGTTACTGACATGGGAGACCGCAGCACTTGAATCCACTTTTTCCGAGGACAGGGTGGTAACTGACACCACCAATATGTTCATATTGGGAGAAAAGCCACTGTTGGATGGAATGATGGTGTTGCCAGAATTACTCTGAAGTAGCTGGATTGGGGTAACTGTTTCACACCACTAATGCTGGCAGATTGGCTGGTGAGGCTCTGTGCCATTCCAGCTGCTACTGCCAGCTGCTGAGATAAATGGGAATTTAGCATGGACAAGGGGTTGGCAGATGTTTGTAAAGTACCTTGAGAAGGACGAGAAGATGTTGGCAAGTCTGCATTCTGAGAAGCCAACGGCAATATTTGGTGACAAATCTATTCGATCAGTTGCAACTAGTGGACCTGCTGCTGCTGCAGACCTAGGAGCTGTTCCATGAGGGCTGGGACCGCCAGCTTGCCCCCGGAAGCCCCGCTGCACCTCGCTTTCTGGGAGAACTGGGACACCACCACCTTGGTGCTCTGGAGGTTCTACATGATGACGTTGCTGTTGATCATGGAGAAGTTGCCCAGTGTTGTCAGGTCCCCGAGTTGAGGCAGAGAGGTTGTGATCGCTGAGGTACCTGTGGGGGGAGCTGCTGCTGCTGCCACTTGGGGCAATACTGCTGTGGCTGCGGCTGGAAGTGCTGCTGCCACTTTTGTTAGCTAGCGGGGCCTCCACCTCCATGGACTCTTCCCTTTTGAGTCTGTTGTGTTCTTAAAGGTCGCTGCAGTCCACTTGATCTGTTTTGTTAACTGTTTCATTCATTTGTTCATCAGGATTATTGGGAGGGACTCTGGGGGAGAAGGTTTCGGGTGGGGAGGCTGGATTTTCATTTACAAATAAAACTAATTGAATAGTACAGTTCTTCTTGTGGAGCAGAAGATGTGATAATTCAAAGAACTTGGCACAGCACCAGCCACAGACGTGGGTGTCCTTGCTCTTAGTGGGGAGACTCGATTGACCCTTTTCCGTGTCTCCACAGATTCAAGTGAATCTCATGCCTTGGCCTCCCCAGTAGTTGGGACCACAGGCGCCTACCACCACGCCCTGCTAATTTTTGTATTTTTAGTAGAGAGGAGGCTGGCCAGGCTGGTCTTGAACTCCTGACCTCAAGTGATCCACCCGCCTTGGCCTCCCAAAATTCTGGGATTATAGGCATGAGCCACTGTGCCTGGCCTGCATAGTACTTTTTATTTAATCTTGTCAGCCTAATTTTTTTCTACGACTTTATTGAGTTATAATTGTTATTCAGTAGACTACACATATTTAAAGTGTAGATAATATGATGATTTTTGGCATATGCATGCACCCATGAAACCATCACAAGAATCAAGATAGTGAACATACGCATCACCTCCAAAAGTCTCCTCATGTCCCTTTGTCATCCCTCTATCCCATCCCTTCCTCCTACCTTCCTATCCCCGTGCAACCACTGACTGCTTTCTGTTTGTATGGCCTAGAATTTTATAAAAATGGAACCATACAGTATATACTCTTTTTCATCTGGCTTCATTCATGCAGTGTAATTATTTTGAGATTCATTCATGATGTTGTTGCCAAACACTAAAGGTTCGGCCTAGGTCCAGTTGCTCATCACACAGAAAGCCAATCCCTGAGACAAGTGTTGCCCAGGAAAAAAGGCTTTATTGCAGGTGATGTCAACAAAGAGATGAGAGACAAGTCGGAAATCTGTGCCTTCAACTGACTAAAGTTATGGGTTTACATAGCGGGAAAGGAAAACAGGAATCAGAGAGGGTTAAGGAAGAGGAGTTGGTCAATAGGCAGCAGGATGTGTTGATCCCAAAAGCCCCAGCCCCACTGACACCATCTAGGGGCCTATTGGTCGGTCTCCTGAGAAAGGAACTCAGACAAGACAAATGTAAGTTTCTAAAGCTTCAGTTTTACGGGAAACTTGGGCTGGTTTCAAGGTTTCTTTAATGTGGTAACTTTATAGCCCCATCTAGTAAGTCTGAAATTTCCAATTTTATACTCTCATTCTTTTGGCTAAAGTCTCTGATAGCTTTTATAATACATGCCCTCTCGAGAAAGGTAAAATGTAGACATGATCAGACATGTACACTTTCAGGTGAAGATCTTGTCAGAATTGTTTTTCTGAGAATAGGTTTCGAAGTCTGGTAGGACTAAGTTAGAAAGAATAATGCTTCTAGCATCTGACAGGTGTCCTTGACAGAAACCAATAAAGCAGCCAAAGGAGGGTCTAACTCCTGAAAACAAATGTTTCAGAACTCCCAATGTTGTAGAGAGCTGGCCCTCTACAGGGCTTTTCTCCATGAACTTCAACTTCCCTGTCACAAAAATCTCTCCATAAACACTCAGCTTCCTTTGGATCTGGGCTGTAAATACTTGCCTGGACTCAAGGATCCCCTAACTTTATAATGTACCTTTTATGTAAATATATGTTGACTTGCTGGTTTGTGTATGCATTGCATGTAAGTTCTCTTTTTAAAGCATATTAAATCTTATAGAATATAAAATATAAATGTTTCTCTACTTTCTAAAATAAGACACTCTATTTATTTATTTATTTATTTATTTATTTATTTATTTTTTTTTTTTTTTTTGAGGCGGAGTCTCGCTCTGTCACCCAGGCTGGAGTGCAGTGGCGCGATCTCGGCTCACTGCAAGCTCCGCCTCCCGGGTTCCCGCCATTCTCCTGCCTCAGCCTCCCGAGTAGCTGGGACTACAGGCGCCGCCACCACGCCCGGCTAATTTTTTTGTATTTTTAGTGGAGACGGGGTTTCATTGTGTTAGCCAGGATGGTCTCGATCTCCTGACCTCGTGATCCGCCCGTCTCGGCCTCCCAAAGTGCTGGGATTACAGGCTTGAGCCACCGTGCCCGGCCAAGACACTCTATTTAGAATGTTAAGATAGCCCCTGCCTGTTATGTAGAACCGTAAGTATCTTGAAAAATTAATTGTTTGTCACATATTTTTAAGGGCTCTGACTGTAATCCTGAAGTGGTTTCTAATGACTGCGAGAGAGGAGGAGCTGATTGCTGCTACAATCACATGGACACCAGGATTCACACGTCCTAGTGGCCACTTTAGCCTTAAGAAGTCAATTATGAAAGATGTGAAACAACTCCAGAGTTCTACAGGTGTATAGGGGATGAGGGTAGGTAGCAAATGCCATAAAAGAGCAACAACAACCCTGATAAAAATAATAGGAACAGGCTGGGTGCGGTGGCTCACGCCTATAATCCCAGCACTTTGGGAGGTCAAGACAGAAGCATCACTTGAGCCCAGGAGTTTGAGACCAGCCTGGGTAAAGCGAGACTCTTTCTCTACAAAAAATAGAAAAAATGTGTAAGGCATGGCGGCGTGTGCCTGTGGTCCCAGCTACTTGGGAGGTTAAGGTGGAAGGATTGATTGAACCTGGGTGGTCGAGTATGCAGCAAACTGTGATCATGCCACTGAACTGCAGCCTGGATGACAGAGAGACCCTGTCTTAAAAATGAATAAATAAAGTAAAAAGAAAAAATTGGGAACAATCTTTATTTTAAAGCATTATACCCTGGAACAGGGTTTCTCAACCTCAACTCTATTGACATTTGGGTCAGATGATCCTTTGTTGTGGGGGCTGCCTGTGTATTGTAGGATGTTTCAGCAGCATCCCTGACCTCTACCTACCATAGGCCAGTAATCCTTTCCCCAGTTGTGACAATCAAAAATGTCTCTAGGCTGGGCGTGGTGGCTCACACCTGCAATCCCAGCACTTTGGGAGGCTGAGGTGGGCGGATCACTTGAGGTCAAGGGGTTTGAGACCAGCCTGACCAACCTGGTGAAACCTTGTCTCTAGTAAAAATACAAAAATCAACCAGGTGTGGTGGCATACTCCTGTAATCCCAGCTATTTGGGAGGCTGAGGCAGGAGAATTGCTTGAACATGGGAGGTGGAGGTTGCAGTGAGCTGAGATCGTGCCATTGCACTCCAGCCTGGGCAACGAGAGCAAAACTCCACCTCAAAAAAAAAAAAAAAGTCTCTAGATGGCCGGGCGCAGTGGCTCACACCTGTAAACCTAGCACTTTGGATTGCTAGAGCCCACGGAGGATTGCCTGAGCCCAGGAGTTCGAGGCCACCCTGGGCAACATAGTGAGACTTCGTCTCTATTAAAAAGAAAAAAAAAATAGTCTCTAGACGTTGCTGAATTCCCCTGGGGGACAAAATTTCCATTGCCCTCGAGTAAGATATTCTAATATACATTTATTACAAAAAATCTCAGTTTTCTTGAGATATAATTTACATGCCATACAATTCACCCTTTTAAAGTATGCAATTCAGTGGTTTCTAATGTATTTACAGGGTTGGGCAACCATTGCCACAGTCTAATTTTAGGACATTTTTGCCCTCCCTAAAACAAACCCTGTGCCCATTAGCAGTCCCTCCCCATCCCCCCAACCCCTGCAACCACTAATTTGTTTTCTATCTCTATGGATTTGTCTACTGTGGCTATTTCATATAAATGAAATAATACAATATGTTGTCTTTTGCGACTGGCTTCACTCACATAGCATAATGCTTTCAAGGTTCACTCACTTTTAGCATGTACGAGTACTTTATTCTTTTTTATAACTGAATAATATTCCACTGCATGGATAAACCACATTTTGTCTATCCAGTCATCAGTTGGCGAACACATGGGTTGTATCCATCTTTTGGCTATTACGAGTAATGCTGCTATGAACATTCAAATACAAGTTTTTGTGCAGACATATTTTCATCTCTCTTGAATGAAAGGAATAGCGTTTCTGGGGCATATAAAACACTTTTTAAACAGCAAGTTCTTCTTTTCAAGATACATCTTATGGCAAACCCCCAAATACAAGATACATCACAGTGGAGTGTTTGAAGTGAGGTTAGCTGGAGCTCCAGAGCCCTGCCTGGGCTGCCATTTGACAGCCCTGGTGGCCTTGAGATGTCTCCACAAAACACCTTCCAACAAAAAAAAATTTTTGAGACAGGATCTGGTTCTGTCACCCAGGCTGGAGTGCGGAGGCATGATCTCGGATCACTGTAACCTCCACCTCCCAGGTTCAAGTGATCCTCCCACCTCAGCCTCCTGAGTAGCAGGGACTACACGTGCATGCCACCATTCTCAGCTAATTTTTGTATTTTTTTGTAGAGATGGTTTTGCCACAGTGTCCAGGCTGGTCTCAAACTCCTGGGCTCGAGTACTCGGTCTGCCTCAGCCTCCCAAAGTGCTGGGATTACAGGTGTGAGCCACTGTGCCTGGCCGGTTCTTCCTTTTTTTTGAGACCAAGTTTCACTCTTGTTGCCCAGGCTGGAGTGCAATGGTGCACTCTCAGTTCACTACAACCTCCACCTCCCGGGTTCAAGCGATTCTCCTGCCTCAACCTCCCGAGTAGCTGGGATTACAGGAATGCGCCACCACGACCAGCTAATTTTGTATTTTTAGTAGAGACGGGGTTTCTCCATGTTGGTCAGGCTGGTCTCGAACTCTCAACCTCAGGTGATCCACCCGCCTCGGCCTCTCGAAGTGCTGGGATTATAGACGTGAACCACCATGCCCGGTGCGGATCTTACTTTTATCTCCTCACTCCATGATAACTGTGCAGTTTATCATGGGTTCCCCTGCAGTCTCCTTCTTATCTCTTTTTCTCTGGCCTATGCAGCCTGCCCCAGTCAAGCTAAACTGCATTGCTATGATTTGTTCTCTTCCTTTCTGTCAACATAAATTCAGATTCACTTAGTTTCTTCATTCATTCATCAGACATTTACTATAACCAGGATTTACTATGCTGGGAGCTGCAGGAGTTCCAGATATACAGGGAGAAGTTCCTGTCTTTCATTTAGACATAAGACAGTTACAGAATGCCCATCTTAGAAGATGGTATGTGCTAACAGCCGTTTGAACGGTACAAGCACAAAAATAGCTAGAGACGTCTTCATGTGAGATTGGGGATGACTTTGTAAATGGGACAGCACTGAAGAACTGGCAGGAATTCTTTATATAGAGGTGGTATTAGGGCGGTATATAGGGTGGTATCTGGTGGAGAGGGTGGCATAAGCAAGGTCACGGAAATAGGAAAACACAGATGATATTCTGGCAATTATGAGTCAAATAATTAAAGCAGGTGAGTAATGAGACAAAGTAGTATAGTTACATAGACCAATGAGAATGGAAGGATTTGAAAGCTTGCCCAAGGGGTTCAAACAAGTGAAGTGTTTGAAGGAATGACTGATGCAATCCAACCTAGAGTTTCTCTGATATTGTCGTTCCGCACTCTGGCCCACTGTTAGGAGATGCTATGATTCGGTAAAAAGGTTTTAACCAGAGAGAACTCCCTTCATGATTTCTTCTGGTTACTTTACCTCTCAGGGCCTGATTTTCCGTGACAATAAATCAAAGGAGACTGGACAAAATGATCTTTCCGGCATCTCTATTCCTGAATGAAGCATGGACCAGGAAGCCCTGCTGCTTTTTGAAGAGTTGGGGATGAGTTGGGCTAAGGGCTGTGGGAAGATGACAAGGATCATTTGTGAGATTTCCATGGAGAAATGAGTCATATTTGGAAACATCGGAAAATAAGAAAATCTTTGTCTATAATCTATCCAGCTTCCTTCTTCCGTATCTCTTTCCTTTTAGTGGCTTCCTCTCCACCTTAAATCTAGAAGGTTGTAAAATGGTTTGGGGATGAAGCACAGATGCTTTGCCTTATGTTTCTATCCCTAGTACATAGCACAGTGCCTGATTCATGGACTGTCAGTAAGACTCTGCTAAATAAATAATTTCTTCCAAACCCCGTCAAAACCTACTCCCAGGGAGAAAATATGTAAGCAAATTCATACTAAGGTATAAATGGCTGATAACCATTTAAATTGTGATCCATATACTAAGAGGAATTTTTCTTATAAGGCATGGAATAGCCCTTTGCTAAAATCAAAACCCATTTCTAATAGTGGCATACATAGAACTAGGGGAGGCTTCAGGATGGCAGCAGTGATATTTCCAGCTGGGATCTCAGCCACTATTAATCCCTCTTATCCTAAACGGGCTTCTCAATTCCCACCTAGAGGCTAAGCCTTGCCTCATTCTCTGCAATAGATGCTGTCTGTTCTCAGCAGAAATTTCTGGAGCCCTGTTTTAACATTCTGAAGCTCAATGTTGGGCTCTGCTTGCTTCAAAATTGGTTCTGGGCATTATTTATAGCTCACTTCACAGAACTGGGCTTCTGTTTGGTTTCTCCAGCCTGGGTATATGTCATGACAACAGGTCCACTCCGCTGGACACTCTCAGATAAGAGTTCTGTGCTTATCTCTTTCTAGTATATCTTAACACCTTTCTCCCATCTGACTGTGCATGGAGTCAACTTTTACCTTTGATATCTAGCCCAGTACCCATCACTTTTCTCCCTGTTGTAAGATGACCCTGCTGCTGACTCCCAACCTGCTTAGACTTCCAAGAATCAGCAGCCAATGTGTAGCCTGCCACTGATACCCTGTCTCCCTACCCTGAGAACCAGCCAGAATTCCTGGCACTTCAAATTGGAACTTCCCCTGCCCCCTCAGCCAAATTACATAACTACTGACCTAGACTGCCCTCTGCTATTTGCTTCCAGAGCCCCGGGGCATTACATTTGTCCTCTCGAAAGGGAATGCCTCTGCATTTGAAGTTGAGTCAGCTCTCCTGTGATAAGGGCTTAGTGGGTCTACTTCTAAGCCCTGGCTTTTTCTTAATTGAACTGACCTTGCCATGGCCTGGAAGACAGCAAGCAAGCATTTATCTGGAGCACCTGATATCAGACCCTGGAGCTAATTATCTATCCTGCTAGGTTATAAGGAAAGCTTCACGGCTAACATCTTCTTGTGGGAGTCACCCAGGCAACTGAGGCTGCCTTGTTGCCACAAGATAACCTTCCATATAGATATTTTTCTCCAGTTAGACATCCTTTATTCAGCTTGGGGGTTGCATTTGTCTAAAATTTTCTTCCTTGGCATATCGGATAGTTGACCTAACTACCTACCATGGTCTTCCACCTGCCTTCTTGTATTAAATGCCTGTTGCATTTGCCCTAGGCAGAAATGAATTTCATTGATAGAGGGACCATATATCTGCACTGGGTGGATAGATTCCTTTATGGTGTAATTCCAGGGATTCACAGAAAGTATCTACTCCCAAATATGTCTCCCAAATGATGATGTGTATCATCATTATTTCCATCCAATCTCTCCAATGGGTGGGCCTCAATTTCTACTTGTTTTCAAAGACTCAGAGTGACTTGGAGAGAAGGACACAGCAATGAGGAAGAAAATATAGTTAGTAATTATGATTACTTCTTTTGGATCCTTCCTATTATACACCAAGGTATATAATATGAATTTAAACGAATTTATTGGCTTACACAAATGGGAAGTGCAGGGTTCTATGCATTGGGAGCACAGCTGGATCCAGGGGCTCAAATAGCTTCATCAGTGCTCCCCCATGATGTCTTCCCTGGTATGCAAAAAAGGTCCCAGGGAGGACTCTGATTGGTTGATTTGTGTAATGTGCCCTCCTTTCATCCAAACACTCTGCTTAAGAGGATGATCGATGCTGATTGGCTAGCCTAAATCACAGGAGGCCCAGCCCAGTGGTCAGGAGGGGCAAATAGTTTCACTCTAAACAAACTACAAGGATATTGGGTTTTCTGCAGGATAAAGGGGTTCTTTTATCAGAGAAGGGCAAATAGACGCTGAGATGGAAACAATCAGATATCTATTTTAAGGGTCAGGGGGATAAAGGGGCTGTACTGCATATTTGCCTAGACCTCACTTTGGGTTATCCATTGCTCACTTCAGCATCCCTTTTTAAAATATAAAGGTGGGAGTGGGGCTGAGGAATCATGCTGAGTCTTAACTCGGCGTGAAAGGGTTTGTTCAAAATGTTCTTCTATTCCCACTGACCCAGGCCATAGAACACTTTGGAAAACAAGTCTGGAAGCCTAAAATGGGAGGGTCCTATAAAAAAGTACAAAGAAGGGCACAAAGAGGGGTACCAAGAACAGGGGAGATATCCCTGGTCTATCCTATAGCATGGTCCTGGGCCAAGAGTCAGCCTGAGGATTTGTACATCAGCACATAAATGGACCCTAGGTTCTGGCATTCATCTTGAGCAGCTTGGAGTTCAAGATGAGGCTCCTTTCCCACCCCTCCCCTCCCCTCCCTCCTCTCCTCTCCCTTCCCCTCCCCTTCCCTTCCTTTCCCCTGAGCACCTTTTCACCCCAGGAACTGTTCACAGCTCCTTCCTCAGAAGTCTCTGTCTTCAGATAAGATGGCTTTGTCTTCTTCGCCTTACAGACAGACTCCAAGGCCAGTGACACATACACATTCAGACAGAATTCATGATCACATTTTGACGAGAGATGCCATTTTATCTAAAAGCACAGTCCATGTGCCAATCTAAGGGCAGAAATTAAACCCTAAAACAACACAAACACATTACAAGTCAATAGTATCATTAGAAAGGACTATCATTAAAACGTTTGTGTATTGTGGCTTAAATTCAATCATGGTAGGAAATTTGAGCTGTTTCTGAGAGATAAGTCTTGCATAACCAGAAACTGAATGCTCTCTTCTTTTCCCACCAGCAGCCTCATCACCACTAGTTTCTAAGAGCCAGCATGTCCTTAGCTCCACTGAACTATGGCTATGATTACTTCAGGGTTTTACGCTGATGGTATCCGTTCTGCTCCTTGAAAATTATGTTTGCCATAATTACCTCTCTTGCGTCTTTTTCTTAAGACCAACGACTTTGTTATTAGTGTTGAAGGAAGGGGCCAGCACTCCTAAGCATCCATCCACTTGTAAGCAAGTATGTCCATCCAGGCTACCGTTAATAGCTTTTGTTTCAGAGCTTTTTGCTTTATTTCACAAGCACGCTTGTCTTGTTTCCTGCATAGGATCTCCTCATGACCAGGCTCTATAAAACTCAAGAGCAACTTGAGTGTAAGAAACGTTGCTCACCAGAACATCCTTCCTACTCATGATGATGCTCCTGTTTCCCTTTCATCAGCCCCTCATTGTTGATCTTCATAGACAAACTCTTGTCCCCTCCCCAAATTCTGTGTGGCTTGGTGTTTGACCCCAGTAGATGAGGTAACTGAGTGTGCCAGCAATTAGACTGACATCCCTGACTCCTGGCATTCAGTTGTAACAGTAGTCTCTGTCTCCAAATGGGGTTTCTCCTGCCTTGATGTTGGGCATTTCAGATGTACCCCCCAAGAAAAACGGGGTGATGTTTGCTGTGTGCTTCTGTCTGTTTGGCACAGGCCCTGTTTCTCGGTGACTCCCAAAGCTTTGTGTCTTTGGAGCAAAAGTCCAGACTGGCAGAAGGAGCCTGTTGAGTGCTGAAGACTTTAGAGACATCCATCTCCAGTTCAGTTGCTTTTCTGTCAAAATCTCAGTCCCTAAATCTCTCAGAAATCCCAAACTGCTCCAATCATCCAAGCTTGCAATTTGGATACTTTTTAATGCTATGCATTTTACGCTATGAAAACCAGGTGTGTCAGAATGTGTCTTTTTTTGTGGGCTCACCGAATGCTTTTGCACTACATCATTTATTGTCATGCATCTGTAGGCTTATAGTCTACTTAAAACATTTTTATTTTACAATAATTTGTATTCATTTGCTTTCCAACCCGCTTATTCCAGTTCAGGGTGGTAGGTGGCCAGAGTCTATCCTGGCAGCTCAAGGGGCAAGGTAGGAACCCACCCTGGCCAAGATGCCATTCCATTGCAGGGCGCACTTACACAGACACTCACACTCACTTAGACTGGTACCATGTAGACACACCCATTCACCTAATGTGCACAGCTTTGGGATATGGGAGAAAACTGGAGTAACTGGAGAAAACCCATACAGACATGGGTAGAACCTGCAAACTCCACACAGACAATAGACCTGCTGGGAATTGATTTTTTCCCTGATCAAGGTAATAATAAAATAATGTTGAAACACATGACATTTTTCGAGCACTTCTGCAATGCTAACTGAAAAATAGTTGAACTCAACTTTATAAATATTGACTATAGGTTTGTTGTTGTTGTTTTTAAAAGAAGCCCAAGCAACAGTAAAGCTAAGGAGAGATTATTCAGTTCTGTTACATGGGAGGGAGAGAAGTTAATTTCTGTTGCTTTGGTGTTTTGTATTTATCTCTCATTACAAAATTGGATAAAAACACAATTTTAAAGGCTGCACTATATATTGTCATTTATCAAGGACAGGAAAAAGTTAAACCCATACATCTCCATTATGTGTTTCTGAAAGCTGTGCAAATCTTGAACACAAGCTGGAACATCACAGAAACCATATCTCAGAGCTGTACAAATTTCCTGCTGATTATACAGAGAAAGAGCATGTGATTACCAAGAGCCTTGAGTAGATGTAGGAGAAAATAATGTTGGGTTAGCTATCTGGTTGGTTTATCTGATGCCAGAACTTTATCTATTTGAGTCTGATGTTTTGACTGTTTGGGTTTGGTTGTTTTTTTTTTTTGGAAGGGAGAGAGGCCAGTACGGTATAGAGGAAGGAGGCAACGTGTTGGTGGATTTCCCACATTAATCAAGCCAATACCACATTTCAACATCATAAGCTTCCTTTTTCTTTTCAACATCATAAGCTTCCTTTTTCTTATGGTCTGATCCTTCTTGCCCCATAAGCTTGGCATCCTCTAATGGTTATTTTTACTATGTTATCCATCTCTAATAGCAAAAATAATCTAAATAAAATATAGCCTCAAATGTGAGGCTAGATGCTCTTAAGGGTTATAGACACAGACTTTATTTCATTTAATAGCGGTGATTTTTCTTTTCATCCTTGTGCCTGTATTAAGTGTTGCAGGACAGGGAAGCTCCCTGCCAAAATTGGGGCTTAGCCCCTGAGGGCTCTTGGCTTTGCCCAGGAAGGAATTCAAGGGCCAAGTGGTGGTGTTAGATGGCAATCTTCTATTGAGTGGTACTGCTCCTTGCCTAGCAGGGCTAACTCACAGGCAGTGTGGTCCAGAGTCAGCAACTAAGGGGCTCTTGGCAACTGCATTAATACTCATGTAAATCCACTTTCAATCACACGCAAATTAAGGGGTCAGTCAATGCAAATTGAGGGGCAGGTTATTTAGACCTTTCTAAGAAAAGGGTGGTAACTTCTAAGGCATTGTTATGGAAAGACGTGGTGACTTCTGGGTCATTGCTGTGGCATTTGTAAACTGTCATGGTGCTAGTGGGAGTGTCTTATGCCACTGAGCAATGAGAGCAACTAAAGATCACTTTTGCCTTCTGCTGGTTCCTGCTCGTTTCTTCACTTTATCCCATTTGGACCAGATCCTGTTTTGGTCAGCAGGGTTTTGACCAGAAAACAAGTCCTGCTGGTTGGCTACCTCATAAGCAGGGTGCAAAATCTAGTGAGTCCCACCATGATTTGCCTCTTTGCAGCAGCTGAGATACCTGAGTCTCTGTACTTTGACATCAGATTCCGCTTACATAGGGCAGCTCTGAAAAGTCAGAGGGTAGTGGGCCTGGGTCAACACTATCTGCTTTCATCAGTCACATGCCTAAGACCCAGAGTGGGGTGATTCACATTGCCACCATTCAGGCATGTACAGAAGGCTTCATTAGCATGTGCTCCTTGAGTACAGGAAAGAATGGGGCAGGGACACTCATGAGTCTTTAAAACATTCTTTTTTTCTAATTTTTCATTTTTATGCACACATAATAGGTGTATATACTTATGGGGTACATGTGATGTTTTGATAAAGGCATACTATGTATAATAATCACATCAAGGTAATTGGGGTATCCATCACTTCAAGCATTTATCATATCTTTGTGTTAGGAACATTCTAATCCAACTCTTTTAGCTATTTTAAAATATAAAAGAAATTATTGTTGACTATAGTCACCCTGTTGAGCTATTAAATGCTAGATCTTTTTCATTCTAACCATACTCTTATACCCTCATCCCCACATTATCCCCCCCGCCCACTTTCTCCCCTATCCCTGCTACCCTTCCCAGCCTCTGGCAACAATCATTCTACTATCTCCTTGAGTTCAATTGTTTTAGCTTTTAGCTCCCATGTATGAGTGAGAACATGTGACATTTGTCTTTCAGTGCCTGGCTTATGGTGCTTAACATAATGGCCTCCAGTTCTATCCATGTTATTGCAAATGACAAGATTTCATTCTTTTTTATGGTTGAATAATATTCCATTATGTATATTTACCACATTTTCTTTATCCCTTCACCTGTTGATGGACACTTAGGTTGATTTCAGATCCTGGCTATTGTGAATAGTGCTGCAATAAACATGAGAATGCAGATATCTCTTTGATATACTGATTTTCTTTCTTTTGGGAATATATCTAGCAGTGGGATTGCTGGATCATATGGTAGCTCTATGTTAATTTTTGAGGAACTCCCAAACCTTTCTCCATAGTGATTGTACTAATTCATATTGCCACCAACAGTGTACGAGGGTTGCCTTTTCTGTACATCCCTGCCAGCATTCATTATTGCCTGTCTTTTGGATAAAAGCCATTTTAACTGGGGAGAGATGATATCTCATTTTAGTTTTGATTTGCATTTCTCTGATGATCAATGATGTTGAGTATCTTTTCATATACCTGTTTGTCATTTGTAGGTCTTCTTTTCAGAAATGTCTATTGAGATCTTTTGCCCATTTTAAGGTCAGATTATTAGATTTTTTTCCTGTTGAGTTGTTTGAGCTACTTATATATTCTGGTTATTAACAACTTGTCAGATGGGTAGTTTGCAAATGTTTTCTCCCATTCTGTGGGTTGTTTCTTCACTTTGTTGATCGTTTCCTTTGCTGTGCAGAAGCTTTTGAACTTGTTTTGATCCCATTTATCCATTTTTTGATTGGGATGCTGGTGCATTTGAAGTATTACTTAAGCAATCTTTGTCCACACCAATGCTCTGGAGAGTTTTCCCAATGTTTTCTAGTAGTAGTTTCATAGTTTGAGGTCTTAGATTTAAGTTTTTAATCCATCTTGAGTTGATTTTTGTAATGGCAAGAGATAGGGGCCTAGTTTCATTCTTTGTATATGGATACCCAGTTTTCCCAGAACCATTTATTGAAGAGACTGTCTCTTCCCCAATGTATGTTCTTGGTACCTTTGTTGAAAATGAGTTCACTGAAGATGTGTGGATTTATTTCTGGGTTCTCTATTCTGTTCTATTTCTACCATTTTAAGAAAACTGCATTAGTGTGTGTGTGTGTGTGTGTGTGTGTGTGTGTGTAGTTCTGTGCCACTATCACAATCAAGATATAGAACTGGCTCGTCACTACACAAGAATCCCTTCATGTTACCTCTTTTAATTCATTCCCCCACTCTTTTCTAGAGTCGCCACACTATTTTTCATTCCTATCAGCAATGCATCCTTCTGTGCATCCTCACCAACATTTGGTATTATCACTTTTCAACTGTTCTAATAGGTGCATAATGATAGCTCCTCGTGCTCTTATTTTACATTTCTCTAATGGCTACTGATGTTGAACATCCTTTCATGTGCTCATTTGCCATTCACATCTTCTCTTTGGTGAAATATATGTTCATGTCTTTTGCCCAGTTTCTAGTTGGATTGTTTGCTTTTTTTATTGTTGAGTTCTGAGAGTTCTTTATATATTCTAGCTATAGGGCCCTTGTCAGATATGTGGTTGGCAATTATTTTATCCCAGTCTGTGATATGGCTTGCCTTTTCATCTTCTTAACAGGGGTCTTTCACAGAACAAATGTCTTTGATTCTGATAAAGTCCAATTCATCAATTTTTCCTTTTAAGGATTGGGCTTTTGGTGTCAAATCTAAGAACTCTTTACCTAGTCCTAGGACCCAAAGATTTTTCTCTTATGATTTGTTTCTAACGGTCTTAGAGTTTTACATTTTGCATTAAGTCCATGATTCATTTTGCACTAATTTTTGTATAAGGTGTGAAGTTTAGGTCAAGGTTTAATTTTTTTTGCTTATGGATGTCCAATTGTTCTAGCACAATTTGTTGAAAAGGCTCTCCTTTTTTAATTGGATTGCTTTGGCATCTTTGTCAATAATCAGTTGAAAAGCTAGGTGTGGTGATGCGTGCCAGTAATCCTAGTTACCTGGAAAGCTAAGGTGGATCACTTGAGCCAAGGAGTTCAAGTCCAGTGTGGGCAACATAGCAAGACCCCACCAAAAAAAAAGAATCAGTTGTGTGGGTCTATTTATGGGTTTTCAATTCTGTTCCATTGATGTATGTCTATCTCTTGGACAATGTAATAATTTCTTTGGTTACTATAGCTAGATGGCAAGTCATCAGTTAGAGCAATTCCTCCTGATATATTCTTTTCAAAACTGTTTTAGCTATTCTAGGGCTTGTGCCTTTCCATATGAATTTTAGAATAAGCTTGTCTATGTCTACAAAAAACTTGATAGGAATTGCATTAAACTTAAAGATCTATTTGGGGAGATTTGACATCTCCACTATTTTGAGTCTTCCAATCCACAGACACGGTATGTCACTCCATTTACTTAGGTCTTTGATTTATCAGTCTCTTGCAAATTTCAGCATACACATCTTGTACATGCTTTTAGATTTATACCTAAGTATTTCATTTTCTTTAACACAATTGTAAATGGTATTATGTTTTTAATTTCCAGTTTCCACAAGTTTGTTGTTAATATATAGAAGTGCAATTGATTTTTGTGTATTTATCATCTTGTATCCTGCATCCTTGCTGAACTCACATGTTAGTTATAGAGGGGATTTTTTTGGTATATTCTTTGAGATTTTCTATATAGCCATCTGCAAACAGGGATAGTTTAATTTCTTCCATTTCCATCTGTATTTCTTATTTTCTTTCTTTCTTTCTTTTTTTTTTTTTGTCTTATTCCACCGCTAGAACTTCCAGTAGTATGTTGAATAACAGTGGTGAGATACATACATCCTTGGGTTTTTCCTGGCCTTGGGGGAAAACATTCAGTCTTTCACAATTAAGTATGATTTTTAGATTTTTGTAGATGAACTGTATCAAATTGAAGAAATTCCACTGTATTCATGGTTTGCTAAGTGTTTTTTTTTTTTTTCTGCCTCAGTTGATATCATTATGTCTTCTTGGTGGATTGATCTTTTTATTATGTAATGCCCCTCTTCATTTCTAGTAATTCACTTTGCTCTGAAGTCTACTTTACCGAATATTAATGCAGTCACTCCCAGTTTTTTCTTTTTTTTTGGGATGGAGTCTCACTCTGTCACCCAGGCTGGAGTGCAGTGGCACGATCTTGGCTCACTGCAGCCTCTGCCTCCCGGGTTCAAGCAATTCTTCTGCCTCAGCCTCCTGAGTAGCTGGGAGTACAGGCGTGTGCCACCATGCCCGGCTAATTTTTGTATTTTTAGTAGAGACAGGGTTTCACCATATTGGCCAGGCAGGTCTCAAACTCCTGACCTCGTGATCCGCCCACTTCAGCCTAAAAAAGTGCTGGGATTACAGGCGTGAGCCACCACACCTGGCCCACTCCCAGTTTTTAAAAAATTAATGTTTGCATTGCATTTGTTTTTCCATTCTTTTAGTTTCTATCTACATATGTGGTCATATGTGAAATGAGTTTCTTGTACATGGCATATGGTTTGATTATTTTTTATCCACTCTGTTAATCTCTATCTTTTAATTGGCCCAGGAATGAATATTTAAATTTTTTCAGTACTTATTAATTTTTAAAAAAATTAACAGACTCTTTTTCTAAGAGAAGTTTTAGGACCACATCAAAATTGAGAGGAAGGTATAGAGATATCCCATATACTCCTGGGCCCAACACGTGCACAATTCTCCCCATTATCAACATCCCCCAAAGGAGTGGTACATTTGTTACAATTCAACCTGCAATGACATATAATTATCACCCACAGTCTATAGTTTACATTAGGATTCACTCTTGGTGTTGTACATTTAATAAGTTTGGACAAAGGTATAATGACATGTACCCACCATCATAGTATCATACAGAGTAGTTTCACTGCTCTAAAAATCCTCCATGTTCCACCTATTCATCCCTTCCTGCTCTATAACCCCTGGCAACCACTGATCTTTTTATTGTTTCCATAGTTTTGCCCTACCCATAATATCATATAGCTGGAATCATACAGTATGTAGCCTTTTTAGACTGGCTACCTTCACTTAGTAATAGAAATTAAAGTTTCTTCCATGTCTTTTCATGGCTTGATAGTCCATTTCACTTTACGGCTGAATAATATTCCACTGACTATCTGTAGACAGTTTACTAATCCATTCACCTACTGAAGGACACTTTGTTTGCTGCCAAGTTTTGGCAATTATGAATAAAGGTGCTTAAACAGCAATCATGCACACTTTTGCAACAAGAAAAAAACAGAAAGTCCCGCCACACAAAAAAAAGAATATTTAAAGAAGAAACAAATGTAAGGTTTAGAAATAGAAGATATGATAACCAAAGAAAAAATTCCCGGCCGGGCGCGGTGGCTCAAGCCTGTAATCCCAGCACTTTGGGAGGCCGAGGCGGGCGGATCACGAGGTCAGGAGATCGAGACCATCCTGGCTGACACGGTGAAACCCCGTCTCTACTAAAAAATACAAAAAAAACTAGCCGGGCGAGGTGGCGGGCGCCTGTAGTCCCAGCTACTGGGGAGGCTGAGGCAGGAGAATTGCGTGAACCTGGGAGGCGGAGCCTGCAGTGAGCTGAGATCCGGCCACTGCACTCCAGCCTGGGCGGCAGAGCGAGACTCCGTCTCAAAAAAAAAAAAAAAAAAAAAAAAAAAATTCCCACTGAATGGGTTCAATAGCAGAATGGAGACAAGCAAAGAGTTAGTGAACACAAAGACAGATAAAAAGAAATTGTTCTATTTGGCCAAGAGCAGTGACTTACACCAATAATCCTAGCACTTTTGCAGGCTGAAGTAAGACGACAGAGGGCTGGAGGCTAGCAGTTTGAGAACAGCCTGGGCAACATAGTGAGACCTCATCTTTACAAAAAACAATTAAAAATAGCTGAGTGTGATGACACGTGCCTGTAGTCAGCTACTGTGAAGGCTGAGGGAGGAGGATCCCTTGAGCCCAGGAGTTCAAGGCTGCAGTGAGCTATGATCTCACCACTGCTCTCCGGCCTGGGCAACAGAGTGAGACCCTGTGTCTAAAACAAAACAAAAAGAAATTGTTCAATATGAACAAGTCAGAGAAAGAAAGTGAAAGAAAAAGGAATACAACCTCGTGGACCTGTAAGAAAATACTAAAAATATCTATCATTTGTAGCATCAGAATCACAGAAGAAGTGAAAATGTTAGGGAAACGGGAACCTAGGACAGCCAGAGTGACCCCACTTGAAAATCAACTCCATCTTGAAATTAGCAAGGCACATTCCTTGCTAGTCACAACCCACGGTCCTAAGATGTTTGCAATTGAGAAAACAGACTAAAGATACCTAGAAGGACATACTCCCACAGCAGCGGAAAGTGCAGGGGTCCCAATACCCATAACAATATATGCTTTCAAAATAATTATAGTTATGCTTTGATGGACTTACATACTAGAAAGTCAAGGATAGTTTTCTTTAAATCAATAGAACGATAAATTTCGTCATGCTGTTATTCCACTCACACAAAGGTACGGGCAAGTTGAGTCTTTACATAGACAAGACCCCTATATAAGTGTGAGGAAAAGAAAAAGAGATCAGACTGTTACTGTGTCTATGTAGAAAGAAGTAGACATAAGAGACTCCATTTTGTTCTGTACTAAGAAAAATTTTTCTGCCTTGAGATGCTGTTAATCTGTAACCCTACCCCGCAACCCTGTGCTTGCAGAGACTTGTGCTGTGTTTACTCAGGGTTCAATGGATTTAGGGCTATGCAGGATGTGCTTTGTTAAACAAGTGCTTAAAGGCAGTATGCTTGTTAAAAGTCATCACGGTTCTCTAATCTCAAGTACCCAGGGACACAAACACTGCGGAAGGCCACAGGGACCTCTGCCTAGGAAAGCCAGATATTGTCCAAGGTTTCTCCCCATGTGATAATCTGAAATATGGCCTCGTGGGAAGGGAAAGACCTGACCGTCCCCCAGCCCGACACCGTAAAGGGTCTGTGCTGAGGAGGACTAGTAAAAGAGGAAGGCCTCTTTGCAGTTGAGATAAGAGGAAGGCATCTGTCTCCTGCTTGTCCCTGGGCAATGGAATGTCTCAGTGTAAAACCCGATTGTATGTTCTGTTTACTGAGATAGGAGAAAACCGCCTTAGGGCTGGAGGTGAGACGTGCTCGGGGCAATGCTGCTGTTTAATGCACAGAAGTGTTTGTGAAGATGTTTGTATACATGCACATCAAGGCTCAGCACCTTTCCTTAAACTTATTTATGACACAGAGATCTTTGTTCACATGTTTTCCTGCTGACCCTCTCCCCACTATTACCCTACTGTGCTGCCACATCTCCCTCTCCGAGATGGTAAAGATAATGATCAATAAATACTGAAGGACCCAGTGCTCCGTATGCTAAGCGCTGGTCCCCTAGGTCCACTTTTCTTGCTCTGTACTTTGTGCCTCTTTCTTTTCTCAAGTCTCTCGTTTCCCCTGACGAGAAATGCCCACAGGTGTGGAGAGGCAGGCCACCCCCTCATATAAGAAAAACGTGGTCAGGCCAAGGCTCACACCTGTAATCCTAGTGCTTTAGGAGGCTGAGGTGGGCAGATCGCCTGAGCTCAGACGTTCGAGAGCAGCCTGGGCAACATGACAAAATCTCATCTCTACAAAACAATAGAAAAACTAGCCAGACATGGTGGCATGTGCCTATAGGCCTATTCAGGAGGCTGAGGTGGGAGGATCCCTTGTGCCCAGAAGGTCGAGGATGAAGTGAGCTGTGATTGTTATGCCCAGACTGTTTGTTCCCCAAAGAAGACCACCAGAGTCCAGAGTCAAAGCCAAGCGGCAAGGATCTTTACTACAAGTTCGAACTTGGTCCCTCCTTTACACAGTATACAAGAGGGCCCCGAACAATGCGAGCGTTTGCTTTTTATAGCCCGAAAGTTGTAGGGGAACAAAGAAATTCCTGCGCTTTCAGTAACCTTGTACGGCTGTCTCCTTATCGGAGACTTTCCAGGTGGTGTTTGTACTGAGCTCAGGGAGTTTGAGAGATATATGGTGGTGGGATGGGAGGATGGGATGTGTTTGTGCTAGGCTCAGGGAGTTTTGAGCCCGGGGCTGAGGAATGTGCCCAGCTCCTTTCATGATAACACCACAGCACTCCAGCCTAGGTGACAGAGGGACACCCTCTCTCAATTTTTAAAAATATAAAACAAAAAAGTACAAATTTATCAATCTAATTCACTACTTTAACAGATTAACGAAAAAAATGCTGTGATAATCACAATAGATGCAGTGTTTGATGAAACTCAACATATATTCAAAATGAATACTCTCAGCAAACTAGAACAGAATGGAATGACTGACTGTTGAAGTCAATCTACAAAAAAAGTACAGCAAATATCATGTTGAAATGTTGAAATTTTTCCACTTCTGATCAGGGATAAGACAGGGATATCCACTATCACCATTATACCAGGTGGGTCTGCCCAATGCCCCTAAAATCAGAAAAGAAATAAAAGTGTTTAAAATGGCAGCAACAGGCCGGGCGCAGTGGCTCATGCCAGCAATCTCAGCACTTTGGGAGGCCGAGATGGGTGGATCACTTGAGCTCAGGAGTTCAAGAACAAACTGGGCATCATGGCAAAATCACATGTTTACAAAAAATACAAAAGAAAACAGAAAAAAAAGTGGCAGAAACAAAACTGTTCTTATTCAAAGATGATATGAATCTGTATGTTGAAAACTGAAAAGGATCTATAAGTAAACTTTTAGAATTACTAAGCATGTTTAACAAGGTTGCTGGATAGAAACTCAGTATGTAGGAATTATGCCTCTACATACCAGCTCAAACAGCTAGCATATAAAATGTCAAAGAATGATACACATTTCAGAGCATCGAATACCTGGAAATAAAATTAACAAAAGATGCACAAGACTTCTTTGCAGAAGGATGTAAAGCTTTATTGGGAGAATTTTAATGGTCAAATTTCCAACACAGGAGCATCCTGCATCATTTCAGCGTGTCTTCTTTTAAGGTTGTGATTGCCCTTCATCTGTAACAGAAACATAACAGTTAGGAACATGACTTAGCAGCAGATTATTTAGATGACCCTAAAGGCACACAAAGGACACTACAATTTGGGTTTTGTAAAATGGACTACAAATAGAACCCTAAGGGCGATCCTGTGTCTTATAGCCAAGTAAACCTCGTATAAACTTTGAGGGTAGACATGTAGAATTTAAAGGTAATTAATTCCGTAAACATAAAGTGCTTCCTTTAAATCCAGAAGCACTTATAATTAACAGTCAGCAATTTGGAAAACACATGTGTAAAACATACTTCAGTGGATTACTCAGAAAGTACTGGAGTCATGGTCTTTGAACTTCAAATCTTACCAACTGATGCCTCAAAAGCTGAAACTTACATCTAACATTTGATATGGTTAGAGATCACATATGTGTCGACAGTCTTATTAGAAATACTGGCTCATGAAGACTGACAGTGGGGCAGGGAACGTGAATAGCACAGACATCTTACTCACACCCATGCTGAGGATCACTGATCTACATCCCACAGAAAATAGAAACTAAATGGTCTCTCACCATTTGATTATTCACTCACTCAAGGTTTCCTTGGAGAAAGATTTAAAAAGCAATTATTCATTAAGGGCCAGAGAATCCCAGCTTGGGCAACACAGTGAGACCTCATCTGTACAAAAATTTTTTTAAAAAAAAACAGCATCAATCAGGCATGGCAGCTTGTGCCTGTAGCTCCAGCTGCTCAGGAGGCTGAGTTGGGAAGATCGCTTGAGCCTGGGAGGCCGAGGTTGCAGTGAGCTGAAATCACACCACAGCACTCCAGTCTGGGTGACAGAGTGAGATTTGTCACACACACATACAAAAAAAAAAAAAAAAAAAGCCAGAGAATTCAAAAATTGACAGAACCTAGGAATAGGCATTCAGGTCTCCACACAGAAAAACTAACATGAAGCAGAGTGCCCGCTCACTTTCTTAGTAGCAATGAAATCTCAATTCAGAGGTTTTCAGAGGACTCAGGCCAGGATTTGATGATTTATGATACACAAATCATGCAAAACAGATGATCTCTGTATCCCATGCATTCTATGCAACAGGATCAGAGTGTGAAAGAACCAGAATGGAAAAGGATTTTAAAATATCTGACTTAAACTCACTATTTTCATAAAACCAAAGACAGGTTTAGAAGGTAAGGGATTTGCTCAGAATATCACCAATGCTGTAAGAGCTGGTATTAGAACCCGCATCAGTGCTTCAGCATATTTCACACCAAGTGATGGGTGTTACAAATGTGTTATGTATTTGTTAAAAGCAGATCTTTACAAAAGCATCTGAATATCATGAGCTATTGGTTTAAGGATTTATACTCAAAAGTTATAATTCAATATGGCTTTGACTCAGTTTGTTTCTGTATCTGACAGTCTATAAGTTGGGTGCTGGAACCTGAACTACGTTTCAAATAAACTTTATATAAGAACTCTATTATTAAAGAGGCAGTATTGTCACCTCTGTGTTATTAAAAACATAATACTGGGCCAGGCGCAGTGGCTCATGCCTATAATCCTGGCACTTCAGGAGGCTGAGGCGGGTGGAATACCTGAGATCAGGAGTTTGAGATCAGCTTATGCAAAATGGCAAAACCTCGTCTCTACTAAAAATACAAAAATTAGCTGGGCGCGGTGGAGCACGCCTGTAATCCCAGCTACTTGGGAGGCTGAGGGAGGAGAATCACTTGAACCTAGGAGGCAGAAGTTCCAGTGAGCCAAGATGGCACTAATGCACTCCAGCCTGGTTGACAGAGCGAGACTGTCTCAAAAAAATAATAATAATTATAATATGATACTGCGGAAACAGACACCTTACAATTTGCATGCCTAATGGATTGACTACCTTCTTCAGGTGTTTTCACCTCCTCTGGATTTGGCAGGCCCAACTCCTGGACATCAGGACCATCTCCACGCTCACACCCAGTCTTCGGGTCAACCTGTTCCTGGCTATCTGCTTCAGGCTCTGGCCCTTAAAAAAAAAAATACATATATATACACATGTATATATGTACATGTATATGTATATCAATTTAAGCAGTAAAACATGAAATATGAATAAGGAAATAATATTCATGCTCTCAGTTTTATTAAATAAAAGCTTATACTAGTGTAATAATAAATGTGTTGATAAGAATCCCAAGAATATTATTTCAGGAGTCTGTTGGCAGAAAAGAGGAAAACAGGGTTTTCCAAATATTACCCTCTTCCTTTCCTAAGACTGCCCTCAGACAACTTTGTTGCCTCCTTTGTACTTCTCTGTTACTCCACTCCTGATTGTCCTTTTCATATTAAATGACTCAAGGGTGAAACCCTGTTTCTCACAGCACTTACACTCCTGGCACTTAGACTCCTACATGGCATGAGTAGACACCAATAAACACCGAGTGAAAAAAGGTCTTTAAAGAATACATGAAAAATCCCCACATCCTGAACATTCTGCATATCCTCTCCAAAATGTCAGTATCCTGAATGACAAAGCAAAATTAAGGAAACATTTCAGATTAAAGGAAACTAAAAACACATGACAAGCACATGCAAGACGTGATCCTGAACTGGACTCTGGATCAGAAAAAGAAATTCTATAAAGGAAATTATCTGGGCCGGGTATGGTGGCTCATACCTTTAATGCCAACATTTTGGGATGCCAAGGCGGGCAGATCACTTGAGTCAGGAGTTCAAGACCAGCCTGGCCAATGTGGTCAAACCCCGTCTCTACTAAAAATACAAAAAAAAAGAGAAACATTTATTTGTCAGGTGCTGTGGCAGGGCTGTAATCTCAGGACTTTGGGAGGCTAAGCTGGGTGGATCACCTGAGGTCAGGAGTTTGACATCAGCCTGTGCAACATGACAAAACCCCGTCTCTACTAAAATTACAAAAATTAGCTGCCTGAGGTGGCACATGCCTGTAATCCTAGCTGCTCGGGAGGCTGAGGCAGGAGAATCACTTGAACCCAGGAGATGGATGTTGTAGTGAGCCAAGATCGGGCCACTGTACTCCAGCCTGGGTGACAGAGTGAGACTCCATCTCAGAAAAAAAAAAGAAAACTATAATACTGTGGAAACAGACACCCTACAATTTGCATGCTTAATGCACTACCTACCTTCTGCGGGCAGTTTCATCTGCTCTGGGTTTCGCAGGCACACCTTCTTGGCATCAGGACCATCTCCAAGCTCATAGCCGGTCTTCGGCAGCACCGGTTCCTGGCTATCAGCTTCAGGCTCCTGCCCTTGAAGATAAAACAAAATTATCATTTTAAGCAGCAACACATGAAATATGAATAAGAAAATAATATTCATGCTCTTGGTCTTACTAAATAAAAGCTTTAGCTACTGTGATAATAAACGTGTTGATAAAAATCCCAAGAACATTATTTCAGGAGTCTGTTGGCAGAAAACAGGGTTTTCCAAATATTACCCTCTTCCTTTCCGAAGACTGCCCTCAGACAACTTTGTTGCCTCCTTTGCACTTCTCTGTTATTGTATTTCTGATTGTCCTTATCATATTAAATGATTCAAGGCTGACATCCTGTCTCTCATTAGCATTTAGACTCCTAGCATATGGCATGAGTAGCCACCAATAAATGGTGTGTGAAAAAGCACTCTTTAGAAACTACACGAAAAAGCCCAAAGTGCTAAACATTCTGCAAACCAACTGGTCTATCCTCTTGAA
Source organism: Macaca nemestrina (assembly GCF_043159975.1). Taxonomy (NCBI): domain Eukaryota; kingdom Metazoa; phylum Chordata; class Mammalia; order Primates; family Cercopithecidae; genus Macaca; species Macaca nemestrina. Next base: position 110,872,276 of record NC_092145.1, on the reverse strand, counting down.
AAATGTCAGTATCAGCCAGCGGGGCGTGGTGGCTCACACCTGTAATCCCAGCACTTTGGGAGACTGAGGTGGGCGGATCATCTGAGGTCAGGAGTTAAAGACCAGCCTGGCCAACATGGTGAAACCCAGGCTCTGCTAAAAATACAAAAGAAAAAAAAAAATTAGGCAGGCGCAGTGGCCCTTGCCTGTAGTCGCAACTACTCAGGAGGCTAAGGCATGAGAATCTCTTGAGCCTGGGAGGCAGAGGTTAGAGAGAGCCTAGATCTTGCCACTACACTCCAACCTGGGCAACAGAGTGAGACTCTGTCTGAAAAAAAAAAAAAAAAAAAAAAAGAAAGAAAAAAGAAAATTATCTGGATAACTGGCAAAATCTGCGTATACTCTGTATATTAAATAACTGCAGGTTCTCATTGTTAAATTGCCTGAGTTTGATCATTGTGCAGTGATTATCCAAGAAATGACTTTTTCTTTGTTCTGAGGATATATAAACACTCTCAAGTACTTAGGGTAAAGGGCCGTAATACCTGAAACTTTATCTGAACAATGGAGCATTAGTAAGAGTAAACATAATATCCATAAGTGTGTATGTGAGTACGTGGGTAGCAGGGTAAGAGAGGGAGGGAAGAGATATGAAACCAATGGAGCAAAAGCTATTAACAACTGGTGAATCTAGGTGAAAAGTATATGAGTTAATTGTACTATTCTTGCAAATTTTCTACAAATGTTATGTCTTGAAAATATGTAAAGTAAAAACTTGTAAGAATATATGACAACTACACTGAACTTTAGGAAGACAGAAGTTTTTTTTTTTTTAATTGTGGTAAAAAATACACATAACATAAAATTTACCATGGTAACTAATTTTAAGTGTTATAGTTCAGTAAGGAGTTATGTTTGCAACATTACCAGCAACTAAGAACAAACTTTACACGTTTGTTTTCCTATATAACGAAACATTAATTAATTAATTAATTTATTTATTTGCGATGAGGTCTCACTATGTCTCCCAGGCTGGTCTTGAACCCTAGACTCAAGCGATTCTCTCACCTCAGCCTCCCAAGTAGCTGAGACTATGACTGCACGGCCCTAAGCCCAGTTTGAGACCTTTCTACTAAATGACAATCTGAGGATAAACCACAGGACATGTTTAATGCTTATATTCAGCCACAGAGTACCAAGGGCAGTGTGCATCAGCTAAGAAATCTGAAGTCTACAACATGGATAGGATTTCAGTTACAATTACAATGTCAATTTCTGAAGGATTGATTAGCTGAATGGATTTGAGGACTATGGAAAATCTTACAGTCTCGACACCCATTACCTACTGGGGTAAACAGAAACTTAACTTTGTTCAAACAAAGTTATATTTAGGTCCGAAGGTCCCAAATGTAATATTCCATAAATGAACCCCGTGAAGAACAAAGCACCAAATATAACATTGTTTGTGAATCACACAAAATATACTGTCCCGCACTGAGAATAAGGGAGTGGGTGGACAGCAATTAATGGGCATTGTTATCAGTCGTATTCTAGAAACTTTTAACAGTAAATCCTTAGAATAATCCATGACCTGAGTTTCGTAATTGTTTTGCTTCAAAATATTTTATCTCGGAGAAGTTATTTCCATCTCATGTTAATCTCAGGATAATTCCTTTTTTTTTGGTTTTTCTAACCATAAAAGGATTTAATCACTTCCTAAAAGCCACTTAAAAAATCATACTACACCAGCTACCTGTATGGCAGTATCCTGAATTCTCCAGCTTTCATCAAACTTACCACATAAAAATATCAAAGGAAATGGTGGCCAGCAATGAGCAACTCAGTTTTTGGAGTTGCTCCTGCTCCTCTGAACTGGGTCTATTCCTGGGCCAGTACTAAGCTACCTTACAGTAAAGCATTTGAGTTTTAAGCACTTTCAGCAAAATCATTTACTATTGTTACAGCAACATAGATGGTAGGAAGACACAAACTTTGGAACAAAACACAAATTTTGTATTCACCAGTCAAGTGTTCTTGGACAAAACACAATCCCCGAGCCTTTGTTCTCTCATTCATAAAGTGGAGAAATTTTATCATAGTGAGGGATTTATTTCCCTAAGGTAAGCTGCAAACTATACCCTCTTCACTTTTCCAGTCAATTTCTAGGCATCTTTTGCATCGTTTTCATTCCTTCTGTTCCTGGTATGTGACAATGCATGAGACACACACACACACACACACACACACACACACACACACACCCCAACAGGCATTCTTCTTCCCTTTCCCTTCACCTTGAGCTTCAGATGCTCCCTCATCCTCTTCCTCTTGAGTAGAATCCTGACTTTGAGTTGGTGATTCCACTTCTTCAGGTTGCTCATCACTGGACTGCTCATGGTAGGGCATACGTGTGTGAGTGTGCAAATACAAAAAGTTTTATTAATACATGTCAAAAAATATATACACATATACACACAGAAAATGCATAGATGTTTCTGATCATAACTAAACCTAAAGACATTTCTCCAACTTTATTCTATATGGTTAATAAGGCTACTCTACCCACAGAAAGGTTACTGCGAGAAAAGTTACCCACAAGGACTTTGGAAGCGATTATACTCTATGTTGGAATAGATGTGTATAATCTATGTGTCATTAACAAGCAAAGCATGAGAAGGAAGTCATGGCCAAAAGTTGGAGAACACGAGAGAAAAAAATCCTCCTGAATCAATATTTCCTTCACGAGATGCCAGAATCATTTTTGATCAGCATGAACTACCTTTATTAGTGTATCTATACTAATGCAACAACACTATCACAAAAATTAATTTCTGCTAATAGAAAACATCGAATTAACGTTAAAGCGCTCAACAGCATAGGCCCAATTACCTCAGAAGATTCTACAAACATTCTTGGTCTACGCCGATAGATTAATTTTCTTCGAAAACCCATATTTCACACTGAAAAGAGAAAACCGTGACTGGGAACATGCACTTGAGAGGACAGCTATATTCGATCACTTCCATGGCTAAATATTAACTTGTCATTTTAATTTTGAAAATACTCTCAAAATAAGTCCCAGAGTTAAGTGTAAGTGTGTACGTTTTCTGAGTGCTTGCAAAGCCACTTATGCTCCCCAAGCTGGCAGTGCAGTCATCTTAAGGCGTGTGGAAAAGGCAGAGGACATTATTTTAAAATTTCTTTTAGACACAGGATCTCGCTCTATTGCTCACGCTGGAATGCAGTGGCGTCATCACACTTCACTGCAGCCTCGACCTCCCACTCAAGCGATCCTCCTGCCTTGTCTGGAGTAGCTGGGACTACAGGCACGCACCACTACACCCCCCTGACAGAGGGCATTTCTGATGAGGTTTAGTTTCACAAGCGGACTCCACATGAAAACACTAGTGAATCACAATTCCCGTGACTGCTGCTTTTGGCACACTCCCACTTACTAGAGCCATTCACTCCCCTCAAATCAAGTTTGGTTGGACGGCACAGCCTCTCCCAGTCCTTCCCATTGTTTCCGGACCTTCCATGGCAGAGGTGAGACCTCGCCACGCCTCTCACTCGGGTGCTTCTCACTCAGGCACTCCCCACTCCACACCACTGGGGGGCACTCACCAGCCCGCAGCCTTGCCAGGTTCCAGGCCCCTTCTTTACCGCCATCTTCACCACCCACCTCCCGCCCCAGGGCCCTATTCAGGATTCAGGAATGTGCCCTGTGTCATGGATTCCTATCACCTCGGGACTCTGACCCCTCCAACAGCACCCGCAACACTCGCCCCATTTTCACCTGAGCCCCTGACCGCCTCCCCTTCACGGCCCACCTTCCTCCCTGTCCTGGCCCCTTCATGACCACAAAGTCAATGGTGGTGTCGCAGCCTGTGAGGAGAAGGAGGACGAGCTCGAGGCCCTTCTCTTTCGGAGGCCACTGAGGCCCTTCTCCCTCAAAAGCCACAGATCACTACACCAAGGACCCACCGAACCTGCCCTAAGCCCACTGGCTCCTCCTCACCCTCACTCACACTTCAGCCCCCAGGAGGACTGGCCTGTGGATCTACCAGCTGAGTCTCAGTAGAGGAAAAAGTGTCCAGATAGCAGGAACGTGACTGCACACCCTCACAGCTCCCTGGCGTTCTCCACGTGGGCGAAGTGGCCGACGGGAAGACACCCAGTGAACATGCTCACTGAGGCCGGCACCCAAGGAGCATGCGCAGCTACCGCGGTAGGGGGGAGGAGGGGGGCTGCAGTTCCCAGCAGCACACCCCACACTCCCGATTTTCATTCCCATGGAGATAATGGAATCCGACCTCCCTCGGCAGTTTCATATGCCTCGGGTACTCAAATACCTCAAATAGTGCTCCCCTCAAAACTCATTCCACCTTCAACTGAGCCACCCTCCCGTCCAGGGCCCTCTCTTGCTCTGGCCCCACCATAGGAACAAGGACCATGGTGGCTGCCTGTGAAGCGAGGTAGACCACCTGCTAAAACAGAAATAGCAACATACCCCATAGCATTATACAAGACTAAGAGTCTCATAACCAGATATTAAAAATGTCTAGCATATAATTCAAAATTACTCAGAATATGAAGAACCAGGAAAATAGGGCCACTGAAATGGGGAAAGACAATCAACCGACACGACTGCTAAGATAGAGATGTTGGGATTATGTGGGAAAGCCTTTAAAGATGCTATTTTACAAATGTGTAGGCTGGGCGCGGTTTGCACTTTTGCGTGCTGAAGTAAGAAGATAGATGGCTTGAGGCTAGGAGTTTCCAACCTGGGCAACACAGTGAGACCTTGTCTCTATAAAAAAAAATTAAAACTAGCTGAGCGTGATGACACATGCCTGTAGTCCTAGCTACTGTGAAGGCTGAGGCAGGAGGATCCCTTGAGCCCAGGAGTTCAAGGCTGCAGTGAGCTATGATCACACACTGCACTCGAGCCTGGGCAACAGAGTGAGACCCTGTGTCTAAAACAAAGCAAAAAGAAATTGTTCAAGTGTCTCAAACCTGATATTCAAAATGTCTAGCGTGTAATTCAAAATTACTCAGAATAACAAAGAACCATGAAAGTTAGTCATCTCGGCCAGGCTCAGTGGCTCATACCTGTAATCCCAGCATTTTGGGAGGCTGAGGTGGGTAGATCACGAGGTCAGGAGTTCAAGACCAGCCTGGCCAAGATGGTGAAATCCTGTGTCTACTAAAAATACAAAAATTAGCTGAGTATGGTGGTGGTCACCTGTAATCCCAGCTACTCGGGAGGCTGAGGCATAGAATTGCTTGAACCCGGGAGGCAGAGGTTGCAGTGAGCCAAGATCGAGCCCCTGCACTCCAGCCTAGGTGACAGAGTGAGACTCCAGCTCAAAAATAAATAAATAAAAAAAAGGAAGTTATGGAATCTCAAATGGAGAAAGACAAACAACTGACACCAGAGATGTTAAGATTATCTGGAAAGCCTTTAAAGATGCTGTTTTAAAAAAGCTATAAACATCCATGTCCAGACACAAGTTTTCAGCTCCTTTGGGTGGATACCAAGAAATATAACTACTGGACTTAATAGTAAGAGTTTGTTTAGTTTTGTAAGAAATACTGCCAAACTGCCTTTCAAATTGGCTTTACCATTTTACATTCCCACCAGCAATGAATGAGAGTTCCTGTTGCGCCACATCCTCCCCAGCATTTGTTGTTGTCAGTGATCTGGATTTTGATCATTCTAATAGCTGTGTTTTTGGTGCAGTTTTCATCAACCCTAGTTGCCCATTGGAATTGCCTAGTAGAACATTTAAAAAATACTGATTTTTGGCTGGGCACAGTGGCTCACACTTGTTATCCCTGCACTTTGGGTGGCCGAGGCAGGCAGATCATCTGAGGTCAGGAGTTCAAGGCCAGCCTGGCCAACATGGTGAAACCCCATCTCTACAAAAAGTCAAAAATTAAGCCAGGCATGGTGGCTCATGCCTGTAATCCCAGCACTTTGGGAAGCTGTGGTGGGTGGATCACAAGGTCAGGAGATCGAGACAATCCTGGCTAACACGGTGAAATCCCATCTCTACTAAAAATACGAAAAATTAGCCAGGCATGGTGGCGGGCACCTGTAGTCCCAGCTACTTGGGAGGATGAGGCAGGAGAATGGCATGAACACAGGAGGCGGAGCTTGCAGTGAGCCGAGATCGCACCAGTGCACTCCAGCCTGGGCAACAGAGCAAGACTCCGTCTCAAAAATAAACAAACAAACAAAAGAAAAACCAAAAATTAGCTGGACATGATGGCAAGTGCCTGTAGTCCCAGCTACTCAGGAGGCTGAGGCAGGAGAATTGCTTGAACCTGGGAGGCAGAGGTTGCAGTGAGCCGAGATTGTGCCATTGCACTGTAGCCTTGGTGACAGAGTGAGACTCTGTCTCCAGAAAAAACAAAACAAAATAAAACAAAACAAACACACAAAGATATCGATTATCAGGCTCCACCCCAGGACAATTAAGCTGGGTCTGGGGCTTAGTCATTTATTTATGAGCATTTAAAAAGTATTTCTCGGGTTATTTAAATTTGTATCTGGTGTTGAGGATGGCTAGTTTAGAACATATAATACCAATAGGCCTTTGACAAAGTGTTCAGAGCAGTGAGAAAGGTAAGATATAAAGCTTTTACCATCTTAAAGTCAACCAGCTTGTTGGAGATGGGTTGATCAGACACATTTGGAAGACCCTGCTTGAGGTAAATCAAATATAAGCAAAATAGTTGTAGATGTTGAAGCAGAGACAGCTAAAGGGACATTAGAGCTGCAATTTAAGGCCTTTCAGGGTTTCCCCAGATGATTAAAACTAATCAGAGGCCATGACAATCATCTTTTCTAAGTCTATAGAGAGAATAAATGCAGAAGGAAAGGGAGAAAAAAACTATAACTATTTTAAAATCTTCCTAAACCCTTAGCGTGTTTTGTAGTCCTTACTATATCACCTGAACTAGTCTATTTTATAAAGTGGCCTGGATAACCTTTAAAGTCCTCTATGTGGGTCTCTATCAGCATTTGCCAGTCATAACAAACAGACTGAGATAGAAGACACTGAAGCTGTGTCTGTAGAACATAAGACAATAACAAGAGACCAAAAGCAGGTCCATTATGTACAGCTGCCCGGGAGTGTACATTTAGGAGGACTGCAAAAGTTAGAAGACATACCTTACTTATTAAAAGTGGTGACTAGAAAATGTACCCCTAAAGAAAATCAGTATTTTTTTTTAAGTATACCATTCAGTACTTCTTAGTATATTCACAAAAGTTGTGCAACCGTTAGTACTAATTCCAGAACATTTTCCTCACCCCTAAAAGAAACTCTATTTTCTGTCTTTATGGATTTTCCTATTCTGGACATTTCACGTAAATGGAATTATACAATATGTAGCCTTTTGTGTCTGGCTTCTTTCACTTTGTATAATGTTTTCAAGGTTCAACCACATTGTACCATGTATTAGTATTTCATTGTTTATTATTGCTGAATAATACTCTATTATATTGATGTACCACATTTTGTTTACCAATTCATCAGCTGATGGACATTTAGCATCTTTCTACTTTTTTGGTCACTGTATATAATGTTGCTGTGTATATTTGTGTGCAAGTTTTTCTGTAGACATATGTTTTCATTTCTCTTGGGTATACAGCTAGGAGTGGAATTGCTGGATCATAGAGTAATTCTATGTTTAACTTAAAGTGCCAAACTATTTCCTACAGTAGCTTCCCCGTTTTACATTCCCACAAGCAATGTGTGAAGGTTCTTCTTTCTCTTCCTCCTCAGCAACACTTGTTATTTTCCATCTTTTTTATTATAGCCATCCTAGTGGGTTTGAAGTAGTATCACGTTGTGATTTTGATTTGCATTTACCCAATAACGAACAATGTCAAGCATCTTTTCCTGTGCTTGCTGACCATTTGTATATCTTCTTTGGAGAAATGTCTATTCAGGTCCTTTGCCCAACCATCACCTGTGCTGCAACCTTTATAGCAGGTTAAACTACCACCTCTGCAACAGCTATCTTGGAAATTCAGACCACAATCTCTGCAGCAGCTGGCCCAGAACAGTCAGATCTTCATCAACAACTGCCCTATTTTTTGGCCCCAGCTTCCAACTTACATCTGACTGGAGAAAGCCAAATCTGCTCCCCAGACCAATCATATAACATGTCCAACTCTTAGTTAGCCCAACAATAACCTCCAACCAGGGCACACCTGAAGCTCTTTCCCACTCCCCTGCCTGCCTTTGAATCTCTGCCAACCACAAATGATGGTGGCTGACTTTCCTTCTGTAGCAAGCTCTGAATAAATAGCCTCTGTTTGTTCTCATTTGGGTGGTCTTCATTTATTTCCACAGTAAGGTTGCCAAATAAAGGATAGGAGACCCAGTTAAATTAGAATTTCAGATAAACAGCAAACAATTTTTTAGTATAACTATAGTCGTGCATCACTTAACCACAGGGATATTGATACAGTTTGGCTCTGTGTCCTCCCCCAAATCTCATGTGGAATTGTAATCCCCATGTGTTGGAGGAGGGGCCTGGTGGGAGGTGATTGAATCATGGGAGTGGATTTCCCCCTTGCTGTTCTTGTAACAGTGAGTGAGTTCTCACGAGATCTGATGGTTTAAAAGTGTGTTGCACTTCCCGCTTTGCTCTCTCTCTCTCCTGCCACCACGTGAAGGAGGTGCTTCCTTCCCCTTCACCTTCTGCCATGATTGTAAGTTTCCTGAGGCCTCCTAGTCATGCTTCCTGTATAGCCTGCAGAAATGTGAGTCAATTAAACCTTTTTTTTTTTTTGAGGCGGAGTCTTGCTCTGTCGCCCAGGCTGGAGTGCAGTGGCCCAATCTTGGCTCACTGCAACCTCCGCCTCCCAGGTTCAAGCAATTCTCCTGCTTCAGCCTCCTGAGTAGCTGGGTTTACAGGCACATGCCACCACGCCCAGCTAATTTTTGTATTTTTTGTAGACACAGGATTTCACCATGTTGGTCAGGCTTGTCTCAAATTCCTGACCTTGTGATCCACCCACCTCAGCCTCCCAAAGTGCTGGGATTACAGGTGTGAGCCACCACGCCCAGCCAAACCGCTTTTCTTGATAAATTACCCAGTTTTAGGTAGTTATTTATAGCAGTGTGAGAATGGACTAATACAGATATGTTCTGAGAAATGCATTGTTAGGTGACTTCATCATTGTGTGAACATCATGGAGTATACTTATACAAACCTAGATGGTCTAGCCTACTACACACCTATAGGCTATATGGTATAGCCTATTGCTCCTAGGCTACAAACCTGTACAGTATGTTACTGTACTCAATACTGTAGGCATTTGTCCCACAATGCTAAGTATTTGTGTATCTAAACATATCCAAACATAGACAAGGTAATGAGTTGTACTATGATGTCATTATGGCTATGACATCACTGGGCGATAGGAATTTCCATAATGATGTCACTAGGTTATAGGAATTTTTAGCTCTATTATCATCTTATGGGACTGCTGTCATATATGTGGTGCATTATTGACTGAAATGTCCTTATAAGATGCATGACTGTATGTTTCAAATATTGCATAATTGTGATTTGCTATATCTGGAACTCTATGCATATATAAAAATGCAAGCTCACACAGAATTCTGAGAGGTGTACTGCTTTCTTAACAAAAGGCAGCTGGATAGTTCTGATCAGTTGAGCTCTGTGGTTTAAATGACAATTAAATGACATTTCTGTTTTGTTGTGTTGTGTTTCTGTACCAGGCCAGAGCTTATCTGCCAATCAATACATGCTGTGATGTACCTTTATCAAGCTGGGGGACTTTCACATTATTGTCTGGGCTTTAGCTCCAATACAAGGCATTTCATTTTAAAAGCCCTTTGCTCCCTGTGTGTTAATTAAAGTCATTTCAGTGGTCTCTGCTGCCAGTTTCCTCTGCTCTTCAATGTGATTAATGTTAATTCAGTCCCAGAGTCCCCTGGAGATTCATTCAAGTTTCATTCCTGACTTATTTCTGTCCTGACCAGATGGCTCCAGGTTCCTGCAACTGCATGGGCATCTTTTGGATTATTCGGTTTATCTTTCCCAGGGCCCAAGGTAAGGGTAAAGTCTAATGGAGTGCATTTGTCAGCAGGATAAGCCATTCACTGCTGCTTGAACACCATAACCAAAGTTAGATTTAATATATGCTTTTGTAAACTCCACAGCAAAAGCTGGTGAAGGGTTGCTGATTTGTTTTTTGATCTTTTAGAAGATGCAGCCAATGGCAGGGCAGTAGCTGGTAGGACTGAGCAGAGAGGAAGGGGGACTCTACGGGGAGCTCTGAAGGCTCCTGAGTCTTTCTCTGCCTTTAGGGATGTGGAAAAGATAGACATGTCAGGAAAAAGACAGATATCTTTAATGAAGCTAATAAACATGTAAAAGAAGATGTGATATTTAAAGAAACAGTACATCAAAACTGACAAATGCAATCTTTCACTGTGAGATCGAATTCAATTCACCCAAAGGGCACACTTTACTTTTGTTAAAAAATACTTGCCTTAGATTTCAACACAGCAAAAGCTCTCATATAAGCCAAGGCTAAAGCTGAATATGCTCTGGTTAGTGGGTTTTGCAACCCTGAAAAACAAGCAGGAAGCCACACAATACAGAGATTTGGCATTTGGACTTGCACACACATGGGCATGCATGGACACACACCAGCACACATACAATCCAGTAATTATGAATTATCATCATTAGGGGTTTCAGCGCCAAAAGTGTTTGTTGTTCAAAATGCTGTAAGGATGCACAATTCACACATATTTTCAGATTGTTGGTTCTGATTCCTGGATCAGTTCCTCCTATAGCCTACCCATGCATACAATGCAGAATCCTGGTGGGCTCTAGAAGCAGGGGTTGCTAATTGTCCTTTATCCTGGAGAACCCAAATGAAGAATTTCTGGCTTTTGGTTCTAACTAGCCTACTATGTACCTTGTTTAGACTGGCTGTAGGGAAAGCAAAGGTTAATAAAGCGGTATGCTTGCCTCAGAAGCCAATTAGAGGCTTTTGCCTACAAAAGCAATTATAATGCAATGCTGTCTGTGAAGAGTGCTATAAAAGGTAAAAACCTTGCAATAGAGTGGTGAGCAAATTAATCTGGGAAGTCTTTGCAGATTTAATCTAGACCTTGAAAACTGGAAACGGCAGTGGCAGGTTGATGTGTTCTGTGTGGGTTCGGAGGGCAAAGGTGGAGGGAACGAGCTGTAGTACATTCAGCACAAACAAAGGTAGAAGCCAGAAAGAGCAAGGAATCTGTGAAACTGGGAGCAAAGCGGTATTTTCTAACATAGTTGGAAGAGAGGATGTGAGAGAACAGAGACTAGAAAGACAAAAACGGAAATAATAATAACTATTATATATTGCCTGCTTTGTATTGGCTCTGTGCTAAGTGCTTTTCACCCATTATCACATTTAAAGCACACAACTCTTGGAAGTAGGTATTGTTATTTCTATTTTATAGATGAGGAAACTGAGGAACAGATAATTTATATAACTCAAGATTTCAATCTGGGGCAGGGGTGAGGGTGTCCGATCTTTTGGTTTCCCTGGGCCACATTGGAAGAAGAAGAATTGTCTTGGGCCACACCTAAAATACAGTAACACTAACAGTAGCTGATGAGCTAGAAAAAAATTGAAAAAAAATCTCATAATGTTTTAAGACAGTTTTAAGACGAATTTGTGTTGGGCCGAATTCAAAGCCGTCCTGGGCCACATGCGTCATGAAGGCCATAGGCTGAACAAGCTTGCTCTAGGGTATTGCCTATAACATGTGCTGAAGAACTCTGTTGGGGCACCAGAAGGGAGCTGAGATGGAGGGTTCTGATTACCTGGTGGGCCTGACTCTGCTCCTCCTTACCTTCATGCACTCTTACATTAAGCGTCCTCACCCTCCTTTGTCCTTCTGCAGTTTTTTCAAATTGTGAAGTCCCACCATAGCCATGTTCTTGACATATTGTGCCATGCGTGTATTTTATCTCTCTGACTCATCTTCTGTTTCCTTAAAGGAAGGGATCTTGTCTGTCCTTTCATATCTTCCCCGGAGCGAGGAACTGAAAACACACATGATGGTTAATTGATTGATTAGGATTTCACTAAGCATTCCACTTAGGCACTTACCTGCCTGTAGTGCTTGTTGACTGCTTGATTGAACACCTTCCTCATTAACTCCATCTGGGCAGGCAACTTTTCTGCATATGTGCCAGATCCAGTGCTAGGCACTGTCACTTTCCTGATTTCACTTAATTCTCTCTAGATGTGTACCGTGCATTCCCATTTCACAAGATGAGTAAACTGAGGCTCATTGAGGTTAGGTGGCATGTATCAAAGAATAACTCAAAGGCATATTGTTAGTTATTATCATGCTAACTTACTTGAATACAAAATACTAACAACAGATTGATTTCATCTAACAAAGGATTTATCTACAAGGAAGAAGAAGAGAGAGGTAAGGAGGAAAACCACAGGCATATTTGAAAATGGTGAACCCTGCTTTCCTCTTGCTGGGCGAACTGGTGACCAGCAAGGGGCCAGGTGGGCTGTTCTGCCCTTGGACAGCAGACTGGGTCCTCAAATAAAACAAATTCGGTTGTTTATGGGTTCCACATAAGGCCTCGGAAGTTTAGCTCTAGGCAATGTGTGACAGGCTGTCTCTGTGTTTCGGCTGTCACTGTCTTTAGTTAACACCTCCATCTCAGCTATGTCAGTTGGGCACCAGCTCCCTTCCAGAATTTCTCAACTACTGCCTCAGTCACTCAGCAACCAAGCTGGGCTGACTATGAAGGTTTCAGGTTCCTTTTGACTCTGATCATGGGTTAACTGTTGTTTTGAGATCCTGGCTGTGCAGCCACATTTAGGCAGTTGGAGTTAGACGGTGGAGGAAGGCAAAAAGCCTAAGGGCAATAATAATAATAAATATCGAAACTCACTTCATGTCCAATGTTTTAGTTTCCCAAAGCCCAACCAGGAGAGTAATTTGGGCTTTGTCAAACTTGCCAAAGGATTAGTTTGGCCAATATTAGATAAGCAAGTGGCCTTTTCGTTCATTCCTTGATTTATTGCCCCATTTCTGCTGAAGTATTTATCCAGACATAATAAAATGTGTTACCCATTGCCCCGACTTCACCTTGGCTTGTGAGCAAATAAAAATTCTAAGACTCCAGCTTGGCTGGTGAGCAAATAAAAATCCTATCTGATAGATTTATGCTTACATGTTCTGCTTCTAATGCTTGAGCTATTTCATTTGCTATTTGAGCCAAAGTCTGACATAAATTGTGGATAACATGATCTATTTCAGGAACTCCTGTTCAGAATATAAATCCCTGCACAAATCAGTAAAATACAGTATCATGGATACCTCCTGGTAAGGTAACATGTCAAAATATTAATAAAATAAGATGACTGGGAGGTTCTGTTTTGAATGCTTGGAAAGGCTGAATGAATATACCGAAAGTGTACAGCATATATTAATGCAGCGAGCATAGAAAATCCATTTTATTACACCCAAAGAAAGTCCCAGAAGTGCACATTGAGAAGGCATATATGTGTTGTTTATGGTAGGTACCACTTATTGTCTGAATTTAATAGATCTGTTTGTTGACGAAAACATCCTAGAGTTAAATAAATCATTTATATAGTTTCTGTTTAGATTTGTGGTAAAATAATTGGACTATAGTTTGCATCATTAGTCTCATGCCTATCATATTCTTGTTGCAAGTTCTTGGAAATATCAGAAACAGCAGTTAATTGTTAATGACCTAGTGTCAAGTTAAGGCATATAGATGTCTCAAGGTTAATATTTCTGTATTGAAGATACAAGGGAATGACGTGGTCAGTCTTAGGGTGAAATCTGGTACCATTTAGTCCTATAGGCATGGGTATAAGAGTCTTACTAGAACATCTGGGGCTGGATGAGAAATCCAGCAGCTGAAAAGATTGGCTGTTGTTGCAGTTGTTTGAGAAAGGAGAATTCACAGAGTTTCTGGAAAATGAAAGTGTTAAAAAAATGAAAAAAAAAAAAAAAGAGTAGGGTGACAATTTTAACAATCTAGTATCTTGAGATACCACAAAATAAAAACAATAAAGGGAAAAAGAGGAGTCAAATAATAAAATAAGGGTCTGTTGCCCTGATTCTGGATCTTAACTAGAAGGTCTTTGGAGAGGGCTGTCCACTTCAGGAAGTATTTGCTTATGCAGTCCTTTTTGATGACTCTCAGAGTTAAGTCTCTAGTGGGACTGGAGAGATGGTTCAGTGGTAGGATACTTAACACACTGACACTGGCTTACATGTACCCATGGCTACACACCCTGGAGTTCAAATGTAGTGCTTGTAGTTAAAAGGACCTGAAATTGTCTTTTCTAGTGTGTTTCTTCTTCCTCTTCCTCCTCCTCCTCCTCCTCCTCCTCCTCCTCCTCCTCCTCCTCCTCCTCCTCTCCTTCTCCTTCTCCTTCTCCTTCTCCTTCTCCTTCTTCTTCTTCTTCGACAGGGTCTCATTCTGTTGCATAGGGTGGAGTGCAGTGGTGTGATCATAGCTCACTGCAGTCTTGAACTCCTGGGCTCTAGCAATCCTCTGCCTCAGCCTCCTGAGTAGCTGAGACTACAGTACACACCATCATGCCTAGCTAATTTTTACAGTTTTTTGTAGGGACAGGGTGTAGCTATGTTGTCCAGGCTGGTCTTGAACTCTTGGCCTCAAGTGATCCTCCCACCTTGTCCTGCCCATCTAGTGCATTTCTAAGGCTGACTTTCATTGGTTTCTCTTGCAGCATCTCCAGTCTCCTGACTACAAATCATGTAAGGGTATATCTGGTAATATTCTCATTGAAAATGCAACTTGCATATCAGTTGGGCATATGATGTCATTTTGGACAATATTTGACAAGCTTGAAGTGTTTACAAGGTGGAATCCAATAGAGGAGGAGTCATCACAGTCTCATGGGCCTTCCCGGAATTGTTTCAAGGGAAGAGCCCGTGAAGATTTTGAGATGATATGACTATTGCCTTATGGTTACAGCTGATAGTTAGATTTTAGGTCAGGGGAGATTAAACTCTTCTGAGTACTATGAGAGATCATTGGCCCATTCTATTTTGCCAAAACTTAGTGAGTGGATAAATGTGAGCAAGGAAGTTTTTGTTTTAATGGGAGTACTTTACACAGTTTCTTAAGTATTTCCACCTGTAAAATGAGATGTTCTATTACTAGAGAGTAATATATGTACTCTATCACTAGAGAGTAATGCAGGTGGGAAAAACAATATCTATCAATCTATTATCTATCTATCTATCTATCTATCATCTATCTATCTATCTATCTCTATTATCTATCTATCTATCTATCTATCTATCTATCTATCTATCTATCTATCTATCTATCTATCTATCTTTTCACCTTTTAGCAAGGGAAAACTTTAATCCAACTATAAACCTAACATACCGGCCGGGCGCGGTGGCTCAAGCCTGTAATCCCAGCACTTTGGGAGGCCGAGACGGGCGGATCACGAGGTCAGGAGATCGAGACCATCCTGGCTAACACGGTGAAACCCCGTCTCTACTAAAAAAATACAAAAAAAAACTAGCCGGGCGAGGTGGCGGGCGCCTGTAGTCCCAGCTACTTGGGAGGCTGAGGCCGGAGAATGGCGTGAACCCGGGAGGCGGAGCTTGCAGTGAGCTGAGATCCGGCCACTGCACTCCAGCCTGGGCTACAGAGTGAGACTCCGTCTCAAAAAAAAAAAAAAAAAAAAAAAAGGAATCTGAGATCATTGACTTTTTCTTGGGGGCTTCTCTCAAAGACGAGGTTTTGAAGATTATGCCGGTGCAGAAGCAGACCCGTGCTGGCCAGCGCACCAGGTTTAAGGCGTTTGTTGCTATCGGGGACTACAATGGCCACGTTGGCCTGGGTGTTAAGTGCTCCAAGGAGGTGGCCACTGCCATCCGTGGGGCCATCATCCTGGCCAAACTCTCCATTGTCCCGGTGCACAGAGGCTACTGGGGGAACAAGATCGGCAAGCCCCACACCGTCCCTTGCAAGGTGACAGGCCGCTGCGGCTCTGTGCTCGTGCGCCTCATCCCTGCACCCAGGGGCACTGGCATCGTCTCAGCGCCTGTGCCCAAGAAGCTGCTCATGATGGCTGGTATTGATGACTGCTACACCTCAGCCCGGGGCTGCACTGCCACCCTGGGCAACTTCGCTAAGGCCACCTTCGATGCCATCTCTAAGACCTACAGCTACCTGACCCCTGACCTCTGGAAGGAGACTGTGTTTACCAAGTCTCCCTATCAGGAATTCACTGACCACCTTGTCAAGACCCACACCAGAGTCTCCGTACAGCGGACCCAGGCTCCAGCTGTGGCTACAACATAGGGTTTTTATACAAGAAAAATAAAGTGAATTAAGCCTGAAAAAAAAAAAAAAAAAGAAATTCTCTTTTGCTTTAAAAGTGTTACCTTCAGAATGAGTTTCTCTGTTTCTAATCCATACTTCATTTGGATGTTATAGTGCTTCTAATAAATTACTATTTTTTCATTTTAGTTGGGGTACCTGGAGATTAGAAAACCTGTTTGTTTTCATAATGTACTAAAAAATCATGAGCAACTCCAAAGATACATCTATTTGTATAGATGTGCACTCAAGTGTTTAACAAGGTTACATGCTGGTGATGTAACTGTCATTCAGCTATTTGAATGGAGTGAGCTATTGATAAAGG
This sequence comes from Macaca nemestrina, assembly GCF_043159975.1. NCBI lineage: Eukaryota > Metazoa > Chordata > Mammalia > Primates > Cercopithecidae > Macaca > Macaca nemestrina. The sequence goes on along the minus strand of NC_092145.1, from coordinate 110,855,550 downwards.
AACAGCTATAATAGCAGAATTGTCAGAACTTATGGCATATCCAGCACAAAATATGCTTTGCTTATTCTCAAGATATGAGCCATTAACAAACATCATATCAGAGTTTTCTAGCCAGTGGTTCTCAAGGTTCTCAACCTTTAGCATGTGTCAGAATCACCTGGAGGGCTTGTTGAACTACACAATGCTGGTTTCCACTCCCAGAGTTTTGAATTCAGAAGATCTGGAGTGGGGTCCAACAATGTGGATCCCAGAAAAAGTGCCAGATGATGCCGAGGCTGCTGGTCTGGGGACCATACTTTGAGAAGCATTGCTGTAGAAGAGTATCAGGTGTCAGTTTGAAGAATACTGAGAGTTTAAATAGCTGCTAGACAGTCATGACATTCAGTCATTCAAAAGAGGAAGTAGGATATCAGCACTTAGATTAGAACAACATTTAACAGTTTTGCGTGAAGCAGAACATAACAGAACTTCATAGAAGGCAATGAGACTGGCTGACAACCATTGTGTGTTATTCTAAAGTAATAAGATTTCTACTCCTCAGGAATCTCTAGGGTGAGGGAGAGGCAAAGAAGATATCTGCTGGAGCTTCCACCAAATCTAGCTGCTGCCCCATGGCATATAAACAGGGGGGATGAGCCTCCGCCACAGGGCCAGAGATGTAAGTGATGATCTTACGATAAGCTCCTGATTCTTGAGTAAGCTCATCAAAACGCAGTCTTGCCTTTCGTAGGAAGAGCTTAGCACAGTTGGGAATACTCAAAATTGGGTTTGTTGCAAGGCTTGCTTAAGGGACGAAAAGCCCTGCTGTCATCTGAACCCCAAAGCAGGTTCTCTAGAATACTGGATTTGTAGGGGAAGAAAACTAATTTTCTCTTTACCCTTTTTTGACAAAAAGAGTCAAACTCTGTAAAATATTTGAAGAGACTTATTCTAAGCCAAATATGAGTGACCGTGACCTGTGACACAGCCCTCAGGAAGTCCAAGAACATATGCCCAAGGTGGTAGTGGTACAGCTTGGTTTTATATATTTTAGGAAGGCATGAGACATCAATGAAACACATTTAAGAAATACATTGGTTTGGTTCAGAAAGGCGGGGCAACTCAAAGCGAGGGATGGTGGGGGGCTTCCAGGCTATAGATAAATTTAAACATTTTCTGATTGACAGTTGGTTTAGTTTGTCTAAAGACCCGGGAACCTGGGATCAATAGAAAAGAAAAAGTTTTATAGTGGCTGCCCTTAGAGACAATAGATGACAAGTATTTCCTATTCAGATCTTTAAAAGGTGGTAGACTTTAGTTAATCTCTTTAGGATTGGGAGGGCGTGCAAGAAAAAGATCTAGCTATGTTAATAGAGATTCTTTATAGATGCAGATGGTCCCCCACAAAGGATGACTTTGCAAGGCCATTTCAATATATGGCAGAGAAACATATTTTGGGGTAAAATATTTTGATTTTCTTCCATGTCTCGTAATGTTATGCCAGAGTCAGGTTGGAAAGTAAGCCATGATATATAGGGTTAAATAAAACAAATCTGATGAGAATTTATGGTTTGTAGGGCATGACTCCCCAGGCCCCTTAGATAGGAATTTGGGCAAGATTAAAAAAAAAAAATCAGAGCTTAGTCTTCACCTTCATAATTCTCCATTGGGAGGGACCCCTGTAACAAAAGACAGATTAACAAGAGAAAAACAAACAGAAGTTTATCCACATGTAAACCTCATGTATACATGAGAGATACCCAGAGAAATGAATAATCTCCAAGAGGTGGCTTAGAGTTCAGTCTTAAATGACATCTTCAATTAAAACAAAGAAAGAATGGTGTTGGGGAGGCCAGTTATGGGGAGATGACCAGGAAAAGCAAGGAAAACAAGGGCAAGGATTGTTATACAGATTTAAGTCTATGCCTTCCCCATTGATAAGAATCTCTAGTGATTTACGGTAATCATTTTCTTCCTGGTACTGAGAGAGAGACACCCTTATAAATTGAGATTTCATTTATACATGTAAATTTCCCTTATAAAATAGTAACTTCTACTCTGTTTTCAAAGCTTTTCCTGTGTCTGCAGTTTCTCAAAACAATCAGCTCAAAATAATCATTATGCTAAAGAGGTATATTCTGTAGTACCTGACTATAAGATGTGTCTTCAGCAGCTGTTTTTTAAATGATAATCAGTGTTTTTTTCCAGTATTCTGATCATTAGACTCTAATGTAAGTGCCTTAGCAGGTACTGATATCATAATATCAACCAAACAATAATTAGGAAGTATTCTCTTTCAGTATACCAAATATAATATACCTGTGAATGGAGGCATGTCATATATATGAATCCTTCACTTATGTGAAGTACATCTTCCAACAATACATTATATTTTGCTCTGCATTAGCAGAAGATATTATTCACAGTTCCAAGCCCTTTTCTATAGATATCCATTGCTTTTAAAGTAGCCAGCAATATAATCACTAATTGTATTTGGTTTACTTAAAAAAATCCTTTCCCTCAGCTACTCAACGGTTATTCCTTATTCTTCTGTCAACATGCCTATTTCTAAGAACCTACTTCATGTAATTGCTTCTAATTTGCTATAGGAGGAGACTAGACAACAAGCTTGTTGGTGAGTGTTGTGTAAGGGGAGGAATTCCAAAGTCTGAATGAGGGCTCAGGGCAATGAAACAGGTCAGCTTTAGAGCATTGGCTTTGTTAATGGCTGTTTTCTGAGCTCCACTGCCTTTTTTGCATGATTCCTGCCTTCTGCCTCTGCCTTTGTGGAGGTGGCTGTCAGGCTGACACCTTAGAAGGATGTTACTGCAAACATAAATTCCACACAGAGTCTTATGCAAGATCCTTGTTTGGGTATATCAAAGAAACACATGACTTAATTCTTGGGAACTTGATCTAATTTTAGATAGTAAATCCTAATAAGAACAAAGCAACAACATCACAGATATCACACATAAAGTGGTTAAGCACTAAAGGAATACATCATGAAGATTTTCTGGAAGAGATATGTATTAAATCAATTTTTCTTTGAAAAAGTGAGAGATATGCTTTGGTGAGAGTCAGAGAAGGCTGTAAAAAGATAATTTTCAGGAAAAGGTAAAATCATGACTCTCATAAAGATAGAAAAATGAACTCATGTTAAATAATTTATTTTACTCCTGTCGAAGAGAACCGGAGACTTACAGACTGGCACTTTGAAATGCCGACAGGCCTTAGGGGCTGCTTCAGAATCAAGGTTCCTCTAACTTTGTCCTGTCTCCCTGTTATCAGAAAGGAGTCCCTATTCAGAACCCAAGAGAGGGTTCTTGGATCTTGCACATGAAATAATTTGAAACAAATTCATAAAGTGAAAGCAAGCTTATTAAGAAAGTAAAGGAATAGGGCCGGGCATGGTGGCTCATGCCTGTAATCCCAGCACTTTGGGAGGCTGAGGTGGGCAGATCACGAGGTCAGGAGTTCAAGAGCACCCTGGCCAAGATGGTGAAACCCTGTCTCTTCCACTTAATGAAGAGATAGCATCATTGCACTCCAGCCTGGGTGACAAAAGTGAGACTCTGTCTCAAAAAAAAAAAAAAAAAAAAAAAAAGAGAGAGAAGCACAAAATGAGATACTGGTTTAATGGGATCTTTTACCACTCAGCTATTGACTCGATTTTCCTCTCCACAGCTACCAACTCAGCTTTTAACGTATGGAACTTCTAGCGTAGTTTCAGGCAGGAAAATGTTAAGGCTCAGAAGGAAATACCACAAAGACTGGTGCTTTGACATGCTGAGAGGCCTTAGAAGCTGCCTTAGAATCAAGGTCCCTCCAACCTTGTCTTGTTCCCTCATCCTCAAGCACAGGAAGTAACTCTCTCTAGAATGTTTTTTTTTACTTAACCAAGAAAGGCTTCTTTGCAAAAGAAACAGAATAATGCCTGCCTCTTGGGCTCATTTAAATTTCAAATAGAATAATTTACAAGTTGATTTCTATCTATTCATTCTCCCTAATAATCATATACTGCCCCTCAAAAGAATTGTCTACATTCCTTATCTGCCATCTCCCACTATGGAAAAGGGTATATAAGCTTCTGTACCCCGTTGGGTTATTGGGTAATCCTTCTCCTGCATTTCCCCTGTGCTAGACTTGTTAAAATAAAATTTTGTATGTTTTTTGGCCTATTGATCTGCTATTGTCAGTTTATTTTCAGCAAACCTTCAGAGGGCAAAGGGGAAGTTTTCCCTTGGCCCGTATAGAACTATTGCAATAGGAGAAAAGAGACCTTGGCATAGAAGTGTGCTCAATTCCAAATACTGTACAGCAAAGACAGCTGGGGATTTACAGTCAGGGGAAGAATGAGAGGGGTCAGTGGATGAAAAATTACTAAGAAGAGACAGAAGGTAGAGGATTCTTGCTAAACTAACTGAGCAGTATTCTGACTATAGCTGGGCTATGAAGGCTCAGGAATAAGGGGGTTGAAAGTGGGAGATAGGGGGTGGCAAGGCTGGGAAGAGGGCTCAGAGGAGCTTGAAGGTAGAGTGTTTGTCAGTCCTATGATATGAGAAAACCGGCCAATGTTATAACCAGTTCAAAGGAAAAGTCAAAACGGCACTGATTTATATGAAATGAAAGAATGTTGAAATGAATTGCAAATGTCCACAAAACTGGTTTTTCCACTAGAGAGAGGAAGTTAATGAAAACCACCTCTAGACAGAACAAAATTTACATATATATCAGTTACCTACAGCGTATAAAGAGTTGCAAAATAGCTCAAAGAGAACGAATAGGGCAAGACTCTGATAACCCTGAAAGGCAGAGTTTTCCATTGAAAAACATATTTCTCTTTAAGGCAACTCAGAAGGGGCTAAAGGCTGGGAAGTCAGAGTAGAAATTTAGGAAGAGTAAAGAAGTCAGGAAAGGTAAACCTATTGGACTGGACTTGCAATTAGATCAGCATGAGACAGTGATTTTTTTTTTTTTTTAATTTCAGGTTGAAAGAAAGGTTTGATTTCAGAGTCTCTAAATGTTTAATGCATAGAGTTCCAGGGTATGCACTGATAGGGTTCAGTACATGCTGCTCCAAAATATGTCACTTTGGCATGTTGAATATTTTAAGCTGAAGGAATTTGAGAAATGGCAGGTGCGGGAAGGACTCTCTGAATTTTCCTTGAAGCAGATCATAAGGCCTTTATGTGAGAGGTGTCCTCCCTATACCTGGAGGATAAGAGCATTTTTATCAAGGGACCCAGAGAACAATTTTAATGAACAGACCTTACTAAGTTTCCACAATACTCCTTATTGTCCTATCAACATTTTCCCACAACTCTGTACACTTCATCAAATGTAGCATAAAAACATTCAGGTTTAACTGTTTCTTCCAGTCTTCATTTTCTTACGAAGGCTCCAGTGTTACATAAAACTTACATCAAATAAATTTGTATGGTTTTCTCTTGCCAATCTGTCTTTTGTTACCGAGACCCAGCCGAGAATCTGGAAGCATATTTGATCTTAATGGCTTTGGGGTTTATAAACAAAATTATGGGAAGCCATTGTTTCAGACTGAGCTCCTGCACTAGGCCCCAACAGACTAGACCAAACCAAAATGCAGTCACTTATGCTAAATGCCACATTATCAAGTTGAAACTTTAAAGAAGTAGATAGATCCCCAAACAGACCAGTTTTTTTAAACAAAACAAAACAAAACAGGAGATTCCAGTCTACCCAAGTCAGCATACTAAGGAAGCCTTTTCTGTTTTAACCTTAAAAACCAAAATAACCTGAAGTAACGTAATGGTAATCAACAGTTGTTGTTTTTTTTTCTATTGTTCTGTTACCTTGTTCCTGCCTTACACCACTCTGCCATTGCCCAGTGGGAGCGCTCATTCTGTTTGTAGAATAGAGACTTTCCAGAGTCATGAATTGTGAATAAAAGCCAATTAGATCTATAGCTAAATTTGTTGTAATTTTGTCCTTTAACAGATTCCTGTCACCTGATTCTAGCTCCTTCTAGTTGCTGCAGCTACAGACCTTTTCACTGAGCCAGGTACTCTCTGAAGTTGTTCCTTAAGAGGCTTTTTGAAAATATTGGAAAGCTTAGAACTATAGGGGCAGATGGAGAGAGAAAGAAAAAGAGAAATTAGATACATTTTATCTTTCTGTAGTTGGCTTTTATTTTTAAAATGACCCTGTACCCCTTTTCAGTTTTCCCTCAGAACAGTTTTTCCTCCACATATTCTCTTTTCCTTCATCATTTTAATGGCTACAGTCTTGCTCTGGTGAGTCAAAAGGAATGGCCAAAGCTTCACAAACTGCCTGCTGGAGCAGAGGGACTAAGTTAGATAGAAGTGGCCCCAAGGGGAGATAATTAGGTAAGAGGAGGAATGGGGATAAAGATAAGCATGACAGGGGGCAGGGTGTGTGTGGTGGGGGAGATATAAAAGACAAGAACTAGAATGACTCATCACAACAAATGGTTTAGTCAGGAAATGGCACCAAAATTACACTCCCGCTAGAATGTGCCCATATTAATTTTGCTCAAAAGCTTCCTGAATGCAGCCAAGAATCTTTGCTACCCCTTTTATTAAAAAATAACATTGTAATTAAAAAATAATTTAAATATTTTCTTCTATGGTAGAATTCCCAGGAGAACCTTCAGTTTTATAGGATTTGGGGGGAGATTTATGAAAAACCACTGGGTCATTTTTAGTTAGGTGGCATTTGTCCTTTCATTTTTTGTGAATAGTGTAGTAAAAGCAACATGAAACTAAGATACAAAGCCAGAAGGCTCAAATGCCACATTTGTGTCTTTGGCTCCATTTAGACCATAGTCACAGAGTGCCCTTGGAGTTTAGATGACGCCGTATAAATAGTGTGGTTAGCTACAGTTTGAGCTCAGACCTGACAAAGACTCATTCCTTGGCCAAACTTTAGACAGGCTCCTTTGAGTCCTTTTTGCCTACTAGGCCTTGGGTCCTGTCTACAGCCTGCCTAGGCTATGTAGGGGAGGGAAACTAAACTTTTTCCTCTACCCACCTTAGATTCATTGTCTGGGGCCCCATAACTTTCACCATCAAAAAACAGATTAACAAGATAAAAACAAGCAGAAATTTGTTAACATGTACATCTTATATACACAGGCGAGCACTCAGTGATGAGTAAGTCAAAGGGGTGGCTAGAAGTTAAGGATCATACACCCAACTTAGTAGGAGAAAGGGAGGAGGGAGAAAGGGTGCTTGTAGAAAAACAAATAACTTTTTGGAAATATAAATGGACCCTTAGGAGAATAGATGGGAGATATGATAGTCTTGTGATGATGTGTGTTTGAGTGTGGTGCTGACTTCTTACTTCTGAAAAGACTGAAGTTTCTCTTGGGCAGGGGATTTATGACAATTGAATTTTGTTGAGTTTTGTTTTTTCCTTTTTTTTTTTTTGGAGACTCTGCTTTTAGACATACAAAGGATTTCAGAAACTCAAATACCTTCCACTCAAAATAATTTGTGTGCCAAAGTGGCATGTTTTGAGGTGGCACATACTGATCTACTCCATCCAGTTGTAGCAAGAATGCTACTAAATCAGTTTAGTGAGAATTCCCCCACCCTTGTTATGGATCAACCTGACCTGCCTTTAGCAAGATTCTTGTTTAATTGGTTTATCAAGAATTCTCCCTACCTTTGAGATCTTCTCTTAGTAATTTTCTACCCACTGACCCCCTCACTCTGCTCATTGGATATAACTCCCCAGCTATCTTTGCAGTATTTATAGTTCAGCCCAATCTCTTTCCCCTATTAAGATAGTGTTGACTCTATCACAATAGTCCTGAATAAAGTCTTCCTTACCATTCAGAAAAATGTCAGAATAATTTTTTCTTTAACAGAAAGGATGTTAACAATCTATAAGTAACCTATTGCTTCAGCATCTTCCTTTTCATTTAAAAAAATCTTTTTATTAAAAAAGCCTATTTTCATACAATGTGGTTCAGGACATGCTACTCCAAAATATGGCACATTAGCATATTAAATATTTTAAGATGGAGGAATTTCAGAAACCCGCAGAACCGGGAAGGTCACTCTGACCTCCCTCACACTCCTGCTTTTCTCTCCTGAAGCAAGGTATAAAACCTAGCAAGGATTTTCTGACCATCTTCTGAAGCAGGTAATAAGACCATAATGAGAGGTGACCCCTATGCCTGGAGGAAAGAAGCATCGTTCTCCCCAAAGACACAGGACACAGAAAGGAATAGGAATGAACAGGCTTTGCTAAGTTTTCCACAGTTTATAACGCTTAGTTCATAACCTCTTTGTCCTATCATATTTCTCCATGACTTTTCACTTTTTATCTAACCTAGCATAAAAACACTCAGGTTGAACTGCTTCTTCAGGTCTTCATTTCCTTATGAAGGCACCCATGTCACATAAAACTTATATTAAGTAAATTCATGTGCTTTTCTCTTGTTGATCTGTCTTTTGTTACAGGGGCTCCAGCCAATGAAACTAAGAAGGGTAGAAGGAAAAGATATTATTTCTCCCCAACACATTCCTCTGATATTATGCTACTGAAAGCATTAGGTCAATTACACTGGCCAGCTGATTTTACTGAATTAAATTTTGGTATTCTTTAAGCTGTCAATTTTGATACCTTGCTTCCAGAGCCTTCACAAATCTGAGATACTCAAGTGTAAGAATATTTGCCCCCCATTTTCTTTGCTTTTTTCAGTTGACAACAATGGTTTAGTATTTACATAGAAATTAAGTTCAGGGTTATTCCCATGTTGGTTATATTGGGGATTCAATTTTGTTCATTGACTCAAAAGCTATTTTTTTTTTAAGTTTTAATTTTTGTTTGTACATGGCAAGTGTATTTATGTGGTACATGAGCTTTTTGATACAGGCATACAAAGCAATAATAATCATATCATGGAAGATGGGGTATCCATCACCTCAAGCATTTATCCTTTGTGTTACAAACAATTCAATTATAATCTTTTAGTTATTTTAAAATGTACAATAAATTATTGTTGACTGTAGTCACCTGGATGTGCTATCAAATAATACATATTATTCATTCTACCTAACTATATTTTTGTACCCATTAGCCATCCCTACTTCCTTCCACCCCCCACTACCTTCCCAGCCTCAGGTAACCATCCTTCTACTGTCTCCATAAGTTCAATTGTTTTAAGTTTTGGCTCCCATAAATAAGTGAGAATGTATGAAATTTATCTTTCTGTGCCTGACTTATTTCACGTAATCACTTCCACTTCCATCCACGTTGTTTCAAATGATATGATCTCATTCTAGTTCTGAATAGTACTCCATTGTGTATATGTACCACATTTTCTTTATCTACTCATCTGCTGATGGACACTTAGGTTGCTTCTAAATCTTGGCTATTGCGAATATAACTGCAATAAACATGGGAGTGCAGATTTTTAATTTTTTTAGGAAGTTCTAAACTGTTCTCCATAGTGGTTGTTCTAATTTACATTCTTACCAACACCGTATGAGTGTTCCCTCTTCTCCACATCCTCGCCTGCATTTGCTATTGTCTGTCTTTTGGATAAAATCCATTTTAACTGGGGCAAGATGGTATCTCATTGTAGTTTCGATTTGGATTTCTCTGATGATCAGTGACGTTGAGAACCTTTTCATATGCCTGTTTGCCATTTGCATGTCTTTTAAGAATTGTCTATTCAGATCTTTTGCCCATTTTTAAATTGGTTTATTAGATTTTTTCCTATAGAGTTGTTTGAGCTCGTTATATATTCTGGTTCTTAATCCCTTCTCAGATGGATACTTTGCAAATAGTTTCTCCCATTTTGTGGGTTGTCTCCTCACTTTGTTAATTGTTTCCTTTGCTGTGCAGAAGATTTTTAACCTGATGTGATTCCATTTGTCCATTTTTGCTTTATTTGCCTGTGCTTTTGGGGTATTTCTCAAGAAATCTTTGCCCAGTCCGATGTCCTGGAGAGGTTCTTCAATGTTTTCTTGTAGTAGTTTTATTTCTCTATTCTGTTCCAGTGATTTTTGTGTCTGTTTCCTTGTCAGTACCATGCCATTTTGGTTATTATACTTTAGCATAATTTAAGTCAGGTAATGTGATTCTTCAGTTTTGTTCTTTTTGCTTAGGATAGCTTTCGCTATTCTGGACCTTTTTTGGTTTTATACAAATTTTAGGATTTTTTTTTCTATTTGTGTGAAGAATGTCATTGGTATTTTGATAGGGATTGCACTGAATCTATAGATTGTTTTGGGTAGTATGGACATTTTAACAACAGTGATTCTTCCAATCCATAAACACAGAATATTTTTCCATTTTTTGGTGTCCTCTTCAATTGCTTCATCGGTGTTTTATAGTTTTCATTGTAGAAATCTTCTACTTCCTTGGTTAATTCCTAGATATTTTGTTTTATTTGTAGTTATTGTAAATGGGATTACTTTTTAAATTTCTTTATCAGATTGTTCACTGATGGCATATATAACTGCTACTGATTTTTTTATTTTGATCTTTATATCCTGCAGCTTTACTGAATTTGTTTATCAGTTCTAATAGCCTTTTGGTGGAATCTTTAGGATTTTCCAAACATAAGATCATATCATCTACAAACAAGGATAATTTGACTTCTTGCTTTCCAATTTGGATACCCTTTCTTTCTCTTGTCTGATTGCTCTAGATAGGACTCCCAGTATGATGTTGAATAACAGTTTGTGAAAGTGGGCATCCTTGTTGTGTTCCAGATCTTAGAGGAAAGGCTGTCCATTTTTCTCTGTTTAGTATGATCCTAGCTGTGGGTCTGTCATATATGGCTATTACTGTGCTGAGGTATGTTCCTTCTATGCCCAGTTTTTTGAAAGTTTTTATCATGAAGGGATGCTGAATTTTATCAAATTCTTTTCAGCATCAATTGAAATGATCATATGGTTTCCGCCTTTCATTCTGTTGATATAATGTATCACATTGATTGATTTGCATATTTTGAACCATGCTTACATCCCAGGGATGAATCCCACTTGATCATAATGAATGACCTTTTTAATGTGTCATTGAATTCAGTTTGCTAGTACTTTGTTGAGAATTTTGGCATCAATGTTCATCAGAGATATAGGCCTGTAGTTTTCTTTCTTTCTTTTTTATTTTCAAGACTAGGTCTCACTCTGTCGCCCAGGCTGGTGTGATCTCGGCTCACTGCAACCTCTGCCTCCCAGGTTCAAGTGATTCTCCCACCTCAGCCTCCTGATTAGCTGGGCCTACAGGCATGTACCACCACACCTAGCTAATTTTTATATTTTTTGGTAGAGACAAGTTTCACCATGCTGCCCAGGCTAGTCTCAAACTCCTGAGCTCAAGTGATCCTCCCACCTTGGCCTCCCAAAGTGCTGGGACTACAAGCATGAGCCATTGCACCCAGCCGAAGTTTTTGATGTCTTTGTCTGGTTTTGATTAATACTGGCCTCATAGAATGAGTTTGGAAATATTCCCTTCTCATTTTTTTCTTTCTTTTTTTTTTTTTTTGAGATGGAGTCTCGCTCTGTCACCCAGGCTGGAGTACAGTGGCCGGATCTCAGCTCACTGCAAGCTCCGCCTCCCAGGTTCATGCCATTCTCCCGCCTCAGCCTCCCAAGTAGCTGGGACTACAGGCGCCCGCCACCAGGCCTGGCTAGTTTTTTGTGTTTTTTTTTCGTAGAGACGGGGTTTCATCGTGTTAGCCAGGATGGTCTCGATCTCCTGACCTCGTGATCCGCCCGTCTAGAGCTCCCAAAGTGCTGGGATTATAGGCTTGAGCCACCGTGCCCGGCCTTATTTTTTTTTTTAATAGTAGTACGAGTAAGATTGGTGGTAATTCTTCTTCTTTTTTTTTTTTTTTTTGAGATGGAGTCTCGCTCTGTCACCCAGGCTGGAGTGCAGTGGCCAGATCTCAGCTTACTGCAAGCTCTGCCTCCCGGGTTTACGCCATTCTCCTGCCTCAGCCTCCCGAGTAGCTGGGACTACAGGGCCCGCCACCTCACCCGACTAGTTTTTTTTTTTTTTTTTTTTTTTTTTTTTGTATTTTTTAGTAGAGACGGGGTTTCACTGGGTTAGCCAGGATGGTCTCCATCTCCTGACCTTGTGATCTGCCCGTCTCGGCCTCCCAAAGTGCTGGGATTACAGGCTTGAGCCACCGCGCCCGGCCTTTTTTCTTTTTTTAAGATGGAGTCTCACTCTGTCACTCAGGCTGGAGTGCATGGCACAATCTCTGCTCACTGCAAGCTCCGCCTCCTGGGTTCACACCATTCTCCTGCGTCAGCCTCCAGAGTAGCTGGGACTACAGGCACCCACCACCACGTCAGGCTAATTTTTTTGCAGTTTTAGTAGAGACGGGGTTTCGCTGTGTTAGCCAGAATGGTCTGGATCTCCTGACCTCGTGATCTGCCCGCCTCCGCCTCCCAAAGTGCTGAGATTACAGGCATGAGCCACCGCGCCCGGCCAGTTCTTCTTTAAATGATTGGTAAAATTCAGCAATGAAGCCATTGGATCCTGGCCTTTTCTTTGCTGGGAGACTTTTTATTACAGCTTTGATCTCATTACTTGCTATTGGTCTGTTCAGGTTTTACATTTCTTCATGGTTCAAGTTGAGTAGGTTGTGTGTACTTTTATCAATTTTTTCTAGGTTTTCCAATTTATTGGCATATGGTTGCTCATAGAGGTTCTAATGATTAGAATTTCTGTGGTATCATTTGTAATGGCTCCCTTTTCATCTCTGATTTTATTTATTTGAGTTTTCTCTGTTTTTCTTAGTTGGTCTGACTAAAGTTTTGTTGATTTCATTTATCTTTTCAGAAAATCAACTTTTAGTTTTGTTGATCTTTCATATTGTTCTTTTCATTTTAAGTTCGTTTATTTCTGCTTGATCTTTCTCATTTCTTCTACTAATTTTGGGTTTGGTTTGCTACCGCTTTTCTAGTTCTTTAAGATATCTCATTAGGTTGTTTGTTTGAAGATTTTCTACTTTTTTGATGTAGGTTCTTATTGTTATAAACTTTCCTCTTAGTACTGTTTTCATTGTCTCCCATAGGTCTTGGTATGTTGTGTTTCTATTTTCATTTGTTTCAAGAAATTTTTCAATTTTCTTCTTAGTTTCTTCACTGGCCTGCTGGTTTTTTGGGAGCATATTGTTTAACTTCCATGTGCTTATATAGTTTCCAAAATTCTTCTTGTTATTGATTTCCAGTTTTAGCTCCTAAAACTGTTATTTGTGTTATTTGCTTCTTTTGTCTTGATGCTTTTAGGATCCTTTCTTTATTCTTGACCTTTGGGAGTTTGATTATTAAGTGCCTCGATGTAGTATTCTTTGGGTTAAATTGGGTTGGTGTTTTATAACCTTCTTGTATTTGAATATTTATATCTTTCTCTAGGTTTGGTAAATGATCTGTTATTATCCCTTTGAATAAACTTTCTACCCCAATCTCTCTTTCTCTACCTCCTTTTTAGGCCAATAACTCGGATTAGCCCTTTTGAGGCTATTTTCTAGATCTTATAGGTGTGCATCATTCTCTTATTCTTTTTTCTTTTTTCTTCTCTGTGTTTTCCTTTTATTTCCTTTCCTTTTTTAGATGGAGTCTTCATTCTGTCGCCCAGGCTGGAGTGCAGTGGCACGATCTTGGTTTACTGCAACCTCCACCTCCCGGGTTCATGTGATTCTCCTGCCTCAGCCTCCTGAGTAGCTAGAAATACAGGCACCCTGCCACCACACCCAGCTAAATTTTTTTGTATATTTAGTAGAGTTGGGGTTTCACCATATTGGCCAGGCTGGTCTTGAGCCCCTGACCTCAAGTGATTTGCCTGCCTTGGCTTCCCAAAGTGCTGGAATTATAGGCATGAGCCACCGTGCCTGGCCTGACTGTGTATTTTCAATTAGCTTGTCTTCACGCTCACTAATTTTTTTCTTGATTCTTTTAAATTATTTCAATGTCTTTGTGAAATTTATCAGATAGAATTCTGAATTCCTTCTATTATCTTGAATATCTTTGAGTTTCCTCAACACAGCTATTTTGAATTCTCTGTTTGAAAGGTCAGATATCTGTTTCTCCAGGATTGGTCCCTGATGCCTTATTTAGTTCACTTGGTGAGATCATGTTTTCTTGGATAGCCTTGATACTTGTTGATGTTCATCAGTATCTGGGAGTTGAAGAATTAGGTATTTATTGTAGTCTTCGCAGTCTGGGTTTGTTTATACCTGTCCTTGGGAAGGTTTTTCAAGTATTTGAAGGGACTTGAGTATTGTGGTCTAAGTCTTTGGTCACTGCAACCATAGCTGCATTTGTGGTCCCCTAAGCCCAGTAACGCTGTGGCTTTTGAAGACTGACAGAGGTACTATCTTGGTGTTCTTGAGTAAGATTTGGGAGAATTCTTTGCATTACATGGCAGAGACTCTTGTTCTCTTCCCTTCCTTTTCCTCAAATAAATGGAGTCTCTTTCTCTGTGCTGAGCTATCTGGAGCTGGGAGAGGGGTAACACAAGCATCCCTGCTAAGAGACAGGACTAGCTGAATTTCCTAGGCCGACTAACAATCCCTAAGCTTAGCTGGGAAGGTGACCACATCCACCTTTAAACATGGGGCTTGCAACTTAGCTCACACCCGACCAATCAGGGAGTAAAGAGAGCTCACTAAAATGTGAATTAGGCAAAAACAGGAGGTAAAGAAATAGCCAATCATCTATCGCCTGACAGCACAGGAGGAGGGACAATGATCAGGATATAAATCCAGGCATTTGAGCTGGCAATGGCAACCCACTTTGGGTCCCCTCCCATTTTATGGGAGCTCTGTTTTCATGCTATTAAATCTTGCAACTGCACACTCTTCTGGTCTGTGTTTGTCATGGCTTGAGCTGAGCTTTCACTCACCATCCACCACTGCTGTTTGCTACCGTCACAGACCCGCCGCTGACTTCCACCCCTCTGGATCCAGCAGGATGTCTGCTGCACTTCTGATCCAGTGAGGCAGTGCCCATTGCCACTCCCAATCAGGCTAGAGGCTCACCATTGTTCCTGCGGGGGCTAAGTGCCCAGGGTTCGTCCTAATAGAGCTGAATGGAGCTATAACACTCACTGCATGGCCCAAAATTCCATAACTTGGAATCTGTGAGGCCAAGAACCCCAGATCAAAGAGCAAGAGGCTTGCTGCCATCTTGGAAGTGGCCTGCCACCATCTTGGGAGCTCTAAGAACAAGGACCCCCCAGTAACATTTTGGTGACCACAAAGGGAACTCCAAAGCAGTGAGTAATATTGGACCACTTTCACTTGCTCCTTCCTGAGAATTGGAGGAAAATACCGGGCACCTGTCGGCAGGTTGAAAACGATTAGTGTGGCCGCCTCACTTAAGACTCAGGTGTGAGGCTGTCTGGGAAAGGGCTTTCTAACAATCCCCAACCCTTCTGGGTTCGGAGCGTTGGTCTGCCTGGAACCAGCTTCCGCTTTCAATTTTCCTGGGGAAGCTGAGGGCCGACTAGAGGCAGAAAGCTGTCATCCCAAACTCCCGGTGTTAGCCAGTTGAGATCATGGTGCAGCCAGAAGTCTCTACTCAACAGTCGCCCATGTGTGTGCCCCTTTCCTTCTGACCCATACCTCCTGGGTCCCGACCATGACTTTCTTGAAAGTGTAGCCCCAAAATTCTCCTTACCTCTGAATCAAGTTCCTCCGATCCCTGCCTCCTAGGTACTAATGCTTCAGAATTTCACTTCCTTTCCCAAGATTAGAGCAGGTTGTATCTCCAAAGGGATCTAAGGAAGTTCTATGCTGTGTCCTTAGGCATGTAGGCTATGAACCCAGGGAGTCTTGTCCCTGGTGTCCCTCCCAATTTAGGCATACAGCTCTCGACATGGGCAGTTATGTGGAACCTATTCTCCACCACCCTTGCCAGGGCCCCAAGTTTGTAAATGGCTTGGAGGATTGCTCTCCCATTGTGTAAGATGCTCTCCTCCCCCAATTTCTACCCAGCTTACCCTCTGCAATACAATCTCCAAGGCTTGGCTCCTTGGCCAGTGTTATGCCCAGACCGTTTGTTCCCCAAAGAAGACCACCAGAGTCCAGAGTCAAAGCCAAGCGGCAAGGATCTTTTACTGCAAGTTCGAACTTGGTCCCTCCATTCCACAGCATACAAGAGGGCCCCGAACAATGCGAGTGCTTGCCGTTTATAGCCCGAGGTAAATAGGATCGTAAAGTTACAGAGGAACAAGGGAATTCTTTTGGTTACAGCATTACAATTGGTTTACATTTTAAGTTATACATTTACTAGTTTTTCTATTGGTTCCCACGCTTTCAGTAAAACTACAAACGGCTGTGTCCTTATCGGGGATTTTCCAGGTGGTGTTTGTACTGGGCTCAGGAAGTTGAGAGATATATGGTGGGATGTGTTTGTACTGGGCTCAGGAAGTTGAGAGATATATGGTGGGATGTGTTTGTACTGGGCCTGTTTGTGTTGAGAGATATATGGTGGGATGTGTTTGTACTGGGCCTGTTTGTGTTGAGCCCAGGGCTGAGGAATGTGCCTGATTTCTTTCAGCCAGCACCTTAGAACTGATGACCCAGTACTTTAACAACTGGAACTGGGTCTACAACAACATAATAGATCAGGATGTGTTGGAACCGAACTGTCGATTCCCTCCTGGGCAGGGGTCGCCGCGAAGGACCACCGACACAAGATTCACAACAGAGAGTTATTTATTACTAGCGCGCTAGTGTCCCAAGCTCTAAGTTGGCCCTGGGACCCCGACTGCTTGTTACAGGCTGTTTATATAGGCAAATACAAGTTCAAACACAGCTTAGGGCGCGAAATTCAAACAAAGCTTTAGGCGCGTGGTAATTGGGTCTGTCTATGGCCTGAGCAAGGTGTCTTATGCTAATTGGTTAGAGCAGGACCTTATGAGGTTTTTTTTCTGGAGTTGTTGATTCCGGGAACTTCGAGGCAGGGTGGGACCCCCGGAATTGGCAGGGTGGGACCCCATGGGGTTGTTTCCCGGAATTGGCAGGGTGGGACCCTATCCAGAGCCACCTGGTGTTAATTTTTTCTATATGAGGCCTAGTTTCTAAGTTTTATGAGGCCTAGTTTCAGATGAAAGCGAATTGAGTAAGTCAAACAGAGTAAGTCAAGACAGAGAGATAGTGACAGAGAGAGAGAAAAAAGAGTGGGAGAGAGAGAGGAAAAGAAGTAGTAAAGAAAAAACAGTGTGCCCTATTCCTTTAAAAGCCAGGGTAAATTTAAAACCTATGTTCATCATTGAAAGTCTTCTCAGTGACCCTATAACACTCCAGTACTACCTTGTTGTCCATGTAAACAAGGGCATAGCCTGAAAACACTGAGACTGCTGACAACCAGTAGCCTTCTTGTCAAAAATCCTTAAACCAGGAACCTATGGATGGCCCAAATGCATTCAATCTGTAGTGGCAACTGCTTTGCTAACAGAAGAAAGTAGAAAAGTAACTTTTAGAGGAAACCTCATTGTGAGCACACCTCAGCAGTTCAGAATTATTCTAAGTCAAAAAAGCAAAAAGGTAGCTTACTAACTCAAAAATCGTAAAGTATGAGGCTATTCTGTTAGAAAAAGATGATTTAACATTAACCACTGAAAATTCCCTTAACCCTGCAGATTTCCTAACAGGGGATTTAAATCTTAATTACCATACAAAGGTCCGTCCAGACCTAGGAGGAACTCCCTTCAGAATAGAAGGATAGATGGCTCCTCCAGGGTGATTGAGGAAAAAACACAATGGGTGGTCAGTAATTGATAGGGAGACTCTTGTGGAAGCAGAGTTAGGAGAATTGCCTAATAATTGGTCTGCTCAAACGTGCAAGCTGTTTGCACTCAGCCAAGCCTTAAAGTACTTACAGAATAAAAAAGACTGTATAATCCTGACTCAAAACGTTACCTACACTCTCTCTGAAATAAATTTGCATAAGAACTGTTGTTTATGGGAATGCATCTTGATGGGGCAGCTGGGTTGTTATGAAATACTCAGGAACCCAGCTCAGCTTTAGAACTCACCTCTGAGTGCAAAGGCAATGTTGGGCACGCTGGTAAAGGACCACTAGAATCCAGCAGCCCGGACCCCTTTCTTTGTGGTCAAGAAAAGCAGGAAAACAGTGCAGGACTGCTACATCAGTAAGGATAACTAATCCGATAAGCAGAAGCCCATGGGTGGCTATGCATCCTGGAAAGGAATAAGCATTAGGACCATAGAGGACACTCTAGGACTAATGCTCATCAGAAAATGACTAGGGGTGCTGGCATCCTTATTTTTTTTTTTTCCAGATGCAAAACTTTCCCCCCAAGGCAAAAATGCCCCAAGATGTATTCTGGAGAATTTGGCCCAGTCAGAGTGTATGTACCTTTTTCCCTGTCAGACTTGTCTCAAATTAAAATAGACCTAGGTAAATTCTCAGATAACCCTGATGGCTATATTGATGTTTTACAAGGGTTAGGACAATCCTTTGATCTGACATGGAGAGATACAATGTTACTGCTAGATCAGACACTAACCCCAAATGAGAGAAGTGCTGCCATAACTGTAGCCTGAGAGTTTGGCGATCTCTGGTATCTCAGTCAGGTCAATGACAGGATGACAACAGAGGGAAGAGAACAATTCCCCACAGGCCAGCAGGCAGTTCCCAGTGTAGACCCTCATTAGGATGCAGAATCAGAACATGGAGATTGGTGCTGCAAACATTTACTAACCTGTGTGCTAGAAGGACTAAGGAAAACTAGGAAGAAGCCTGTAAATTATTCAATGATGTCCACTATAACACAGGGAAATGAAGAAAATCCTACTGCCTTTCTGGAGAGACTAAGGGAGGCATTGAGGAAGCATACCTCTCTGTCATCTGACTCTATTGAAGGCCAACTAATATTAAGGGATAAGTTTATCATTCAGTCAGCTGTGGACATTAAAAAAAACTTCATAAGTCCACCTTAGGCCTGGAGCGAAACTTAGAAACCCTATTGAACCTGGCAACCTCGGTTTTTTATAATAGATATCAGGAGGAACAGGCGGAACAGGACATACAAGATAAAAAAAGGCCACCGCTTTAGTCATGGCCCTCAGGCAAGTGGACCTTGGAGACTCTGGAACACAGAAAGGCTGGGCAAATCGAATGCCTAAGACGGGTTGCTTCCAGTACGGTCTACAAGGACACTTTAAAAAAGATTGTCCAAATAGAAATAAGCTGCCCCCTCGTCCATGCCCCATTTATCAAGGGAATCACTGCAAGATCCACTTCCCCAGGGGATGAAGTTCCTCTGAGTCAGAAGCCACTAACCAGATGATCCAGCAGCAGGACTGAGGGTGCCCAGGGCAAGCGCCAACCCATGCCATCACCCTCACAGAGCCCCGGGTTTGCTTGACCATTGAGGGCCAGGAGGTTAACTGTCTCCTGGACACTGGCGCAGCCTTCTCAGTCTTACTCTCCTGTCCTGGACAACTGTCCTCTATATCTGTCACTATCTGAGGATTCCTAGGACAGTCAGTCACTAGATACTTCTCCCAGCCACTAAGTTGTGACTGGGGAACTTTACTATTTTCACATGCTTTTCTCATTATGCCTGAAAGCCCCACTCCTTTGTTAAGGAGAGACATTCTAGCAAAAGCAGGAGCCATTTTACACTAGAATTAGGAGAAGGAAAAAGGGTAAATATATATACAGACTCAAAGTATGCTTACCTAGTCCTCCATGCCCACGCAGCAATATGGATAGAAAGGGAATTCCGAACTTCCGAGGGAACACCTATCAAACATCAGGAAGCCATCAGGAGATTATTATTGGCTGTACAGAAACCTAAAGAGGTGGCAGTCTTACACTGCCAGGGTCATCAGAAAGGAAAGGAAAGAAGAAATAGAAGGGAACTGCCAAGTGGATATTGAAGCCAAAAGAGCTGCAAGGTGGGACCCTCCATTAGAAATGCTTATAGAAGGCTGGGAGTGGTGGCTCACGCCTGCAATCCTAGCTCTCAGGGAGGCAGGAACAGGAGGATAGCTTGAGCCCAGGAGTTCGAGACCTGCCTGGCCAATATAGCGAGACCCCATTCTCCACAAAAAGGAAGAAAAAAAAAAAGACAAAAATAATGCTTATAGAAGAACCCCTAGTATGGGGTAATCCCCTGCAGGAAACCAAACCCCAGTACTCAGCAGGAGGAATAGAATGGGGAACCTCACGAGGACATAGTTTCCTCCCCTCAGGATGGCTAGCCACTGAAGAAGGAAAAGTACTTTTGCCTGCAGCTAACCAATGGAAATTACTTAAAACCCTTCACCAAACCTTTCACTTAGGCATTGATAGCACCCATCAGATGGCCAAATTATTATATACTGGACCAGGCCTTTTCAAAACTATCAAGCAGATAGTCAGGGCCTGTGAAGTGTGCCAAAGAAATAATCCCCTACACTACAGGCCATACATTTCAATCCCTGTATCTTTAACCTTCTTATTAAGTTTGTCTCTTCCAGAGCTGAAGCTGTAAAACTACAAATGGTTCTTCAAATACAGCTCCAGATGCAG
Source organism: Macaca nemestrina (assembly GCF_043159975.1). Lineage (NCBI taxonomy): Eukaryota > Metazoa > Chordata > Mammalia > Primates > Cercopithecidae > Macaca > Macaca nemestrina. The sequence goes on along the minus strand of NC_092145.1, from coordinate 110,835,049 downwards.
TCCATGACTAAGATCTACCGTGGACCCCTGGACTGGCCTGCTAGCCCATACTCTGATGTTGGTGACATTGAAGGCACCCCTCCTGAGGAAACCTCAACTGCACAACCCCTACTATGCCCCAATTCAGCAGGAAGCAGTTAGAGTGGTCATCAGCCAACCTCCCCAACAGCACTTGGGTTTTCCTGTTGAGAGGGGGCACTGAGAGACAGGACTAGCTGGATTTCCCAGGCTGACTAAGAATCCCTCAGCCTAGCTGGGAAGGTGACTACATCCACCTTTAAACATGGGGCTTGCAACTTAGCTCACACCCGACCAATCAGGTAGTAAAGAGAGCTCACTAAAATGTGAATTAGGCAAAAACAGGAGGTAAAGAAATAGCCAATCATCTATCGCCTGAGAGCACAGGAGGAGGGACAATGATTGGGATATAAACCCAGGCATTTGAGCTGGCAATGGCAACCCACTTTGGGTCCCCTCCCATTTTATGGGAGCTCTGTTTTCACTCTATTAAATCTTGCAGTGACACACTCTTCTGGTCAGTGTTTGTTATGGCTCGAGCTGAGCTTTCACTCACCTTCCACCACTGCTGTTTGCCTCTGTCACAGACCCACCACTGACTTCCACCCCTCTGGATCTGGCAGGGTGTCTGATGCACTTCTGATCCAGTGAGGCGGCGCCCATTGCTGCTCCCAATCAGGCTACAGGCTCGCCATTGCTCCTGCGTGGGATAAGTGCTCAGAGTTTGACCTAATCGAGCTGAATGGAGACATAACACTCACCACATGGTGCAAGATTCCAGTCCTTGAAATCCGTGAGGCCAAGAACCCCAGGTCAAAGAACAAGAGGCTTGCTGTCATCTTGGAAATGCCTGCCACCATCTTGGGAGCTCTAAGAACAAAGATCCCTTGGTAACACTGTGGCTACCACCACTGGGACAGCATTGGGTCAGACCCGAAGCCAGCACAGCATTGGGTCTTGTGCAGGGCCCATGGTGACCGCTTTCTGGTTACCACCTATGTTCACCCTTGGCCCAAGGGCTCTACAATCAGCAGGTGGTGAATCCAGCCAAGCTTGTGTCCTTTCCTTCAGGGTGCTGAGTTCCCTCTAGCCTTGGGTGGGCCAGAAGTTGCCATCGGGAGCCAAGGACTGGAGTTTGGAAACTTAAGAATATACTTAGTGCTCTATTATACTGTGGCTGAGCTGGGACCCAAGCTGCCAGACAAAAATAAATGGGACTTAATTAAACAAAAGCTTCTGCATAACAAAAGAAATAATTAGCAGAGTAAACAGACAACCCACAGAGTGGGAGAAAATATTCGCAAACTATGCATCCAACAAAGAATTAATACCCAGAATCTTTATGGGACTCAAACAGATTGGCCAAAATAATAATAATAATAATAATAATAATAATAATCCCATTAAAAAGTAGGCAAAGGACATGAATAGAAAATTCTCAAAAGAGGATATACGAACAGCCAACAAACATATGAAAAAAAAAAAGCTCAACATCACTGATGATCAGGGAAATGCAAATTAAAACCACAACCAGATACCACTTTATTGCTGCAAGAATGGCCATAATTAAAAAGTCAAAAAATAATAGGTGCTGGTATGGATGTGGTAAAAAGAGAACACTTTTACACTGCAGGTGGGAATGTAAACTAGTACAACCGTTATGGAAAACAGTATGGAGATTCCTTAAAGAACTAAAATTAGAACTAACATTTAATCCAGCAATCCCACTACTGGGTATCTACCCAAAGGAAAACAAGTAATTATATGAAAAAGACACACACATGTATGTTTATAGAAGCACAATTCACAGTTGCAAAAATATGGAACCAACTTAAGTGCCCATTAACCAACAAGTAGATAAAGAAAATGTGGTATATGGAATAATACTCAGACATAAAAAGGAACGAAATAGTGTCTTTGGCAGCAACTTGAATGGAGCTGGAGGCCATTATTCTAAGTGAAGTAACTCAGGAATGGAAAATCAAATATCATATGCTCTTACTTATAAGTAGGAGCTAAGCTATGAGGACACAAAGGCATAAGAATGATATAATGGACATTGGGGACTGGGTTGGGGGGAAGGTGGGGAGGACCTGAGGGATAAAAGACTACATATTGGGCACGGTGTACACTGCTTGTGTGACAGATGCATCAAAATCTCAGAACTCACCACTAAATAACTTTTCCACGTAACCAAAAACTACCTGTACCCCAAAAGCTTTTTAAAAAAACCCCAACAGAGCATTTCTGTATTAGTCAGTTCTTGCACTGTTATAAAGAAATACCTGAGACTGGGTAATTAATAAAGAAAAGAGGTTTAATTGGCTTATGGTTCCACAGGCTGTACAGAAAGCATGATAGCTTCTGGGGAGTCTCAGGAAATGTATAATCACGGCAGAAGGCAAAAGAGAAGCAGGCACGTCTTACATGACCAGAGCAGGAGGACGAGAAAGAGGAGGGGGAGGTGCTACACACTTTTAAACAACTACCTCTCATAAGAACTCACTCACTATCATGAGAACAGCAAGGGGAAAATCTGCCCCCATGATCCAATCCCCTCCCACCAGTCCCCTCCTCCAACATTGGGGATTACAATTCAACATGGGATTTGGGTGGGGACACAGATCCAAACCATATCAATTTTCAACTGAAACAAAGAGACTGTCTTTCCTACCCTCTTCAGTGCCTCTTTCCATGATATGATGTTAAAACCAGGCACTGTGATCACTCATCTTATTTTTGGTTCTCATGAAGGTCCTTTTTTGTGTGTAGATAGTTGTTCAATTTGATGTTCCTGCAGGATGGACAATAATTGGAAGCTTCTACTTGGCCATCTTGCCCTACCTCCCCTCCTCAAGGGCTGTTTTTGAGCACCTGCTTGCCAGTCCTTGTATTAGGCATTGGGGTTAGAGTTGTGAATGAGACTAAAATGGTCCCTGTCCTTCATAGTCCTTATAGTCTAGACTCTAGGCCATCTCTATGGGCAGGTGCTGTGTTGAGATACAAACATGAATGAAAGCTTTTCCTAGCCTTTTAGGAGCTTCCCCTGTAGGGAGGTGGTAACAAGTCTCTCTCCTTGACCAAACTCTACTCAGTCTCCTTTGAACTTTCTTCTCATTGAGGCGCTGACTGTTAGGCTTCTGTGTTTGTCTCTGCAGAGTCTAATTTTGGCCAGGATCATGGTAAGTAAATTTAGCCAGAATTCCCCCATTCTTGATATCCAATCATCCTTGCTATCTGATCAGGTTCCTCATCCTCCACCATCCCCCAGGTGATGTCTGATCCCCCTGGCCTGTCTTCAGCAAGAATCCTGTTAGGTCAGTTTAATCAGAATCTTTCCTTACCTTTGATATCTCCTTTCAGTAATTTTTCATTTACTGGACCCCCACGCCACCCTTTGGGTATAAATTCTGACTTTTCCTTGTTGTATTCAGAGTTACATCCAACCCCTTTCCCCTACTGCAAAACTCCATTATAGTGGTCCCCCTGGATAAAGTCTGTCTTACCATCTTTAACAAGTGTCATGAATAATTTTTTGTTTAACAGGAGGCAGACCCAGACTGACAGATGGTTTTATTATATTGGGATAGCATATTAAAGAAACATATAAGAAATATATATGTATATAATTTTTAGACCCAACTCATTAAGGAGGTGATGCTTAAGATTGATAAGTGAAAAAGTAAAAAAAGAATGGAAAGCATATTCTAAAGGGCAAGTCATAAAAAGACTTGGAGGAAAGAAACAGCAGAGTGTGTGGGGAGAAATATAAAAATTCCAGTATAATCATTAAAATAAATCGCACAGCAGGAAGTTTCTGGAGATGGTACTGAGAAGCAGGGAAAGAAAAGCCCTGGCAGTTCTTGTGTGCCAGGCTTAGGCTTTCACTTGTAGGCAATGAAGAGTTCTCATCACAGGAGTAATCAGGTTCCAGGTTAGCATGGTGGATGAGTTACTCTGGTTATACTGTTGTCAACAAGAAGAATCAAACTCTGTAAAATATTGGAAGGGATTTATTCCGAGCCAAATATGAGTGACCATGGCCCATGACACAGCCCTCACAAGGTCCTAAGAACATGTGCCTAAGGTGTTTGGGGTGCCGCTTGGTTTTATACATTTTAGGGAAGCATGAGACATCAATCAAATACATTTAAGAAATACATTGGTCCAGAAAGGCAGGACAATTCAAAGTGGAGGGGCTTCCAGGCTATAGGTAAATTTAAACATTTTCTGGTTGACAATTGGTTGAGTTTGTCTAAAGACCTGGAATCTATAGAAAGGAAATGTTCAGGTCAAGATAAAAGATTGTGGAGATCAAGGTTCTTTTGAAGTCTTACCGTGGCTGCCCTTAGAGATAATAGATGACAACATTTTCCTATTCAGATCTTTAAAAGGTGCTAGACTTTTAGTTAATCTCTTTAGGATTGGGAAGGCCTGGAACAAAAAGAGCTAACTGTGTTAATAGAGATTCTTTACAGAGGCAAATTTTTCCCCCAAAGGACAGCTTTGCAAGGCCATTTCAAGATATGGAAAAGAAACGTTTTGTGGTAGAATTTTGTATTTTTTTCCTTGTCTTATAATGTTATGCCAGAGTCAGGTCGGAAAGTAAGTCACGGTATGTAGGGTTAAATAAAACCCATCTGATGAGAATTTATGGTTTGTAGGGCGTGACTCCCCAAGGCCCTTAGATAGGAATTTGGGCAAGACAAAAAAATCAGAGCTTAGTCCTCGCTGTGCAGGAGGAATTTAAAGGAAATGTGTTGGTTATCCTTTCTGTACTCCCCCAGACCACTTTTCTGCTCTTTCTTTGCCTTGCTCTGCCCAAAAGGCTAACCCCCTAACAAGCTGCATTATATGGGCTTTCAGACTTCTGGTTGTCTACAGTTGTGTAACAAACCACCTCAAACTTAATGACATAAAGCAAACATAACTGAAACCGCCTTTGCAAAATTACGACTGAGACAATGAAAGAGATTTAGCTTAACTGACTCCATCTAGCTTCTGACCTCCAAGCTGTTCTTGCTCATTCCTAGGTGTAGGCAGAACTAACTTTGGGAGGAACTTGTTTATAGTTTATAGTTTAAACAAAGACGGTAACAGCCCTTTCCCAAAGCAGACCTCCTTCTTGCCTGGGGACTAGATTGCCTCTGTAAGACTAACATTAGCCACAAGATTAGAAATTATGGTTTAGGAGTCATGCAGCTGGAGGCTACAAGATTCTGACCCTCCCTAAACTGCTCCTAAGATCAGTGCTGGAGATATTTTGCAGACCCTGCACTTGACGAATCAGCTGGCGCCACCTAGATCAATAAACTGGCTCATCTGATCTTGTGGCCCCCACCCAGGAACTGACTGAGCACAAGAAGACAGTTTCAATTCCCTATGATTTCATCTCTGACCAATCAGCACTCCTGGCTCACTGGCTTTCCCCCACCCACCAAGTTGTCCTTAAAAACTCTGCTCCCTGAATGCTTGGAGAGACTGATTTGGGTAATAATAAAACTACAGTCTGCCACACAGCCGGCTCTGCATGAATTACTCTTTCTATATTGCAATTCCCTTGTCTTGGTGAATCAGCTCTGTCTAGGCAGTGGGCAAGGTGAACCCCTTGGGCAGTTACATAACCATTTATTATTATGATCTCTCACAGATCTGGGGGTTGACCGGGCTTAGCTAGGCAGTTCTCAGTTGAGAGTCTCTCATGAGGTTACAGTCAGACAGCAGCTGGGGCTGGCATCATCCTGAAGGTATTCTCACTCACTTGTCTGGTGCTTGATGCTGGCTGTCAGCAATCACCTAACGGATACTAGAATATGCCACCCCAAAATATGCCTCTTTGGCACATGAATTATTTCGAGCTAAAGGCCATTGAGAACTAACAGATGCAAGAAAATCTCTAGAAATGGCACAAGTTTTTCTTTTGTAAAGGAAATTTACATTTATAAGGGAAGTTTCTATTTGTGAAAGGTGCCTCCCTCTCCCATACCAGGAAAAGGAGGATTCTTTTTTTTTTTTTTTTTTTGGAGACGGAGTCTCGCTCTGTTGCCCAGGCTGGAGTGCAGTGGCTGGATCTCAGCTCACTGCAAGCTCCGCCTCCCGGGTCTACGCCATTCTCCTGCCTCAGCCTCCCGAGTAGCTGGGACTACAGGCGCCCGCCACCTCGCCCGGCTAGTTTTTTGTATTTTTTAGTAGAGACGGGGTTTCACTGTGTTAGCCAGGATGGTCTCGATCTCCTGACCTCGTGATCCGCCCGTCTCGGCCTCCCAAAGTGCTGGGATTACAGGCTTGAGCCACCGCGCCCGGCGAGGATTCTTAACTCTTATCAACAGAGAATGTAGACTTAACTCTACATAACTAACCTTACTGAACAACCCTTGTTTACTCTACTTTTCCTGGTCATCTTCCCACAACTTGCCTCCCTTGCCCAGAAGCCCCAAACCCCTTTTCCTTTGTTTTAGCCTAAGGTGGTATATAAATCCAGGTTCTAACCACCACTTTGGGTTACTCACTGCTGGGTAGTCCCATGCATACATGTGCAATGCATATGTTAATAAAAAACTTCTATTTGTTTTTCTCTTGTCAGTCTATTGTTGGTGAACCTAATTTACAGGGCCCCACCTGGATAACCTAAGATGCGTAGAGGAAAAGATTATTTTTCTCTCCTACAGACCTCTGCAGGGGCTTTTGGCCAGAATACTTACCTACACATGTCCTCTTCAAGTGGCTTAGGCTTCCTCATGGCTGTGTTCCAAAGGCAAGCATCCCAAAAGTGAGAGCCAGGCAGAAGCTGTATTGTCTTTTATGGATTAGCCTTAAAATTCATGTAGCATTGCTTCTACTACATTCTATTTGTTAGAGATGAGTCCTTAAGTCTGGCCTGTATTTAAGTGGAGGAGAATTAGACTGCACTCCTTGATGAAAGCATTGTAAAAGAATTTGAAGACATGTTTTAAAACTACTATTCCTCTAACTTCAGGTTGAATTTGGACAATGTGTATGTGTGGTGAGGGGAAGGGTGGGGTGGGAGGAAGTGGGCCCCAGCAAATCAGAGTGTGGTTAGCAAGAGATTTTGTGAATATTTATCTATCCCTCCCTCCTTCCCTGCCTGGCTGTGGTTCCATCAGTGGCTGTAGTTCCTTACAGCCCACAGCTCCTATCTGGTGGCCCCTCTTCTACTGTTCCAGTTGTAGTCCCTGGGTTCTAGCAATACAACTTCTTCCCCTTGTCCCTCACATCTAGGGATGGTAATGGCTTCTTCATGTTGCTATTCCCCAAGTGTCTTATCATTGGTTTCTTTAACTCTGCCAAAACCTTTGGGAATGGCTCATTAATTCAGCTCTTTAAATTTGAACACATTAACCATCTTTTTTATTGCCATGAAGCCTACTAAATCAAGGGAACAAAACGGAGGCAGAGAAACTAGTTGGGAATGAGTTATTGTTAAAGAAGATAGAATCTTGCTACCCCAAACTCACTATGCCAAAGCGAAAGTTAAACTTGGGAACTGAGTCACACAATACTGCCTTCCTCTTGCTCTGTCGCCCAGGCTGGAGTGCAGTGGTGTGATCTCGGCTCACTGAAACCTCTGCCTCCCAGGTTCAAGTGATTCTCCTGCCTCAGCCTTCCGAGTAGCTGGGACTACAGGTGCATACCACCATGCCTGGCTAATTTTTTTGTGTTCTTATTAGAGACAGGGTTCCACTATGTTGGCCAGGATGGTCTTGAACCCCTGACCTCAGGTGATCTTCCCACTTCAGCCTCCCACAGTGTTGAGATTACTGGCGTGAGCCACTGCACCCGGCCAATACTGCCTTCCTTTTGTTCCCAAACAGATAGCTGTAATTTTACAATCCTGTGTCATAGTGTAACTGCCCAGTGGGTTCACCTTGCCTGCTGCCTAGACAGAACCAATTTATCAAGACAGGAGAATTGCAAAAAAAAAGAGTAATTCACACAGAGCTGGCTGTACAGGAGATTGGCGTTTTATTATTACTCAAATCAGTCTCCCCAACATTTGGGGAGCAGAGGTTTTTTTTTGTTTTTTTTTGGGGGGTTTTGTTTTATTTTAAAACGGGATCTTGCTCTATCACCCAGGCTGGAGTGCAGTGGCATGATCTCAGCTCACTTCAACCTCTGCTTCCTGGGTTCAAATAATTCTCCTGCCTCAGCCTCCCGAGTAGCTGGGATTATAGGCGCCTGCCACCACGCCTGGCTAATTTTTGTATTTTTAGTAGAGATGGGGTTTCACCATGTTGGCCAGGCTGGTCTTGAACTCCTGACCTCAAGTAATCCACCCACCTCGGCCTCCCAAAGGGCTGGAATTACAGGCGTGAGTCACCGTGCCCGGCCTGAGGAGCAGAGTTTTTAAGGAAAACTTGGTGGGTGGGGGAAGCCAGTGAGCCAGGAGTACTGATTGGTCAGGGATGAAATAATAGGGAGTCAGACCTGTCTTCTTGCACTGAGTCAGTTCCTAGTTGGGGCCCACAAGATCAGATGAGCTTCTTTATCAATCTGGGTGGTGCCAGCTGATCCATCAAGTGCAGGGTCTCCAGCACTGATCTTAGGAGCAGTTTAGGAAAGGTCAGAATCTTGTAGGCTCCAGCTGCATGACTCCTAAACCATAACTTCTAATCTTGTCGCTAATATGTTAGGCCTGAAAAGGCAGTCTAGTCCCCAGGCAGGAAGGAGGTTTCTTTTGGGAAAAGGCTTTGTTTTAAACTATAAACTATAAACTAAGGTCCTCCCAAAGTTAGTTCAGCATATGCCCAGGAAGGAACAAGGACAGCTTAAGGGTTAGAAGCAAGATAGACTCAGTTAGGTTAGATCTCTTTCAGTGTCTCAGTCATAATTTTGCAAAGGTGGGTTCAATAGCCTCATCTATAAGGCAGGTTCCCACAGTGACAGAAGGCCACATATCCTCCCAAATGGCCTCCCTCACAAATTGCTCACAAGGAATTTCCTTGCGAGCTCTTAAATCTTTCAGGATACCTATCTCCCCTATAAACTAGCCCTTAAACTAAGTTGTATTGAATTTCACCCTGACAATGTCGATTACCAGCTTATCGTCACAAGTACAGGACAAGGACAAGACCAGAAATCATCCCTCCACCTACCCTGAGACAAATGCATAATTGACTTTTTCCTCTACTCCCTCTTTTCGCATGTCAAATGTAGATTTACTGAGTGCTAATCAGAGTCTCACAAGCATGTAACTGTTTGCCTCACTGCCTAACTTCCCTCTTTTTTCCTCCCTTTTGCTTGCTTTTTCCTCTTTAAATACTGAATTTCCCAAAACCCTCTTTGGAAAAGCACAGGTCACGATGCTCCCGTGTCCTGTGTATTTCCCAGGCATACCCTCAAACTTTGGTTAAATATACCTCTATTGATTGAGAGATCTGTCTCAGTAACTTTTTGGTTAATGTCTTAAAAGCGTAAGTGAGAGATGATAAGGGCCTGAGAATAGTAGATGGATTCTAGATGGATTATTAAGAGAAAATTTGCAAAACTTTTTGGCAGATCATAGATTATGGGAGTAGGTACCATAGATCAGATCCCTAAGAGGTCAATTTCAGGAGGAGCAGATGGAAGATTGGGACAGACCAGGCAGTTACCAGAGATCCAGTGGGGTATAGGTCGATCTTTTGTAGGTCACAGGGCAGAGCTAATGATCCCAGGAGCTAGGAATACCCACATGAGCACTGATCCTAAGACAGAAGTTGTTTAGCTCACTCTTGTCTACTTGTTAAAGTTGAATGAATTCACCTAATTCACACAAAAATGCTCTGAATATTATAAAGCACTATACATGTATGAAAGTCAATGGGAGTTAGTATTATAACTATAATAATTATAATTTTTGCTGGGTATTTTTATGCCTAGATTAGTACATTTGATCATATACAGAAGAGAGTCTGAGCTCAATTGAAGAAGCGATAGAGATGGTATTTCCCCATGTTTTACAGTTGGGATGTGGTTTGTTTGTCCCCAGAAAATCTTGCATTGAAATGTGATCCCTAGTGTGGCAGTGTTGGGAGGTGGGGCCTAGTGAGAGGTATTTGGGTCATGGGGGTGGATCCCTCATGAGTGGCTTGGTGCCATTTTCAAGGTGGTGAGTGAATTCTCATTCTTGTGAGACTGGATTGACTTTTGCAGGGAATGGGTTATTATAAAGCCAGAATACCTCTTGGGTTTGGTCACCCCTCTTCACCTGTGCCCACTTCTCCTTTGACCTTCTCTGCCATGTTTTGATGCAGCAGAAAAGCCCTCACCAGAAGTCAATCAAATGCTGGCACCACACTTCCTGTACAGCTTGTGGAACCATGAGCTAAGTAAAACCTCTTTCTTTATAAATTACCCAGCCTCAGGTATTTTGCTATAGTAACACAAAATGGATTAAGGCACCATGACTCTTCTGGTTAAACTGGAGAGACTGTAATTAAGCTCCTCTCTTTCTCACAAATGCTCATTATTGTGTCTCTGTCTACGCATTGTCACTACCTAGTGTTCTTTACCTTTAAAAAAGTTTACAATAACACAGATGATCCTCTACAGTCATGTTAGTGCCCTTGCAATTTCCAAATCTCATTCTATGGGATGGATGCTGCCTCTGAATGATGGTGACTAAACAATTTGTCAGGGTGCTGTCAAAGACAAACCATAGCTGGACAGTAGTTAAAGTGGCAAAAACAAATTTTATTCAGGACTATTGCAATAGGAGACCTTAGTATAGAACTGAGCTCAATTTTGAATACATTTATCAGTTCTAAGAACCTTTTGGAGGAGTCTTACGGTTTTCTAGGTATATAATCATATCATTGACAGCAGTCACAGGCTGTTCAGGGCAGCCACTGCCATCACTCCAACTGCAATGGAGTGATGTGGGTGGTGGCAGTGGGAGTGGCTGCGGGAGCAGCAGTGGTGGTGATGGGACCCCTGTGCCCCACGTCCCCTGTGCTCCATGTCCCTGAGGCAGCTGACTACACTGCCCTTACCCTCACACAGCCAGGAGGGGCCCACTCCCAGGCCCAGAGCCTCCTTTGCTCTGGACCCTGGCCTCACGTCGTTGCTCTTGCCCACCACCACTGTGGGGAGGGTGTGGCAGGGAGGCCAACAGTACCTGGAACTACTTTTAGCAGGGTTAAAAGAGCTGTAATACAAACAGGGCTGAAACACCACATTGCGGGTGACAAGGAGGAGAGCTCCCTGGGAGCCCCTGGAGCCCACCACCCTAGGGGCCACTGTGATGGTGCTGGGCCAAGCTGCCTGCCAGCCGCAGAACAGTGTGGTCGGACATGGAGGAGTGGCCAGAGATGGGCCCACTGAGGACCTGGAGCACCTCCCCACCACAGCTGCAAGGATGGGACTGCGTGCTCCTTGGAGCTGGTGGGAGCCAGGGACAAGCAGGAGCCCTGCTCTTTCTGAGTTGGTGGGGTGGGAACTCCCTGGTGCAGCTGCAGCTGCCCTGCCACGGCTGCGGATGCAGGCATCTATGGACTCTTGGGAGCCTGGGGAGACCCTCTGCCACACTGCAAGCTCAGAAGTGCCTGCTCCTGCTGCCTGGTTTCTCCCCAGTGTCAGTGCCAGCTCCAATTCAGAGCAAAGTCAGGGACAAGCCTGGGTGCTGTTGCAACCCAGTTGGGTGTGCACACAGCCGGGGGCAGCACTGACATATCAGCCCCCTGCTGCCTCTTCCCCCTCCAAATTTTGGGTACTGATAAGCATGGGAGGGAGGCTGAGGGGGTGCTGAGGACAGTCCAGTGCTGGTCTGCAGGTGCCCATTGGCATGAACAGCCTGGGTGCCTGAACAGTGGCAGGAGGCAGACAGACTCCTGGGTGGAAGGGGTTGGGTCCCTGGTGAAGTCCCGCCTTCAATCCGGGGAAGTCCTGAAGCCTGGGGGCCGGGCCGCCAATTCCGTGGACTGGGGGGAGAACTTGTGGTGCTTTTCCCTGGGCCCACCCGTGGCTGCCCATGGACCAATCAGCATGCACATCTTCCTCTCTGAGGCCACAAAAACCCTGGACTCAGCCGTACTCAAGCAGAGGACAGAGAAATGATGGGGAGATGACAGGACGACCAGCTGCAAAGAGGAGCTACCCCCTCTGCTGAGAGCTGAGCACTTGTTGGGGCACCCTAGCTACGGAGAGGAACTGCTTACTATGGAGAGGAACTGCCCACTAGGGGTCTTCTCTGAGCTGTTCTATTGCTCAATAAAGTGTCTCTTCGTCTTGCTCACCCTCCACTTGTCTGCATACCTCATTCTTCCTGGACACAGGACAAGAACCCAGGACTCAGCAAATGGCAGGGCTAAAAGAGCTGTAATACAAACAGGGCTGAAACACATCCTTTGCTCACCACATTGTGGGTGACAAGGAGGAGAGAAGAGAGGAGCAAAGGGGAGAAGACCTGTAGCCCTCTGGGGAACACAGACCTGGGAGCTCCCTGAGTCAGGGCTGTGACTCCCCTTTGGGGCCCTGTGGCTCCTGGAGTCTCCAAGCATCTGAATACCACTCCGTTTCCTGGTGCCAGCTGTGAAAGCTGCTTGCAATGCGCCTGGTCCAGCTGCAGCCTCACAGTGAGCCAGTACCCATGCTGGCACCTATAGCTGCCTGCCCTGCTGCAGCAGCTGGCGTGCCTCACTGTGCGCAGCGGCTGGACCCCATGATTGGCTCGCTTGCTCAGATACCCCTCGCTGCTCTGCTTCAGTCTTTTTGGAGGTGTGGGATCCAGGCCAGTAGCACGAGCTGAGCACAGCCTGCCAGGCTGAGTGGGCCCAGCAGGCCCAAACAAAACTCATGCAAACGTGCCACCAGCCACAGAGATTTCTGGCCAGAAAAACAACACCCTCAAGGATCTCATAACATTATCAGCAAACGGTGACAGTGTGACTTCCTCTTTACTGATTTGGATGCCCTTTATTTCATTCACTTGTCTGATTGCGCTGGCTAAGACTTCCAGTACTATGTTGAAGAGGAATGATGAGAGTGGGCATCCTTGTCTTGTTCCAGTTCTCAGGGAACAACTTTCAACTTTTCTCTGTTCGGTATAATGTTGGCTGTGGGTTTGGCATAGATGGCTTTTATTACATTGAGGTATGTGCCTTGTGTGTCAGTTTTGGTGAGGGTTTTAATCATAAAGGGATGCTGGATTTTGTCAAATGCTTTTGCTGTATCTATTGAGATGATCATGTGATTTTTGTTTTTCATTCCATTTATGTGGTGTATCACATTTATTGACTCGCATATGTTAAACCATGTTAAACCATCCCTGCATCCCTGGTATGAAACCCACTTGATCGCAGTGGATTATTTTTTGATATGCTGTTGGATTTCTTTAGCTAGTATTTTGTTAAGGATTTTTGCATCTATGTTCATCAGGGATATTGGTCTGTAGTTTTCTTTTTTTTTGTCCTTCAAGTTTTTTTTTTTTTTTCATTTCAGTTATTGTACTTTTTAACTCTTGAATTTCCATTTGGTTCTTCTTTATAATTTCTATTTATTGATGTTCTCTATCTGATAGGTCATTGTCATAAAACTTTAATTATTTAAACATGGTTTCCTTTTAATTATTTGAACAAATTTATGATATCTTCTTTGAAATCTTTGTCTGCTAAGTTCTACACATGGACTCCCCACTTTTTTTTTTTTTTTTTTTTTTGAGACATGGTCTCACTCTGTTGCCTAGGCTGGAGTGCAGTGGCATGATTATGGCTCACGGCAGCCTCAACTTCCTGGGCTCAAGCAATCCTCCTGCCTCAGCCTTCAGAGTATCTGAGACTGCAGGTGCACACCACCATGCCCAGTTAATTATTTTATTTTATTTTTGTAGAGATGAGGTCTTGCTTTGTTGTCCAGACCGGTCTCAAACTCCTGGGCTCAAGGTATCTTTCCACCTCAGCCTTCCAAAGTGCTAGGATTATAGGCATGAGCTACTGCACCTGGTCAGCACATGGCCCCTTGAAGGCAATTTCTGTTTCGTGCTTTTTGTTTGAATGATACAAGAATCATTATCCCATTTCTTCCCAAGACTTGTAACTTTTTGTTGAACACTAGATATTTCAGATAATATAGCAACTCTGAATTCTTATTTATTCTGTACTCCCTCTGAGGCTTAGTGATATCACTGGTTTGTGTTAGCTTGTTTGTTTAATGTCTTGCCTAGACCAATTCTATGAAGTATATTTCCCTCTCAGTGTGCAGTCTCTGACATCACTACTCAGTTTGTTTTTTCTCCTTGGCTTTATTTTTTAAGCCTAGTTTCCTAGGAGTTGCCTCTGGGTCAGTATAGCTTAGTGTTCAATCAATGATTATTCCAAGGTTGTGCTTATGCTCTGTTATGATCTGCATAATTTCTTCCAAATTCATTTGTTGAAACTTAATTGCCAGTGTGATAGTATTAAGAGGTGAGGCCTTTAGGAGGCGGTTAAATCATGAGTGCAGAGCCCTCATGAATGGGATTGGCAACCTTATAAAAGGGCTGGAGGGAACTAGTGTTCATTCCTTCTGCCCTTCCCTCCCTTCCACCATGTGAGGACATGGAGTCATCCCTTCTGGAGGATGCGGCAACAAGGCACCATCCTGGAAGCAGAGAATAGTCCTTGCCAGACACCGAATCTGCTGGTGCCTTGACCTCGGGCTTCCCAGCCACCTGAACTGCAGGAAATAAAATTTCTCTTCTTTATGAATCACCTGTTCTCAGGCATTTTGTTTTTCTTTGTTTTGTTTTGCTTTGAGACACAGTCTCACTCTATTGCCCAGGCTGGAGTGCAGTGGCACCATCTTGGCTCCCTGCAACCTCTGCCTCCAGGGTTTAAGCCATTCTCCTGCCTCAGCCTTCTGAGTAGCTGGGAGTACAGGCATGTGCCACCACACTTAGCTAATTTTTGTAATTTTAGTAGAGACAAGGTTTCGTCATATTGGCCAGGCTGGTCTTGAACTACTGGCCTTAAGTGATGCACCTGCTTCAGCCTCCCAAAGTGCTTGAATTATAGGCATGGGCCACTGTGCCCAGCCGAAGCATTTTATTATAGCAGCACAAGTGGACTAAGACATGCTCCTTGAGTCAGTAAGGGTTCAAGCCTTAGCTGATGGATCTGAGTAGCTTTGGGGATGCTTTCAATTCTGCCACATGCTCTAGTAGGGACCAGTAGCTTTCAAATGCCTGCTTCAGTTGCTCATAGACTGGAGGACTTATCCCTGATTGTAAGGGATAAATATGATTTTAACAGGGTACTTTTTCCCTGTCCATTCCACTGGTTGCCTTTGTGAGACTTCTGGCTGATTTGCTGTTTTGTCTGTTGGTATTGGTTTCATGGAAATATTCGTCTTCTCTTTTTTTTTTTTCTTTGAGACGGAGTCTCGCTCTGTGGCCCAGGCTGGAGTGCAGTGGCCGGATCTCAGCTCACTGCAAGCTCCGCCTCCCGGGTTCACGCCATTCTCCTGCCTCAGCCTCCCGAGTAGCTGGGACTACAGGCGCCCGCCACCTCGCCCGGCTAGTTTTTGTACTTTTTAGTAGAGACGGGGTTTCACCGTGTTAGCCAGGATGGTCTCGATCTCCTGACCTCGTGATCCGCCTGTCTCGGCCTCCCAAAGTGCTGGGATTACAGGCTTGAGCCACCATGCCCAGCCTCGTCTTCTCTTAATTGCCTGACACGAAAGTTGTTCTTGTTTTTCCCTACACCTTAAGGCATGGGTTCCTCCACACTCTGTTCCAAATAAAACCAGCCCCTCTCTAGAGCTGTGGAGTTATGAGTCCTCCAGTCCTGCCCTTCCCCTTGGGCAGAACCTCTGTGCATTGCACTAGAGATAGAGCTGGGGCAGGGATGGTGGCCCACATCTCCCAAAATGATGCCTCTACTCTGCAAATTGGAGCAGAAAGGGACTGTAGCTCTTGTCTTGTCTGATTGCCCTTCCCTATATGGAACCTCTTTCCTGTGAGTGGGATCTGGAGTGGGTGTTGCTACTGGGGCCACAGCGTTGCCTTGCCTGGGGTACAACCTCTACTCTGTGAATGGGAGCTGGGTGAGGGGAAGGGAGCCCCTATCTTCTTTGTAGTGGAATAGACCTTGTGTAACACAGAGCTGGTGGTGGGGGGTAGGGGGATGAGAGATGCTTGTGACCTTTCCCTCCACAGGTGAAACTGTAGTCCCAAAACTGGGATCTGTGGGTAAAGGGAGCACTCATCTTCTTGGCCACACTCTCCTGAGGTTACAGCTTCTGTAATATGGAGTTGGGAGGGTTGAGGTGGAGGGGTGAAAGCAGGTTCTAGTTCAGGTGCCATAGACTTGTGCTGTTCTTACCAAGATGTATTAGGTTTTCTTAAATAAATGCCTTTTGATTTGCTTAGATTGACCTCCGAAAACTTTAAATGGCTGTGTTTAATACTTTTCACCAGTTAAATGACTGTTTACTGCAGAGAGGTCCACCAAGCTCCTCACACTGTTTTAGAAGTCCCATTCTGTCTCACTATTCTTTTTTTTTTTTGGTTTTTTTTTTTTGAGACGGAGTCTCGCTCTGTCGCCCAGGCTGGAGTGCAGTGGCCGGATCTCAGCTCACTGCAAGCTCCGCCTCTCAGGTTTACGCCATTCTCCTGCCTCAGCCTCCCGAGTAGCTGGGACTACAGGCGCCTGCCACCTCGCCCGGCTAGTTTTTTGTATTTTTTAGTAGAGACGGGGTTTCACCGTGTTAGCCAGGATGGTCTCGATCTCCTGACCTCGTGATCCGCCCGTCTCGGCCTCCCAAAGTGCTGGGATTACAGGCTTGAGCCACCGCGCCCGGCCCTGTCTCACTATTCTTGATGAAAGTACCATGATCCATCAAAATGACTTAACAGACAAAATGCAGCAAATGTAATATTCAGAAAGCCCATTTTCTGCAATCGTGTCCACGCTTCAGCTGTGCCTGCCGATGCAGGTCTGTGTTCCATTGGTGACTCATGCTCTCTTTCATCCTTGGAGGCTTGAAAGCCTTGGTTTAAGACCAGAGCAACCTAAGAGGAGTTGTCCTGAAACTGCCTATATGTGCACTCTTGCCTCTATAGCAACAGCCCCTTGCTTGCTCATGGATAAAACTGTCATAAGCTATAGTCACCGGTTGAGGACAAAACACCCATGGCCACCTTAAAGTCTTTCACATAGGACAGAGCTGAATATTCTCCTCCAGGTTTCAAGGCTAGAAGCCTTTAGCTACTCAATGATAGTCCAGCCCAAAGCCTATAGGTCCCAGCTTCAACAAGAGTCTCAGTCTGCTATAGTTTGAATGCTTTTATACCCTCCAAAACTCATGTGTTGGAAACTTTTGTGTGTGTGTGTGTGAGACGGAGTCTTGCTCTGTCACCAGGCTGGAATGCAGTGGCGCAATCTTGGCTCACTGAAACCTCCACCTCCCCGGTTCAAACGACTCTCCTGCCTCAGCCTCTTGAGTAGCTGGGACTACAGGCATGCGCCACCACACCCAGTTGTTTCTTGTATTTTTAGTAGAGACGGGGTTTCACCATGTTGGCTAGGATGGTCTTGAATTCTTGACCTCATGATCCACCCGCCTCGGCCTCCCAAAGTGCTGGGATAACAGGCATGAGATATCGCGCCCGGGCATGTGTTGGAAACTTAATCCTCACTACAACAGTATTGAGATGTGAGACCTGACTGGCAGTGTTTAGGTCATGAGGGCACCATCCTCATGAATGGATCGATGCTGCTATAAAAACAGGAGCTTGCAGGAGTTGGTTTTCTCTCTCTTGCTCTTCTGCCATGTGAGAAACAGCAATTCTCCCCTCCGAAGGATGCAGCATTAAACATGCCATCTCGGAATCAGAGAGGCCAGGCCCTCACCAGACACCAGATACCAGCACCTTTATCTTAGACTTCTCAGCCTCTAGAACTATGAAAAAATAAAATGTTGTCTTTATAAATTATCCAGTCTCAGATATTTTGTTATAGCAGCACAAAATGGACTAAGTCACAGTTACTTTATGAATTTTTACTTCCCCAAATTCTGGTGTTTTTAATTTTTATATTAATGTTCCCAGATGATATACAAAAACCGTTGAGATCCTAAGCTACTTTCATCAAAATACAGCTCTTTCCCACCTCAGCTGCTCCGTAATTTTTAAGGCAAGCAAACCCTGTCAGAGAGCTGGCCAGGGTTTCCCTTTGTCTTCTTTTAGGTATATTCCCATTAGTGTTGTTGAGATCATTTACTTGATCCTGAGGCCACAGTGTTTATCATCCCTGCAATGAAACAAACAGATCTCAGTAAGGATGTTGAAAAGATTATGCATTTCTGTGAGTTATAAAAAGCCTGTGAGCATTTCTATTCACAGGGGTCTCTCCTAGTAAATTCTGCAGTTGAAGATGTTTCTGACTGTATGAATTAAAACATACATTTTAAAAATTGCTGGCTGGGCATGGTGGCTCATGCCTGTAATCCTAGCACTTTGAGAGGCTAAGGCAGGAGGATCACTTGAGTCTAGGAGTTTGAGACCAGCTTGGGTAACATGGTAAAGCTCTGTCTCTACTAAAAATACAAAAAATTAGCTGGGTGTGGTGGCACATGCCTGTAATCCCAGCTCCTTGGGAGGCTGAGGTTGGGGAATCACCTGAGCCTGGGAACTCAAGGCTGCAGTGAGCTGTGATTGCACCAGTACACTCCAGCCTGGGTGACAGGAGTGAGACCCTGTCTCAAAAAAAAAAAAAAAAAAAAAAAAGATTAAAAATTTGCTGGTGATTAGATGAGAAATAAAAAGATTCATTAGAAGTTTCTAATATTGCCCGTTGACTCTTGCTGAGAGATATTTGTCACAAGGCAGTTTTGTAATTGATAAAGTTAAAACCATTTTCAGAGGTAGTTGTAGGCCTTTATTTCTGTGTTGACTTTTCTAACAGTTGTGCTGTGATCATGTTTTCACTTATTCCTTCCCCACAGGTGAGGGTCACAAACTTTTGTGCCCAGAGCATGCTGCCAGCACACATTACCACTGCTTCCCCTTATTCTGATGGAAATGACTCTGTCTTTGCCTGCAATGTTGGTATTAACTTTTCATAACTTTCGTGTTGATTACTTTTATGTGTCAACTAGACTGGGCTAAGGGGTGCTCAGATAGCTGATAAAACATTATTTCTGGGTGCCATGGTTTAAATGTGTCCTCTCCAAAATTCAGGTGTTAGCCTGAATTAAATGTGTCCTCTCCAAAATTCAGGTGTCCTCTCCAAAATTCAGGTGTTAGTATTAAGAGGTGACTAGGTCATGATGGTTCCTCCCTCATGAATGGGGTTGAGGTCCTCATAAAAGAGCTTCATGCAGTGTTCAGCTACTTGCCCTTCCCCCTTCCACCATGTGAGGACACGGCATCCCTCCCCTCCAGAGGATGCAACTCTCACTAGACAACCAAACCAACCGGCACCTTTGATCTTGGATTTCTCAAACGTCCGAACTGTGAGCCGATACATTTCTGTCCTTTCTAAATGATCCAGTCTGTAGTATTATGTTATAGCAGCAAAAACAGACTAAGACACTAAGTGTGTCTGCGAAGGTGTTTCTGGAAGAGATTTGCATTTGAATTGCGGACTAAGTAAAGAAAAATGTCCTCCCCACTGTGGGCAGGCATCATCCAATCTACTAATGGCCTGAATAAAACAAAAAGGTAGAGGAAGAGATAATTTGCTCTCTGCTTGAACTGGGACATCCATCTTCTTCTGCCCTCCTGCTTCTCAGGCCTTTGGGTTTAGACTGAATTACACCAACTTTCTTGAGCCTCCACCTTGAAGATGGCAGATCATGGGACTTCTTAGCCTCCATAATTGCGTGAGCCAATTTCTCACAGTAAATCTCTTTCTATATATTTATATACATCTGATTGATTCTGTTTCTCTGAAGAATGCTGACTAATACAGCTTCTCATTGGAGGTAAGGGGGAAATGGTAACTGAAGTTCTTGATTGAAATCCTCCAGATTGAAGCCTTATACTTTTACCCAAACAGCCGGCAGGCATAGAAGTATTCTCTAGGCTGAACATCTTAGTGGTTACTATAGTTTTGGGAAGGCCTGTTGATTCTGCATTCAGAACAGTAAGGCTTCTTAGCAGCAACTCGAGTTTATATTAGAACACTAAATATAGATGCTCAACCACATAGCAGAAGAGAACACTGCCACGAAATAATCAGCATTTTATAACGGTATTTATTATTGTAGAGATTCAGTATTGCTTGTTCACAAAGTCATTCTTAACCACCTACAATCTGGTGAGACTGCCAGGCGTACAAGAGAAGCAGAGACAGAAGTGTTTAAAATCTGAAGTAGAGAAAAAATGGATACATATAAAACACATTATGATGAAAGACTATATATAATTATTAAATTATGAAGGTTCCTTCAAATGCAACAATACTGTGAAATAAATGATTTCTCATGCACTAAAGTTGCTAGAGGGAGTGATAGTTCAGAGTAACTCATGGATTCCCAGAAGCTCATCTAAGAGTTCTTTGCCTGCCTGGGAGTCCATCCACCCCAGATTAAGAAACTTGAAACTAGCTAGTATCTAGGACCCTTTGTAGCTCCAAAATACTCTGAGCTTGGGCTCCTAGGCTTAGTATCAACTTCAGCTCCTTCCTACTTTTGCAAGCATGTTCTCCACTTGCCTGCCTCATGGATCTCCTTCTTTTGCCAGGAAGACAACCCAGTGTGTTCAGTTTCACCCCCTTCCTTGCTCATACCATATTTCATCTGTTCAGTGGCTCAGAAAATATCTGTGGTGCAACCACGAAGCATGGGCTCCATGACACAGCAGGGAGGCACCAAGACAAAGCCTTGCTCCTGCGGATTGACACTCCATCTCCTAACAGAAATGGCTTTTCCTTTACTTCTTGGCTTCCCACTTATCCCCAACCTAGCTGACCATTTTCCCTGCTTCTAAAATTCTGCATTTCCTCAGATGACGCCTGAATGTTCAGCCTTCATTACGAGATGTTTCTGCAGTGGGTGAGCTTACCTGGGCTCAGTCATCGCTTCTCTACAGTTTGATGCCTGTCCTTCAGTGGAGGGATCCTGTCATGTTTCTTCTTTTTTTCTCTTTTCTTTTTTTTTTTTTGAGACAGAGTCTCACTCTATCGTCCAGGCTGCAGTGCAGTGGCACGATCTCAGCTCACCGTAAGCTCTGCCTCCCGGGTTCAAGAGATTCTCCTGCCTCAGCCTCCTGAGTAGCTGGGACCACAGGTGTGTGCCACCACACCCAGCTAATTTTTGTATTTTTAGTAGAGACAAGGTTTTGTCATGTTGGCCAAGCTGGTCTCAAACTCCTGGCTTCAAGCAGTCCACCTGCCTCGGCCTCCCAAAGTGCTGGGATTACAGGTGCGAGCCACCCTGCCTAGCCCTGTCATGTTTCTTTATCATCTTTAGGCACCTGTTAGATTTTGGTTTTGGAATTCTGTTTGACTGATTATCATATGTGTTATTCTGCCCTAAAACAGTGACTCCAGGCAGAACCTTAAGAAAATACTTTGCATTTGTATGGCTCTTTAATCATTTGTGTTAACATATTATTCTGAGACATTCTCACTATAGCCCTAGGATTTGATGAGCTAACTAGGTGTGGGCGTTATTTCCCATTTTGCATAAGGGAGGGTTGATCCCACAAGAGGTAATTTCAAGAATTTGTTCTCAGTCACAGATCACAGAAGTCACAAAGTAAGAATGGATCTGAGATTTACTGGGTCCTAGCCCTAGTGCCTAGTTCCTTCAACAAGACTCTAGGATTAGGAAACACCCTGCCATCAAGAGCAATCAGCATCTCAGGTTAGAACAGAGTTTGGCGTGCTGGGAATTCTATCACTTCGAATGGAGCGAGAGACATTCAGGCACTGTTGACTGGACTCTACAGATAACTTGCAGACTTCCATTTAATTTCAGTATCCTTCTCCACAAAATCAGTGACTAGATGCACAAATAGGGATTCTCTTTAATCCTTCATTTATAATTGCTGACAGACATTCCAGCTCCACTGCCAAGCTGTGTGGATTCCCACTTTTGGGGCCGGCTTTCTTTGTGACTTCGAGGAAGTCACCAAATTGACCCTTTTAGACCTAGACTTTCCTATGTGTAAAATGGGGGATAATTCCACTCTCTCTACTTATGCTTTAATAAATCATAGCTTCTAATATGGATGTGCTGGAATAATACATACTGACCTGAAAGGTTAAAAGAGCTCACTATATCCCCTGCTCTGAGAAGGTCATTCCACCAAGGTGTGGAGTGATTTTTTTGCTCTATAGTCTTATGGAAGACTTCTGTCTCATCTGTAAATTTTGTGCATATCATTTATAGCCTTATGCTGATCACAGCCTTGTTTCTCTTTCCTTATTGGATTATAATAATATATTTGCGTTGTCCACTGTTTTCAAAGTAGCGTCTTCCACATTGTTTCACATAATTCCTAAAATAACTCTTGTGACTTAGGCAAGTCAGGTGTCCAAATTTCCATTTTTCTCCCTAGCTTCTTCAACCCATCAGTACCAGCCCCCTCATGGAGCCTCACTTTACCACCTCCTTCAGGAAGTCTGCCCTGATTGGAGCCTGGGAGAGCACAACACTCTGCACAAAGGAAAGGCCTGAGAAACGCTAGAATAAATACATGAATTTGTGAGCCCCCAGTAGCATCACTCTAACTTGGCAATGAAAAATAAAGGTTCTGACCTTTTTTGTTTTTCTGCTTTACCTGAGTGCAAAACACTAAAAGTTAGAAATGCAAGCATGGTGACATTTGGGGAATGGGCACCATAAAAACTCTTACCATGTTATAACCTCATTATTATATCAGCATCATTTTTTTTTTAACGCAAAAGGGAAAGAATGCACAACTGAAAAGCTTTTTATTTCTATTTAAAGCACAGATGCTTTTAAGCAGCACTTACTACATTTTTAAAATGTGTTGAGAGGATGGAAAGTTTGGAGAGCTGCAGACTGTTTTTCAACTTTGATATGGATGGACTATGTGGTACTCTCTGAGATTTTCCATGTTTTTTTTTTTTTTTTTTTCCCCCAGGAGGTTAAAATGATACCTTTTTGTATAATGTGAAAGATGTGTTTGAGGGAACCTGGGGAGCAAAGGTAATTATTCTGATGATTCAGTCCAAAAACCATTCTGTCATGAAGGAGGAAAACAAAGTGTGTAGTTGGACCTGAGCTGTCCAGATTGCCAGTTGACATAACTCACATTCACAGAACACATTATTCCTTTGCTTGTTTCGCTAGAGCACCTTTCGGGTGCGTCTATTAGTTTGTTAAGACTGATAAGTAAATCAGCATCTTATAACCAAAGAATAGCAGAGATCTGAGAAGCTCTGCATCCCTGGAGTTGCTGGGTTTATAAAGCATTTCCACCTTCCAAGGGCATGCCCTAAACTAGTACTCAAGAGGAAGGGAGAAGAAAAGGAGCACCTGTGTGCGGAACATTGTGTTGGGTGATTTACAAGACTTTGTCCCCCTTTTAATACTCACAACACCACTCTGAGATCAGAATTTACAGATGACAAGACTAGAGCTCTAATAGATTAAGGTGCTCACAAAGAGTGGGCCAACCTGAGATGAGAACCTCAGAAACTGCAAAGTCCCAATGTCCTTGAGCCATCGACTACAACTCCTCCTGCTTCTGGAGCATTCTAGGTGTGATTCAAGTTAGTGCATTATTAGTCAGATCCATTATTGAGCACCCACAATGTGCAGGAATAATACCAGGAGCTGAAGACACCAAGATGCATAAGGCAAGACCTCACCTGTTGAGGAATCGAGTATGGTACCAGGTGAGCCTGAAACACATCTTCACGACAGTAGCGTTGCTGCAGGACTGCAAAGGAGGAGCTGATCAGCAGTTTCCTAGAAAAGTTCTTAAGGGCCACAGCAGGAGGGAGAAATCTGAAACCCTGGGGTCACCTGGACCAGAGTCTCCTCTCTTCTGCACTAGATCACATGGTTATATGGAGAACTTCACCAGAAAGACCCTGGCATTCAATCACGGGAAGACTGGGCTCAAATCCTAGCTGTGGTATTTATAATGTGTGCTGCATGGCACAAGTTACTTAACCTCTCTGGGTCTTGGGGCTTGCTTTTGTAAAAATATTAGGATAAAAATGCCAGCTTTATGGAATTGTTGTGAAGCAGAAATCTCAAGATGCTTTTTGTATTTTAGTCCTTGTCTGTCTTCTTTCCAGTCTGCAATATTGCTTCTTGCTGTGCACCAACCATTGTGAGGTTCTCTGTATAACCATGTAGCCTAGTGCAGAAGAGAAGAGACTCTGATCCAGGTGACCCTGGAGTTTTAGATGAAAATGTGCCAATTTGCATCTAAGGTCTTCCAGACAGAGCACCTTCTGAGGACATAATCTATGGGAAAGCAGGCCAATAATACTCACTACTTCAGGTGAAAAGAGACCAAGCCCAGGAGGCAGGCAGGCTGGGCACCATAAAATAAACTGGAGAAAGATCAGCACCAGGTTTTTGCCAGGATACTCAGGTGTAACACCTCAGTGACCTGGTGGAAAACAAAATGGGAATAACACTTGTCGAGGATAATATTTGGGTGCCAATAAAGAGGGGCAGATGATTAATATTAACATGCTGGGGCTGGGAAGACAGACAGAATATCTAAACTCCCCAGGAGGAAGGCTGGCCTTGGAATGGGTTACATTCCCCCAAAGCCCCAGGCTGCTAATGAGATAGATTACCCAGCTGCAGCTAATGAGAAAGGGGCTAATGAGTCTGCAGATCGCCTGTCTACTGGCCAGCCTTAGCTGTAGGTCACCAAGCAGGGAGACTACTGCCCTTTTTTATAGAACCATTCATTTGAAATAATAGGTGTGATGGGGTGTTTGCTTCTTGGCTCCTTAATAGTGACACTGATTCCTTATCCTGGCCAGGCTGCCACAGGGAACAGTTCCCTAATTAATTGATTGGAAGGAGATGCCTCCTGGGAAGGCCACAGAGGATTTGTGGGTGGGACAGGGAGACATGGACAGAATGGGGTCCACTGAGAATACAGATATTCTCTAGGCTCTGCAGTGTGAACCCCGGATGAAGGGCACATCCTAGATTCCCAGATTTAGACAGATAGTGGGAGCAGGAGTATATGAATATCTGAATTTTTGCCATGCAAACAACAGTCTGGCTTTATAAGTGACCTTGACCACAATCATGGTTTTGTTTGTGGGTCCCCAATACCACCCTCAGGTTTAATTATTTGCTAGAAGCACTCACAGAGCTAAGCAAAGCTATTGTACTCATGGTTATTGTTTATTACACTGAAAGGATACAGATTAAAATCAGCAATGGAAAAAGGTGCATAGGGAAGAGCCCAGGAGAGACCAGGTGCCAGCTTCCTGTTGTGATCTCCCAATGAAATTTTATGAACAGCACTTAATTCTCCCAGCAATGATGTGTGTATGTTAACTGGTGAAGCTCACTTGAGCCTTGGTGTCCAAGGTTTTGACTGGGGGTTGGTCATATAGGCATGGAATGTCCATGTGATTGATCCTACCTTAATCTCCAGCCCCCAGAGTTCAAACTGATACACAAGTGATCCTCCGACCTCAGCCCCCCAAGTGACTGGGAGTACAGCACGCACCACCATGTCCAGCTAATGAATCACATGGCCCAAGGCAATTAAGTCACATAGTTAGCAGAAACTATCTCACCTGACCTCTCGGATGAACAAAGACACTCTCAATAGGCAGGACATTCCAAGGGCTTAGAAGTCCCCGGAGCCTGGGTCAAAGAATCAAACATTTCTCGGGAGCTTGCAGAGTTTGCACAACTCAGACCCTCTGAGTTAATTCTTTACTGCATGATGGAAGAAATAGAAGAGTGGTAGTTCCTCTCCTTTCTAGAGCACAGGATTAGTTTGGCATGTGGCTTGAAATTTTAAAACATGTGTAAGCCACTTTTCTATTGGACTGAAATCTCACTGGCATGCCACATTTGGCAGGGCCTAAAGGTAGTGCTGTGAAGAGGCAAATGCATTGGAGTAGGGAGAAGAAATGTGAGTCACCTTGGAGCTGTATCTCAGCTGACTGTAGAACCACAGACAAGTCTCTCAGCCTCCTTGGTTCCAGTTTTATCCCATCATACATGACTGGCAACATTTAATCTACTTCCTGTGAACAACATCTACCCTTTTGGGGAGTATCAAATTAAATAATAAATACGAAATCAACTTGAAATTTGATCACAATACACAAATGAGATATTAAAATAGCAGCTTGCTGTTCAATAGCTTTTACGGGAAGAAATACCACACGATTCCTGACTGAGAATATCGGTTGGGGGCAGTGGTAATTTTTAATTTGACTTTTTAGGTGCAGTGTTATCACTATTCTTGAAATATTGATTTGAAAACCTCAAAGAAGATTAAAAATGTTGTTAAAATCCCTAAAGGTTGGAGACAGAGGGCCTATTAATGCTACCCATCATATTTATTGGTTATATGACAAGCCCCCTTATCCAGGGGGCACCTGCGTCTGCACTGGTTCAAACAGTTCTCTTTTGAAATTGTTATAGCGAGTTGGTCAGCATTATTCTTCCACCTGAGAGGTCTGGAAGGGGCTGCTGCATATGGCCATGCCTATTGTGAACTGCACTATTCGCATAGACTATGACATGAATCACACTCCTTACAGCTGTGCAATGTGGAAACCCTCATTCTGGGAAGGATCAAAAAGAATATATGTAGGATTTTAAAATGTTTAACCAAGCAGTGCTAAAATCAGATTTTTGTAGTTAAGGTCATTTTTGGATTCCCCTATGTCCAACGAGTGTGAAAAGCAGTTGACTACAAATCATTTGCTTTATTTATTTATTTATTTATTTATTATTATACTTTAAGTTCCAGGGTACGTGTGCACAATGTGCAGGTTTGTTACATATGTATACATGTGCCATGTTGGTGTGCTGCACCCATTAACTCGTCATTTACATTAGGTATATCTCCCAATGCTATCCCTCCCCCCTCCCCCCTCCCCCCACGCCACAACAGGCCCCAGTGTGTGATGTTCCCCTTCCTGTGTCCAAGTGTTCTCATTGTTCAATTCCCACCTATGAGTGAGAACATGTGGTGTTTGATTTTCTGTTCTTGTGATAGTTTGCTGAGAATGATGGTTTTCAGCTGCATCCATGTCCCTACAAAGGACATGAACTCATCCTTTTTTATGGCTGCATAGTATTCCATGGTGTATATGTGCCACGTTTTCTTAATCCAGTCTGTCACTGATGGACATTTGGGTTGGTTCCAAGTCTTTGCTATTGTGAATAGTGCTGCATTAAACATACGTGTGCATGTGTCTTTATAGCAGCATGATTTATAATCCTTTGGGTATATATCCTGTAATGGGATGGATGGGTCAAATGGTATTTCTAGTTCTAGATCCTTGAGGAATTGCCACACTGTCTTCCACAATGGTTGAACTAGTTTGCAATCCCACCAACAGTGTAAAAGTGTTCCTATTTCTCCACATCCTCTCCAGCACCTGTTGTTTCCTGACTTTTTAATGATCGCCATCCTAACTGGCGTGAGATGGTATCTCATTGTGGTTTTGATTTGCATTTCTCTGATGGCCAGTGATGATGAGCATTTTTTCATGTGCCTGTTGGCTGCTATTTCTTTATTTATTTTGAGACAGGGTCTCGCTTTGTCATCCAGGCTGGAGTGCAGTGGTGCAATCTTGGCTCATTGCAGCATCAACCTCCTGGTCTCAATCGATCCTCTGACCTTAGCCCCACAAATAGCTGGGAGTACAGGCACGTGCCACCATGCCCAGCTAATTTTTGCATTTTTATTAGATACAGGGTTTCACCATGTTGTCCAGGCTGGTCTGGAACTCCTGCGCTCAAACGATCCATCCCCGTTGGCCTCCCAAAGTGCTGGGATTACAGGTGTGAGCCACCGCGCCTGGCCCAAGTCATTTGCTTTAGATAAAAGTTACTGATCATCTTCCTGTGGAATTATTTTCTGTATCAATAATAGTCTCTTTGACATAGACGGGTGGAAAGACTGTGACGCTTGATGTTTAGAACTTCAAACACAATGGCCTCAAATGAAAGATATGCTTAAGCAGGTGGCTGTTAGGCCTCAAATTGTACTGTCATGACTGGTCACCTATTTCTCCTTCCAGAATTTTTTTTCCACAGGGTTGACCTAAGGACTATGCTTTCTGTTTTCAGATATGAATATGCCTCAGAGTATGTGGGAATGTTTCATTTTCATAATCCCCTTAACTCCTCATTGCCACCTAGCTGAGAGTTGATGATGACATTGAAAATATTATGCTACCAAATTGAAGGCTGACACTCATTGTGTCATTAAGTAAACTGCACTTATTTAACTGATTAGGCAAAATATAAATGTGTAAAACTGCTTTAATTTTTTTTCCTTGTTTATACCTGCTAGTAAAGATTCTTAAGGCTTTACTTCAGTGGAAAGCATTCCATAAGCTGGGCTCTTCCTTCATCCTAAATACCTACTATGTCAAAAGCCCTTTTCACTCCAAAGTTAGGAAGAGGTGGCCACTATCTGATCATTTTAATCTTGTCTATACAATCTTAATTTTTAGATAATTACCATTGCTTTTATCTGTGCTTCATACATAGTTTTTGCCATGTTTTACTTTAGCTAGATTAAAGGTAAAGAGACCAACAAAAGTGGCAACTTTTATTTTTCTCCTTCAAGAATGCATCAGTATATTCCACAAAATAGAAACCAACAATGAGCAACAGTAGCTATATTTATATCAGATAAAATAGACTTTAAGTCAAAACTGTAAAGAGAGACAAATAAGGTCACTAAATAATAATAACAGAATCAATTTAGCTAGGGGATGTAACAATTGTAAATATATATGCACCCAACACTTGAGCACCCAGACATATAAAGCAAATATTGGGATAGAACCCAATACTGTAATGGTTGTGGGCTTTAACACCTCACTCTCAGCAGTGGATGAATCATCTAGACAGAAAATTACAAAGAAAGATCAGATTTAAATTGCACTACCGATCAAATGGAATTAACAGACATTTATAGAAGATTTCATAAAACAATGACAGAATACACATTCTTCTTTTTTCTTTTTCTTTTTGTCTCTTTAGTCAGAGTCTTGTTCTGTCTCCCAGGCTGGAGTGCAGTGGCACGATCTTGGCTAACTGCAACCTCCACTTCCTGGTTCAAGCAATTCTCATGCCTCAGCCTCCTGAGTAGCTGGGATTACAGGAGTATGCCACCACACCTGGTTAATTTTTGTATTTTTAGTAGAGATGGGGTTTTGCCATGTTGGCCAGGCTGGTCTCAAACTCCTGACCTCAAGTGATCCACCCATCTCAGCCTCCCGAAGTGTTGGGATTACAGGCATGTGCCACCACACCCAGCCCATATTCTTCTCATCAGCGCTTGGAACATTCTCCTTGATAGACCATATGTGAGGCCGCAAAACAAGCTTCAACATGTTAAAAAATTGAAATCATATCAAGTATTTTTTTCTGACTAGAATGTAATAAAACTAGAAATCAATCACAAGAGGAACTTTGGAAACTGTACAAATACAAGGAAATTAAATAACATGCTTATGAATGACCAATAGGTCATGGGAGAAATTTAGAAGAAAATTAAAAGTGTTGAAATGAATGAGAATAGAAACACAATATACCAAAACCTATAGAATATAGCTAAAGTAGCACTAAGAGGGAAGTTTATAGCAATGAACACCAACATCAAAAAAAGCAGAAGTTTAGAAGGAACAAGATTACATAAAAAAAGAAAAGAAAGCAGAAAAATTTCAAATAAACAACCTAACTATGTGCCTTAAGGAATTAGAAAAGCAAGAACAAACAAAACCCAAATTTATAAAAAGAAAGAAAGAAAGAAAGATCAGAGCAGAAATAAATGAAATAGAGACTAAAAAATACAAAAGATCAACAAATGAAAAGTTGGTCTTTTGAATGATAAACTAAGTTGACAAACCATTACCTAGACTAACATAGGAAAAAAGAAAGAAGAGCCAAATAAATAAAATCAGAAACAAAAAGGGAGACATTACAACTGCTACCACAGAAATACAAAGGATCATTAGAGACTATTATGAACAACTAACTCTACGCCAACAAATTGGAAAACGTGGAGGAAATGGATAAATTTCTGGACACATTCAACCTACCAAGATTAAACCAGGAAGAAATAGGAAATCTGAACAGACCAATAACAAATAGTGAAATTGAATCAGTAATAAAAAGTTTCCGAACAAAGAAAGGCCCAGGACTAGATGGCTTCACCGTTGAATTCTACCAAACTTTCAAAGAAGAATTAACACTGGGTTCCCGGAGTAAGATGGCCAAATAGGAACAGCTCCCAGCGTGAGCGACACAGAAGATGGGTGATTTCTGCATTTTCAATTGAGGTACTAGGGAGTGCCGGAAAATCAGTGCTGGTCAGCTGGTGCAGCCCGACCAGCGAGAGCTGAAGCAGGGCGAGGCATCGCCTCACCTGGAAAGTGCAAGGGGGAAGGGAATCCCTTTTCCTAGCCAAGGGAAATTGAGACACACAACACCTGGAAAATCGGGTAACTCCCACCCTAATACTGTGCTTTACCAAGGGTCTTAGCAAATGGCACACCAGAAGATTATATCCCACACCTGGCCGGGAGGGTCCCATGCCCACGGAGCCTCCCTCTTTGCTAGCATAGCAGTCTGAGATCCAACTGCAAGGCGGTAGCAAGGCTGGGGGAGGGGCACCCGCCATTGCTGAGGCTTAAGTAGGTAAACAAAGCCTCCTGGACGCTCGAACTGGGTGGAGCCCACCACAGTTCAAGGAGGCCTGCCTGTCTCCGTAGACTCCACTTCTGGGGACAGGGCCTAGCTAAACAAAAAGCAGCAGAAACCTCTGCAGATGTTAATGAGCCTATCTGACAGCTTTGAAGAGAGCAGTGGGTCTCCCAGCACGGAGGTTGAGATCTGAGAATGGACAGACTGGCTGCTCAAGTGGGTCCCTGATCCCTGAGTAGCCTAACTGGGAGACATCCCCCACTAGGTACAGACCGACACCTCACACCTCACATGGCAGGGTACACCCCTGAGACGAAGCTTCCAGAGCAAGAATCAGACAGCAGCACTCGCTGTTCAGCAATATTTTATCTTCTGCAGCCTCCGCTGCTGATACCCAGGCAAACAGGGTCTGGAGTGGACATCAAGCAATCTCCAACAGACCTACGGCTGAGGGTCCTGATGGTTAGAAGGGAAACTAACAAACAGAAAGGACACCCACATCAAAACCCCATCAGTACGTCACCAGCATCAAAGACCAAAAGCAGACAAAGCCACAAAAATGGGGAAAAAGCAGGGCAGAAAAGCTGGAAATTCAAAAAATCAGAGCACATCTCTCCCTCCAAAGGAACGCAGCTCATCACCAGCAACGGATCAAAGCTGGATGGAGAATGACTTTGACGAGTTGAAAAAAGAAGGCTTCAGTCAATCAAACTTCTCAGAGCTAAAGGAGGAACTACATACCCAGCACAAAGAAACTAAAAATCTTGGAAAAAGAATGGAAGAATGGATAACTAGAATAATCAATGCAGAAAGGCCATAAACGGACTGACAGAGATAAAAACCATGACAAGAGAAATACGTGACAAATGCACAAGCTTCAGTAACCGACTCGATCAACTGGAAGAAAGAGTATCAATAATTGAAGATCAAATGAATGAAATGAAACGAGAAGAGAAGTCTAGAGAAAAAAAGGAAAAAGTAATGAACAAAGCCTCCAAGAAGTATGGGATTATGTGAAAAGACCAAATCTATGTCTGATT
Source organism: Macaca nemestrina (assembly GCF_043159975.1). Lineage (NCBI taxonomy): Eukaryota > Metazoa > Chordata > Mammalia > Primates > Cercopithecidae > Macaca > Macaca nemestrina. The sequence goes on along the minus strand of NC_092145.1, from coordinate 110,803,208 downwards.
GGTGTGCCTGAAAGTGAGGGGGAAAATGGAACCAAGTTGGAAAACACTCTGCAGGATATCATCCAGGAGAACTTCCCCAACCTAGTAAGGCAGGCCAACATTCAAATTCAGGAAATATAAAGAACGCCACAAAGATATTTCTCGAGAAGAGCAACTCCAAGACACATAATTGTCAGATTCACTAAAGTTGAAATGAAGGAAAAAATGTTAAGGGTAGCCATCGAGAAAGGTCGAGTTACCCACAAAGGGAAGCCCATCAGACTAACAGCAGATCTCTCAGCAGAAACTCTACAAGCCAGAAGAGAGTGGGGGCCAATATTCAATATTCTTAAAGAAAAGAATTTTCAATCCAGAATTTCATAGCCAGTCAAACTAAGTTTCATAAGTGAAGGAGAAATAAAATCCTTTACAGACAAGCAAATGCTTAGAGATTTTGTCACCACCAGGCCTGCCCTACAAGAGACCCTGAAGGAAGCACTAAACATGGAAAGCAACAACTGGTACCAGCCATTGCAAAAACATGCCAAAATGTAAAGACCATCAATGCGAGGAAGAAACTGCATCAACTAATGAGCAAAATGACCAGCTAGCATCATAATGACAGGATCAAGTTCACACATAACAATATTAACCTTAAATGTAAATGGACTAAATGGTCCAATTAAAAGACACAGACTGGCAAATTGGATAAAGAGTCAAGACCCATCAGTTTGCTGTATTCAGGAGACCCATCTCACATGCAGAGACACATATAGGCTCAAAATAAAGGAATGGAGGAAGATCTACCAAGCAAATGGAGAACAAAGAAAAGCAGGGGTTGCAATCCTAGTCTCTGATAAAACAGACTTTAAACCATCAAAGATCAAAAGAGACAAAGAAGGCCATTACATAATGGTAAAGGGATCAATTCAACAGGAAGAGCTAACTATCCTAAATATATATGCACCCAATACAGGAGCACCCAGATTAATAAAGCAAGTCCTTAGAGACTTACAAAGAGACTTAGACTCCCATACAATAATAATGGGAGACTTCAACACCCCACTGTCAACATTAGACAGATCAATGAGATAGAAAGTTAACAAGGATATCCAGGAATTGAGCTCAACTTTGCACCAAGCGGACCTAATAGACATCTACGGAACTCTCCACCCCAGATCAACAGAATATACATTCTTCTCAGCACCACATCGCACTTATTCCAAAATTGACCACATAGTTGGAAGTAAAGCACTCCTCAGCAAATGTAAAAGAACACAAATTATAACAAACTGTCTCTCAGACCACGGTGCAATCAAACTAGAACTCAGGACTAAGAAACTCAATCAAAACTGCTCAACTACATGGAAACTGAACAACCTGCTCCTGAATGACTACTGGGTACATAACGAAATGAAGGCAGAAATAAAGATGTTCTTTGAAACCAATGAGAACAAAGATACAACATACCAGAATCTCTGGGACACATTTAAAGCAGTGTGTAGAGGGACATTTATAGCACTAAATGCCCACAAGAGAAAGCTGGAAAGATCTAAAATCGACACCCTAACATCACAATTAAAAGAATTAGAGAAGCAAGAGCAAACGCATTCAAAAGCTAGCAGAAGGCAAGAAATAACTAAGATCAGAGCAGAACTGAAGGAGATAGAGACACAAAAAACCCTCCAAAAAATCAATGAATCCAGGAGTTGATTTTTTGAAAAGGTCAACAAAATTGATAGACCGCTAGCAAGACTAATAAAGAAGAAAAGAGAGAAGAATCAAATAGACACAATAAAAAATGATAAAGGGGATATCACCACTGACCCCACAGAAATACAAACTACCATCTGAGAATACTATAAACACCTTTATGCAAATAAGCTAGAAAACCTAGAAGAAATGGATAATTTCCTGGACACTTACACTCTCCCAAGACTAAACCAGGGAGAAGTTGAATCCCTGAATAGACCAATAGCAGGCTCTGAAATTGAGGCAATAATTAATAGCCTACCAACCAAAAAAAGTCCAGGACCAGACGGATTCACAGCTGAATTCTACTGGAGGTACAAGGAGGAGCTGGTACCATTCCTTCTGAAACTATTCCAATCTATAGAAAAAGAGAGAATCCTCCCTAACTCATTTTATGAGGCCAACATCATCCTGATACCAAAGCCTGGCAGAGACACAACAAAAAAAGAGAATTTTAGACCAATATCCCTGAGGAACATCGATGCAAAAATCCTCAATAAAATACTGGCAAACCAGATCCAGCAGCACATCAAAAAGCTTATCCACCATGATCAAGTGGGCTTCATCCTTGGGATGCAAGGCTGGTTCAACATATGCAAATCAATAAACATAATCCAGCATATAAACAGAACCAAAGACAAAAACCACATGATTATCTCAATAGATGCAGAAAAGGCCTTTGACAAAATTCAACAGCCCTTCATGCTAAAAACTCTCAATAAATTCGGTATTGATGGAGCATATCTCAAAATAATAAGAGCTGTTTATGACAAACCCGCAGCCAATGTCATACTGAATGGGCAAAAACCAGAAGCATTCCCTTTGAAAACTGGCACAAGACAGGGATGCCGTCTCTCACCACTCCTTTTCAACATAGTGTTGGAAGTTCTGGCTAGGGCAATCAGGCAAGAGAAAGAAATCAAGGGTATTCAGTTAGGAAAAGAAGAAGTCAAATTGTCCCTGTTTGCAGATGACATGATTGTATATTTAGAAAACCCCATTGTCTCAGCCCCGAATCTCCTTAAGCTGATAAGTAACTTCAGCAAAGTCTCAGGATACAAAATTAATGTGCAAAAATCACAACCATTCTTATACACCAGTAACAGACAGAGAGCCAAATCAGGAATGAACTTCCATTCACAATTGCTTCAAAGAGAATCAAATACCTAGGAATCCAACTTACAAGGGATGTAAAGGACCTCTTCAAGGAGAACTACAAACCACTGCTCAGTGAAATAAAAGAGGACACAAACAAATGGAAGAACATACCATGCTCATGGATAGGAAGAATCAATATCGTGAAAATGGCCATACTGCCCAAGGTAATTTATAGATTCAATGCCATTCCCATCAAGCTACCAATGACTTTATTCACAGAATTGGAAAAAACTGCTTTAAAGTTCATATGGAACCAAAAAAGAGCCTGCATTGCCAAGACAATCCTAAGTCAAAAGAACAAAGCTGGAGGCATCACGCTACCTGACTTCAAACTATACTACAAGGCTGTCGTAACCAAAACAGCACAGTACTGGTACCAAAACAGAGATATAGACCAATGGAACAGAACAGAGCCCTCAGAAATAATATCATACATCTACAGCCATCTGATCTTTGACAAACCTGACAAAAACAAGAAATGGGGAAAGGATTCCCTATTTAATAAATGGTGCTGGGAAAATTGGCTAGCCATAAGCAGAAAGCTGAAACTGGATCCTTTCCTTACTCCTTATACGAAAATTAATTCAAGATGGATCAGAGACTTAAATGTTAGACCTAAAACTATAAAAACCCTAGAAGAAAACCTAGGAAATACCATTCAGGACATAGGCATGGGCAAGGACTTCATGTCTAAAACACCAAAAGTAATGGCAACAAAAGCCAAAATTGACAAATGGGATCTAATTAAACTAAAGAGCTTCGGCACAGCAAAAGAAACTACCATCAGAGTGAACAGGCAACCTACAGAATGGGAGAAAATTTTTGCAATCTACTCATGTGATAAAGGGCTAATATCCAGAACCTACAAAGAACTCAAACAAATTTACGAGAAAAAAAAAACCAACCCCATCAAAAAGTGGGCAAAGGATATGAATAGACATTTCTCAAAAGAAGACATTCATACAGCCAACAGACACATGAAAAAATGCTCATCATCACTGGCCATCAGAGAAATGCAAATCAAAACCACAATGAGATACCATCTCACACCAGTTAGAATGGTGATCATTAAAAAGTCAGGAAACAACAGGTGCTGGAGAGGATGTGGAGAAACAGGAACACTTTTACACTGTTGGTGGGATTGTAAACTGGTTCAACCATTGGGGAAAACAGTGTGGCGATTCCTCAAGGATCTAGAACTAGAAATACCATATGACCCAGCCATCCCATTACTGGGTATAAACCCAAAGGATTATAAATCATGCTGCTCTAAAGACACATGCACACGTATGTTTATTGTGGCACTATTCACAATAGCAAAGACTTGGAAGCAACCCAAATGTCCATCAGTGACAGACTGGATTAAGAAAATGTGGCACATATACACCTTGGAATACTATGCAGCCATAAAAAAGGATGAGTTTGTGTCCTTTGTAGGGACATGGATGCAGCTGGAAACCATCATTCTCAGCAAACTATAGCAAGAACAGCAAACCAAACACCACATATTCTCACTCATAGGTGGGAATTGAACAATGAGATCACTTGGACTCGGGAAGGGGAACATCACACACCGGGGCCTATTATGGGGACGGGGAGGAGAGGGATGGCATTGGGAGTTATACCTGATGTAAATGACAAGTTGATGGGTGCAAGAACAGCAAACCAAACACCACATATTCTCACTCATAGGTGGGAATTGAACAATGAGATCACTTGGACTCGGGAAGGGGAACATCACACACCGGGGCCTATTATGGGGACGGGGAGGAGAGGGATGGCATTGGGAGTTATACCTGATGTAAATGACAAGCTGATGGGTGCTGACGAGTTGATGGGTGCAGCACACCAACATGGCACAAGTATACGTATGTAACAAACCTGCATGTTGTGCACATGTAGCCTAGAACTTAAAGTATAATAAAAAAAAAAAAAAGAAGAAGAATTAACACCAATTCTTCATAAACTATTCCAAAAAATCAAAAACTAGGGAATTCTTCCAAACTTATTCTGAGGCTAGCATTACCCTGATACCAAAACCAGACAAGGACACAACAACAACAAAATAAAACTACAGGACAATATCCCTGATTAACATCGATGCAAAAATCCTTAACAGAATCTTAGCAAACTGAATCCAATAGCACATCAAAAAAAAGAAAAAAATATATATATATATCATGATCATGTAGGATTTATTCCAGGGATGCCAGGATGGTTTAACATATGTAATTCTATAAACATGAACAGAATAAAGGACAAAACCCATATCATCTCAATACATGCAGAAAAACCATCTGATAAGATTTAACATCCATTCATGATAAAAATTCTCAACAAATTCGGTACAGAAGGAATGCACCTAAACTTTCAATAAATTAAGTACAGAAGGAATGTACCTAAACACAATACCCTACAACCAACATTGTACTGAATGTGGAAAAGTTGAAAGTTTTCTTTCTAAGAACTGGGACAGGACAAGAATGCCCACTTTTACCACTCTTATTCAGCATAGTACTTTAGGAAGCCCTAGCCAGAACAATGACGCAAGAGAAGGAAATAAAAAGGCATCCAAAGTGTAAAGGAGGAAATAAAATTGTCTCTGTTAGCAGACAGCATGATCTTATATATTGAAAAACTAAAGATTCCACCAAAAGACTCTTAGATCTGATGAATGAATTCAGTAAAGTTGCAGGATTAAAAAACCAACATACAAAAATCAGTAGCATTTCTGTACACCAATAACAAACTAGCTGAAAAAGAAATCAAGAAAGCAATCCCATTTACAATAGATACAAAAAAAAAAATGCCTAGGAATAACTTTAACCAAGGAGGTTAAAGATCTCTACAATGTAAACTGTAAAACACTGACCAAAAAAAAAAAAAAAAAAAAAAAGGAATCTGGACATGAGGAACAAAAATAAATAAACAAATAAATAAATGAATGAATAAATAAATAAAATAAACTGAAGAAGACACACAAAAAATGGAAAGACATTCTATGTTCATAGATTGGAAGAATAAATATTGTTAAAATGACTATACTACTCAAAGCCATCTACAGATTCAATGCAATCTCTATTAAAATACCAATGACATTCTTCACAGAAATAGAAAAAGCAATCCTAAAATGTATATGGAACCACAAAGACCTCAGATAGCTAAAGCAAGCTTGGTCAAAAAGTACAAAGCTGGAGGCATCACACCACCTGACTTCAAAATATACTACAAAGCCATAGTAACCAAAACAGCATAGTATTGGCATAAAAATGTACACACAGACCAATGGAACAGAGTAGGGAACCTAGAAAATCCATACATCTACATGGATCTGAATAGACATTTCTCAAAAGAAGACGAACAAATAGCCAACATATATGTGAAAAAAAGCTCAATCCTACTATTCATCAGGGAAATGAAAATTAAAATCACAATGAAATATCACTTTACCCCACTTAGAATGGCTATTACAAAAAAGAGAAAAAATAACAAATACTGGCAAAGATGTGGAGAAAAGGGAACCCTCATACACTGTCGGTGAGAATGTAAATTAGTACAATTTCTATGAAGAACAGTTTGGAGGTTCCTCAAAAAGCTAAAAATAGACTTACCATGTGATCTAGCAATCCCACTACTGGGTATATATCCATAGGAAATGAAATAAGTATGTTGAAGAGATATCTGCACTTCCATGTTCATTGTATCACTATTCACAATAGCTATGATATGGAATCATCTTAAGTGTCCATCAATGAATGAATGGATAAAGAAAATGTGGTATATATATATATAATCAATAGAATACTATTCAGCCATAAAAAATAATGAAATCCTGTCATATGCAGCAACATGGATTAACCTGGAGGACATCATGTTAAGTAAAATAAGTCAGGCACAGAAAGATAAATACCACATGTTCTCACTCATATGTGGGAGCTAAAAATGTTAGCTCACAGGAGTAGAATTGAGAGATTGAGAATAGAAGTAGAAGTAGAGAGTAGAATTGTGAGTATTAGAGGCTGGGAAGGGTAAGGGTAAGGGGAGGTTGTGGAGAGGCTGGTTAATGGATACAAAATTATAGCTAGATAGGAGAAATAAGTTCTAGTGTTCTATAGCCCTGTAGGGTGACTATTGTAAAATACTGCATTTTTCCTTATCGCTAGAAGAGACTTTTTTTTTTTTTTTTTTTTTTGCGAAGTCTCACTCTGTCACCCAGGCTGGAGTACAGTGGCGTGATCTCGGTTCACTGCAACCTCCGCCTCCCGAGTTCAAGCGATTCTCCTGCCTCAGCCTCCCGAGTAGCTGGGACTACAGGCATGAGCTACCGCGCCTGGCTAATTTTTGTGTTTTTTAGTAGAGACGGGGTTTCACCATATTGGCCAGGCTGGTCTCAAACTCCTGACCTCGTGATCCACCTACCTTGGCCTCCCAAAGTGCTGGGATTACTGGCGTGAGTCACCACACCCGGCAAAGAGATGATTTTGAATGTTACCACAAGAAGAAATAATAAAAGTTTGGGTGATGAATATGCTATTACCCTGATTTGATCATTATACATCGTATACATGTATCAAAATTTCACGTTGTACTGCACAAATATGTACAATTATTATGTGTCAATTAAAAATATATATTAAAAAATTAGAAAAAAAAATTCTGTCTCTAAGCCTGTGGTTGTAGTTGTAGTAAAAATTCTCAAGCACAAATATGCAGGACAATAAAACATAGCTTAAAATGAAAAAAATAAGGTTGTCAGAAAGGAATTTTTTAAAATAAAAATCTGCTTATATGCTGTTTAATAAAAAAGGATGCATTGTTAAGAGAATAATATTTTTCCACGTAATTAGCCTAAGAGGCAATGGGTTTGTTTGTGTTACTTGAAGAACTAGCAAGACCTTCAGAACACCTCAGTCATTCAGTTTAGTAAATAAGCTTGGTCACCTAGCATTTTGTTTATTTTGTATACAGTACTTCAATTTTTTTAAATCATTGCTAATTCCTGGAAATCTGTTCTCCTCTTCATGCTTTTGCTGTTGTATTTGCAGTTACCCCCTCACATATTGCTGGATCTTCTCTTCTTCCTGTTCTATTCACCTTCCTAATTTCTAAAGCCCCAGAGCTTCTAATGCAGGTCAGGCAGCGCGACACAGGGAACCACTGAGGGTCAGGATCTGACCAATGAACATACAAGGTTCTTGAGAGGGGGCATGTGGACAGCTATGCTGAACGCCCAGTCATCTTCTGCCTCCTCAGAACCTCTTGACACACACAAAGACAGGCAATTGCAGTATCTAAATGACCATATAAATTGCCATTTCTTTCCTTTTCTTAAAGACACATCCTGAGACACTTATGAAATAAAAGTGGAACATATGGTTTTTTTTCCCTTTAAAAGCACTGCTTGTCCTCTGTCCCTCTCTGCCAACTCTCTCACATTCCCAACAACATTATCTAACAGTCTTTAAAGGACAAATGCTCACCTCCCCTCTCCACTCAGGGAACAGGAAGAGCCAGAGAAAAACAACTGATGGAGAAGATGCCCTAAGGTTGAATATTTCTTCCCTTGGGGGAGCTGAACGTCCAGAGAAAACAAATTAAATTATCCTCCTTATCCCTGGGCTGTGACATCAAAGTGGACATTGTGTACCAATACCCCTTGCTTTGTTTTATAACCTCAAATCGAAATTAATCTGTTGTCACATTTGTTTATGGTGACTAACCAAAAGCCTGAATTATTCAAGAAAAGCAGTTTGAGACACAAGAACAGGAAGAACGACCTAGCAACCACAGATCATTCTTTTCCTGCTTTCAAAGGAGTAACATTTCCCATCCTCCATTTCTGGAAGCCCTAGTAAAGCCTTCTACTCTGCTGTCTGAAGTCAAGTTTGAGTGCCTAGAGAGAAGAGAATCCTTTGTGTTGCAGGTCAGTTAATCTGGAGCAGGTCCTACACAGTCTCTCCTATGCATTTATTTAGCCAGGGAGCAGTTATTAAGCACTGATTTTGAGTTCAGACCTTACCATACATTTTTTTTTTTTTTTTCATTCATACAGTCATTGGGAACTTGACTGGTGAATTGCTGGGAAGTCATTTATGAAAAGGTCACGGTCACTGCTATTGAATAGCTTTTAGTCCTGCCATGGAGGAAACAAATCAACAGCTGTATATGTGGTACAGTTTGGTGAGCACTATAAGGGACCTGCACAGGGTGCTATAGGAGTATACAGAAGGAGTCTCAAGTGCAACCATGGGCAATCAAGGAGGAGGAGAAGGTGGCATCTAAACTGAAACCAGGGGAACCGCATACAACAGATAGGGGTTAGCCTGGTGAAGCTGGTGGGCAATGTCCTTCCTGGCAGGACAGCAGAGCAAAAGTTGGGAACTGTATTATGAGTGTAGAAAGCATTGGGAGGTGTCTTAGTCACCTTGGGCTGTTATAACAAAATATCATAGCGTGGGTGGCTTTTAAACAACATAATTTTTTTCTTACAGCTCTGGAGACTGGAAATCTGAAATCAGGGTGTCAGCATGGTTTTGGTGAGGACCTTTTCCTCTTGCAGACTGCTGACTTCTTTTTGCATCCTTACATGGTGGAAAGGGCACAAGAGAGCTCTCTGGGGTCCCTTTTATAAGGACATTAATCCCATCCATGAGGGCACCATTCTCATCACCTCTCAAAGGCTCTACCTCCTGATACCATCACATGCGGGTTTAGGATTTCAACATAGGAACTTGAGGGAACGCAAGCATGCAGTCCATTGCAGGAGGCAATGTGAAATCATTGAAGAGTTGTAGGGAAGAGCACAACCTGATCAGATTTGCATTTTAGAAAGCTGTCTCTAGCTACAAAAAGTTGACTATGAAAACGCAAGCCTGGAGGCAGAGCAAGTTAGCTAGTGGTCTTCATACTTCTTGTAAAGGACAGTGGTGGCTGGCTGGAAGGCAATGGAGTTGATGAGGTAGAGAAATTAATGCCTTCAAAACATATTTCGAAGGAGGAGACACAAGATCGGCTGGCTGATTAGATGAGGAGGGGCAGATGTGAGAAAGACAGAGGCCAAATACAGAGCCTCTGCCTTCCAGCAGCTTACAGAATGCTTGAGAGAGCATAACCTGTAAATGTCAGCCTTGTACATTTCAGGCAGTTCAGTGTAGTGGTAAGAATTTGGTCTTTGAAATCAGCCAAACTTGCTTTGAATTCCTGTCATATCACCGATTAGCCACATGATATAGAAAGATTACTCGAATGCACTGCACTGCATCTCAGGCTCCTTATTCCTTACAGGTGGTTATGTGTGTTCATATGTGAAAAGTATGTGGCACCCAAGAGATGTTCTAAAAATATTAGTACATCTTTCTATGGAATGATAATCATTATCATATATACTTACTACTATAACACTAGGAAAATAGTAGTCATTATTATATAAAACCGTGAAAAACACTTTTTGGGGGGATCAAATGTATACTACAAGGTAATTTTTTTTTCTCTTAAAAGTTTCCAAGTATCAGAAAACTCCCTCTATTGTGCTGTTAGGAAACGAAATAGAAATATGTATCATTTTTCTGGATATCTGTGGGTAATAGGCTCCATACCTCCTTGGATCAACAGTTTATACCTGTTGACGAAAAGAGTCAAACTCTTTAAAATATTGTAAGAGATTTATTCTGAGCCAAATATGAGTGACCATGGCCCGTGACACAGCCCTCAGAAGGTCTTGAGAACATGTGCCCAAGGTGGTCAGGGTACAGCATGGTTTTATATATTTTAGGGAGGTATGAGACATCAATCAAATACATTTAAGAAATACATTGGTTTCATTCAGAAAGGCAGGACAACACAAAATGGGGAAGGCTTCCAGTCTATAGGTAAATTGAAACATTTTCTGGTTGACAATTGGTTGAGTTTATCTGAAGACCTGGGATCGAAGGAAACGTTCAGGGTAAGGTAAAGGATTGTGGAGACCAAGTTTTATTGTGCAGAGGAAGCTCTCAGATAGTAGACTTCAGAGAGAGCAAGTTGTAAAATGTTTCTTACCAGACTTAAAAGGGTGCTTGACTCTTGGTTGATAATCTCCTGGATCTGGAAAGGAAGGAAGGAAAACAAAGGGGGAAAGGGATTCTCTATAGAAGGCGGATTTTTCCTACAAGAGACTTTGCAGGGCAATTCCCAGGTATGCCAAGGAAATATATTTTGGGGTAAAACATTTTGATTTTTTCCCTTGTTATGTCAGAGTCAGATTGAGAAGTAAGCCATGATATACAGGGTTAAACAAAACCCTTCTGATGAGAATTTATGGTTTGTAGAGCATGACTCCCCAGACCCCTTAGAAAGGAATTTGGGCAAGATTAAAACAAAAACAAAAACTGAGCTTAGTCCTCATTCCTATAACGGTCTGGAAGTTCTTCCATATATCTCACCACAATCCCTCTTGCTTTATTTTAGCCTGTTTGCTTTTGCTCCATTCCCTTAGATTTCTTCTTGCTGTTCTAAGTGTAGTTACTTTCTTGTCAGGGAATGGTTTATCAAATTATCTTGCACGTTTTTGTGCTGGGACTTTATATTTCTCTGATTTCCTGGTTCTGTCTAAAGAATATATTAACTTATTTCATAGAATTGGCATGGTTTTCTCTATTCACCCTGCTCATTACTTTTCTATTTAGAGAAAATATTTATTAATTTAATTTCTTTTTCAAAAGGTTGTCTTCTGGTTTTATTTTGATGGCCTAACTTCAATTTGTCTACTGGATCAAAGTATGTGACCTGTGTTTGTTTCCATGTAAAACATTGCCCAATCCAGCATCAAGCAGTTCCAGGGAAGCCGTTCTGGATCCTCGACAGGTGGAAATGTTTATTCTCACTTTGTGTTATAGATAGGAACCTGAGACGACTAGAGGTGCCTGATTGATCCAGAATCACCTCGCTGTCAGATACCCACACAGAATTGATCAGACAGAGCAAGCTGACTGCTCCAGGCATACTTACCGTAATGGATGGAATGTTTGTGTCTCTCCAGAGTTTATATGTTGAAACCCTAATCCCCAATGTGATGGTATTAGGAGGTGGGGCCTTTGGGAGGTAATTAGGTCACGACAATGGAGCCCTCATGATGGGGTAAGTGCCCATATAAAAAAATGGATACAAAAATACAGTTAGCTAGTAGGAATAAGATCTAGTGATCTGGTAGCACGATAGAGCAACTATAGTTAACAGTAATTTATCATACACTTCAAAATAATTAGAGAAGTGGATTTGGAATGTTCTCAACACAAATAAATGATAAATGTTTAAGGCAATGAATATCCCAATTACACTGATTTGATCATTACACATTATATACTTGTAACACATGTATTCCATAAATATGTACAACTATTATGTACCCATAAAAATTTTAAAATAGCATATTCTCAAAAAGAAAAATAACAGACACGAGAGAGCTGGCTTCCTCTCTGCACCATATGAGGATAAAAGAAGATGACCATCTGCAAACCAGGAAGAGAGCCCTCACTAGTAACCAAATAAGTTGGCACTTAGATCTTGGTCTTCCAGAACTGAGAAATAAATGTTTGTTATTTAAGCCACCCAGTCTCTGAAAATTTGTTACAGCCGCTGGAGCTAAGATAGTGGACTGTACAATTTTCTGTCTTTAGATGCCTTCAACCTCTTTCTCAGGGGGGTCTGCTAGCAGCCCTTGCTGTCTTCTATGTTTTCTTCTTCTGATCAAATCTGCCTCTGAAAATGAGCTGGTCTACCTTTGGTATGTATTTCAGAGAAGGTACTACTCCTCTCTGGGTTACGCCCTTATGTGTATTTATAAAATGGAAGGGGCTGTTGCCTGTGAAGGAAAAACAGGCACTAACAAGCTGGTAAGGCCGCTCAGTGGGGGAATGGTCTGGGCCCTCCCAAGAGCTCTCCAAATGCTGCCACATTGCAGCCATCTATTCTGACTCTGTCCCTACATCCTCATACACACAGTGCATGAGGCTGTGTAGTCAGATAGACAGTGTCCAAACCTGGGCCTGCCCAGAGATTGCTGGGAGACCTTGGGTGGGTTACTGTGAGCCACAGTAACCTCATCTGCAGTCTGGTGACAGCAATCCTTGTTTTACAGGATTGGAAGAGAACAAGTGTGGAGTTTCCAGGCTAGCATAATGTCCAGATTGTAGGGTCTTATAAATGCCTTTCCTCCCTGCTTCCAGGTCAAAACCTGTGAGCATGCCATGTTTTCACTGAAGCTTCTATTTGTAGTTCTAGTTTCTGGGGTATGAAGAAAAGAAAAGGAAAATGATTTGGGGATGGCTACAATTTGTAACAAGTCAGTGTGCCACAAGGCATCTTGGATATGCTGCCTGTAGTGGGTTTAATTGTGTCCCCCAAAAATATATGTCCAAGTTTTGGCCCCCAGTACCTATGAAAGTCACTTTATGTGGACACAGGGTCTTTGCAGAGGTAATTAAGTGAAGATGAGTTTATTCTGGATTGAGAGTGGGCCCTAAATCTAATGATTGATGTCTGTATGAGAGAAAGGAGAGGGAAGATTGGGACGCAGAGACCCAGTAGAGAAGGCTGTGAAGACAGAGGCAGAGACTAGAGTTAGGTTGCCAGAAACCAAGGAATGTCTGGGGCCACCGTAAGCTGAATGGGGCAAGGAGGGATTCTCTCCTAGAGATTTCAGAGGGAGCATGGCCCTGCTGACACCTTGATTTTTGACTTCTGGCCCCCAGAGCTATGAGAAAATAAATTTTGGTTGTTTTAATCTACCAAGCTTGTGGTAATTTGTTACGGTAGCCACAGGAAACTAGTACGCTGCTTAAAAGGAGGACATTTATTCAGGCATCAACATGTCCAGAGAAAACAGCATGCGTATTTGCTAGTACTTTCCCATCTGGTGTGTCCAGAGCATCAGGAGAAGCAGGAACCCTCCCAGCAGCCATCTGGTCTCTCTACCCAGCTCCAGGCAGAGCTGGCACCTGTACATGGATGGTCCCATCCCATGCCCAGGTTGCATATGATAGAGTTTCTGACTGTGATGTGTTACATGAGGGCATCTGTGCACCTCCTCATATGCAGGTAGAATAAACACACCGTCCTTTAAATGTTCTCCAAGCAAGGTCTGGCCCAAAGCACAATGGCAGGTGTGGTCATTGTATTTCCGCAGGAACATGAATTACCAATTAACACAGTGCTAAGAAATAGCTGATTATTTTCATCTTTGACTAAAAGATTTCTTGAAATTGCTTTGATAAAATAAGATCAACACTGATTTCCTTTTTATGCATTGTGCCTATCAATTGAAATGGAAAAAAGAAAGCCACTGCCAACTTTCACGTATTTAAATGTATAGGTAGATAGATACATGCAGATATTTATGATTTCTCCCTAGGATTCACAGATGCAAATGGAAAGGAAAAGTTGCAATGTTAAGTGTACATATTTTGTGGGGAAGACAAATAAGAACAAAGTCCCGCTTGCTCAGATGGACAGCTCTGTGTCTCCGCCTACAGGGCTCTGGGTGTGTGTGCACCAGGGGGAACCTGAAGTGGCCGCTTCTTCACAACCTCCGTTCCATAGACAGTTGCTTACCCCACCCCTTGTCACTGGAATAAAATCATTTGAAATATCTAACACCTAACATTGCTAAAATGCACAGTGGACCTACGTAACAGCGATTTATGCCTATGAGGGCCTGCAGCCAAAATGAACAAGGAGAGAGCTGGGCTGCTGTCAGTGTTATTGTGGCTCATTGTCTATGTACCAACTGCAGTGCTACAGAGGCAGGTAACATTTATGACTTTCTGTTTGTTTGACGTCACTTTGGTACCTCAGCTCTGAGGTTTCCTTTGAGGAAGAGGGAGTGGAATGTCTGGAAGTTTTGACAGTGAATTTAACCTCCTCTCCTTACAGAGTTTAAGGGGCTACTCTCTAGAATGATCCCCTCTGACATTTAGATAACACTGGATTCTGTTCATCTCTTGCAGAGGAGCTTACCAGCGTGGACTCTGTCCAAATGCAGGAAACATGAGCAGAATCCCCAGCTTGCTTTCTCACACAGGACTCTGAGAAATACTCATCCTGTACATGCTCCCATTTAATGCCTTTTAATGGAACAAATTCGTCATTGGAAATACGCAGGAAGTTGATTTCTTATGTATTTTGCCATCTTTAACCAATCCCTGGATGGGTTTCCAACATCTCATTGAAGAGAAATATTTGGATGAGATAGGGGAAGTGGAACTCAGGCTTCTCTTTGTATTTCTACTTGGGTAGAATCAAGGAAACCTAAATGGCCATAATGTTTTACCTTTACCCCTTGTTATGGTTTGAATGTGTCCCCCTCAAAATTCATGTGTTGGAAACTTAATTCCCAATGCAGGAGTGTTGGGAGTTGGGACTTGATAAGAGGTGATTGGCTCTGCCCTCATGACTAGATTAATGTCATTATCATGGAAGCAGGTTAGTTATCATGACAGTGGGTTGTTATAAAGTGAGTTCAGCCCCTGGTGCCTCTCTCTGCCTTGAGCACTGGTTTTCACCTCTGCCTTCTGCTGTGGGATAACAAAGCATGAAGGCCTTCACCAGATGCTAGTACCAGGCTCTTGGACTTCCCAGCCTTTGGAACCATAAGCAAAATAAACTTTTATTTTTTATAAATTACCTATTCTGTAGTATTCTGTTATAGCAGCAGAAAACAGACTAAGGCACTCACAAAACATATATAACAAACCAGCGTGTGTGCACATATGCGCACATGCACTCATACTGGAGGATACAGTGAGTGTTTGAGTTTTTGTGTCTTGTAGTTGTTGATGCAAGATGGCTTATGGGGTTGAAATTTGTCATCCATACTAAGTAATGTACCAGTTGAAATTGAGCAAAGTATGGAGAAGAGCCTTAAAAATCTGAAAAAATGAGGTGAGCTTAAAATAATTTAATATGTGCAGCTCAGGGAAGCTGCTGTTTAGGAGAAGTGGGAATGTGCCTCTGCTTCAAGACTGTAAGTCTCCAAAGAGTAATTTGCAGGTACTAAGAAGGCACTACAAAGAAGGAAATGGGCAGAAAGGAACTGAAGTGTGTCTTAGTTTGCTCAGGCTTCCATAACAAAATATCACAGACTAGGTGGCTTAAACAATAGACATTTATTCTCTCATGTTCTGGAGGCTGGAAGTCCAAGATCAAGGTGCTGGCTGATTTGGTTTCTGGTGAGGGCTCCATTCTTGGCTCACAGATGGCTGCTTTCTTGCTGTGTTCTCACATAGTCTCCTCTTTGTGAGCAGAGAAGAAAAAGAAACAAAAAAATAGAAAAGAAAGAAAAATAAAGGAAAAAGAAAAAGAGAAGAAGAGCAAGAAGAAGAGCTCTGTTATCTCTTCTTTTAAGGACCCACCCTGATTTAATTAAGGTGAAATAACTGTATGACTTCATTTAACCTTAGTTACCTCCTTGTAAACCCTGTCTCCAAATACAGTCACATTGGGGATTAGGGTTTCAACTTATGAATTTGGTGGAGAAACAATTATTTCCATAGTAGAGTGGAAGCTATAGGCAGTAGAATGACCTCCCAGGGAAACAACGGGGACAGTGATGCTATTCCTGAGGAATTAAAAGTGCATTGGGCTGGCCCAGTTCCACAATATGCTCTACGAAGGGCTTCCTTCCCTCCTGGCCCTTTGGAGATGTGAGGAAGGGACTGACAGACTAAACACTTTAGGTTGCTTGGGAGATACCATCTGATAAAAACTTGAATCTGGTAACCTTTCTCTCTCTCTTTCTCTTTCTATCTCTCTCTCTCTCTCTGTCTGGCTCTCCTAATGGAATACTAGTGTATTCTTATTAGGGAAGATAGAATTTGGTTAGGAAGGAAGGAAGAAAAAAAGGCAGGCAGGCAGGTATTGGAGCCAGAAGGACTGGGAGATCACAACCACAATCTCCTGGGCAAAAGAAAGGGGAAATTAGAGGCAGTGCTTTCTCTTAGTCATGCGGGTAGTTACTGGCAATTTGTTCTGGCCAGCAGAACTTCTGATATCATGGCTATTGAATAATTTATCATCAAAGTTTAATGTGAAACCAGGTGACTAATAACTAAATCTAGGAACAGAAATAGAATCTTCATTTTTTCCGCCTGAAGAAACATTTTTTTTCTGTCATTTGATTTAAAGGCAAAAGGCTATTCACCATACCACTGAGAATTATAAAACCTTTATGAAATACTCATTACAGTGTTGAAATGAATGTGTGATAGAGAGGAAAGATGGCCTAATTTAAATCCTTACCCGACCCATCTTAATGAGGTAAAGACTCCTGTGAAAGCTATCATACTCAATGCAGTGAGATCACAGCATAGCCTATATATATATATTTTACCCTCTTTCTAGGTTGAATGGAAACCAGGCAGTGGCCAATAGGGGATAGAAATAAACGTTCTTCTCTTACTGTGATCGTGTAGATCTGATGGGGTTTTCAAAATGGCACATGGGTCAGTGTTTCTTGGAGCCTGGACTAGCACTTCCTCCTGGCATCTTAAGAGAAACAGTCTCCAGGCTTGGTAGAAGTCCTTGGCTTTCTTGCTTAGAAATGTCAGAGGCCAATGAATTATTTACTTCCCCATCTCACCTTTACTCTGATTTGCTAATCTGATCCTTATCAAATCAGGCCAAAAGGAAAGCAGTTAGAAACTTGAACTTCTGTTGTTAGATAAGGACCAATCTCTACATTAAGAACTATACAGATATTTGTAAATTTCTCACTGGGACACAGAATTGGTACATATCTCCAGGTGATCCTGTTCTTTCAGCATGTATATTCTTCTCTTGTGTAGATGTCAGTTGCTGTGATGGTCAGAAAGAGACAAAGAGAAACAAATTCATCAGTCTGTATTATATCACAGTAGAACACAAGGCTAGAAAGTAGGTTCAACCCTGTTGGAACCCAGCTGGTCTGCTGCCGTCACTGAGTTTCAGGGTCCCTGTCTGCATATCTGGAAAATAAGTTCATCTTTCCTAAAGACCTATCCAATCTTTCATTCTATAATCATAAGTAGGGTGATAAGATGTTATTTCATACTTAGAGGATGGGGAATTTGAAGCCATGCATGGTTACGAAAGGCCCAGAGATGGAATCTCATCTCTGATTCAAGGCTTTGGTTTCTGGCTTCCCGCTGTGTTACTTCAATGAAACCAACCCTTTTAGGGCATATGTCCACACATATTGGCCTATTCAAAAATCCATTCTATGCTGGATGAGGTGGCTCACACCTGTAATCCCAGCACTCTGGGAGGCCAGGATGGGAGGATGACTTGAGGCCAAGCATTTGAGACCAGCCTGGACAGCATAGTGAGATCCCATCTCTAAAAAAAATAGAAAAATTAGCTGGGCTTGGTGGCATGTGCCTGTACTCCCAGTTACTTGGGAGGCCAAGGTGGGAGAATTCCTTGAGCCCAAGAGGTTGAGGCTGCAGTGAGCTATGATCGTACCACTGTGCTCTAGCTTGGGTGACAGAGCAAGACCCTGTTGCTTACAAAAAAAAAAAGAAGCAAAATGCCTTTCCAAATGATCCCATTGACTGGGCAGAAATGTTACATTGTTCAAATATTTTGTGCCAGCTGCGGTGGCTCATGCCTGTAATCCCAACACTTTGGGAGGCTGAGGCGGGTGGCTCACCTGAGGTCAGGAGTTTGAGACCAGCCTGGCCAACATAATGAAACCTTGTCTCTACTAAAAATACAAAAAAAATTAGCTGGGTGTGGTGGTGGGCGCCTGTAATCCCAGCTACTTGGGAGGCTGAAGCAGGAGTTTGAGACCAGCCTATGCAAAATGGCGAAACCCCTTCTCTACTAAAAATACAAATTAGCCGGGTATGGTGGCGCATGCCTATAGTTCTAGCTACTTGGTAGGCTGAAGCAGGAGAATCACTTGAACCCAGGAAGTGGAGGTTGCAGTGAGCCGAGATCACGCTATTGCACTCCAGCCTGGGCAACAAAAGCGAAACTGTCTCAAACAAATAATAATAATAATAATAATAATAATAATAATAATAATTTTGCACAGTCTTCTCCATGAGATTTATACTCCTAGAGAGCAGAGATAATGACAAGCCTATAAGTCAATGTAGTATTGTTTTATTTAGTGCCTGCCTATTACCTAAAGAGTTTGAAGCAGTTTACACTAAAAACATAAGAAGAATAATCTTGAAAACCCAGGAAGAAAATTTGGGCAGAGAAGTCTCTGGGAAGCATCCCAAAACTAATGGCTACTGAAAATAAACCTCTCTAAACCCCTCTCTGTCTTTCTCTCTCCTTTCTTTTTCTTTCTGCTTCCCTTCTTGATTGTATTGTGTTTTCTCAATTAATTATTTTTTATGCCTTCTTTTTCTTCCTATTTGGTTTCAGACAAAATGAGCCAGGTTTCTGAAACCTGAAGCCAAAAGCATCTCTGTTAGTCTGTTCTCACACTTCTATAAAGAACTACCTGAGACTGGGTAATTTATGAAGAAAAGAGGTTTAATGAACTCACAGTTCCACAGGTTGGACAGGAAGCATGGCTGGGAAGGCCTCAGGAAGCTTACAATCATGGCAGAAGGTGAAGGAGAAGCAAGCACCTTCTTCACATGGCAGAGCAGGAAGAGAAGAGAGTGAAGGGGGAAGGACTACATGCTTTTAAACCATCAGATCTCATGAGAACTTACTATCAAGAGAACAGCAAGGGGGAAATCCACCCCCATTATCTAATCACCTCCCACCAGGTCTCTCCCCTAATATTGAGAATTACAATTCAATATGAGATTTGGGTGGGGACACAGAGCCAAATCATATCAGCATCCTAATGGATACATCATTTGATTTTCGTGGCATGACATTAAGTATGAACTATTATCACCCCCATTTTACAAATGAAGAAACTGAGGCACAGAGGGGTTGAAGATGAAGACTTGCCTAAAATAAAATGGTAAATGGTGGAGTGAGGATTTTGATGAAGATAGTCTGAATCCAGTAGCTACATCATTAACTATTATAATATATACTGCCAGGTATGAAGTCAGATTTTAAACCAGGTCTGTTTAACTGAAACTCCATTGATCTTGACTATTAAACTATGCTCCCTGTGATGAAAATGATGATGATCATGACAATGGCAATAACAGTAATAATTATAGCTGACATTTACTGAGCTTTTATAGTGTGTCAGCATTAGTCTAAATATTTTTTAAAAATCAACTGATTAAATTTTCACAAAAAGTCTGTGAGTCAGGTACTACTGTTATCCACATTTTAGAAATATTTATTTCTATTCATATTCACAAATTGAGGTGTAGGTCATGTATTTTTAAAAAATTCTAGTTAAGACATAATTCACATACCATATATCTTATCTTGTTAATCATTTCAATTATTATTTGATTAAGAAATAATATACATCGCCATAAAATTTACAACTGTATACTTTGTACAATTCAGTGATTTTTGTATGTCCACTATGTTGCACAGCCATCACCACTGTCTAATTTTAGAACATTTTCATCACCCCTAAAAGAAACCCTGTATCCATTAGCAGTCACCCTCCACTCCTTCCTCTCCGCAGGCCTTGGCAACCACTAATCTACTTTCTGTCTCTATGGATTTATCGGTTCTGGACATTTCATATAAATGAAATCATACAATATGTGACCTTTTGTGTCCAGCTTTTTTCACACAGAACAGAGAAAAACAGCTACCATTTATTGGTTGCTATGACTACTATGGCCTACGCACTGTTATTGGGAGCTTTGTGTGCCTTATCTTTAATCCTCCCAATAACCCTGTGGCAGAGTAGAACTATCATCTTCATTTTAATGAGGAGACCGAGGCACAGAGCTGTTCAGTAACTTGCATAAAGAGCAGCAGCGCATACATGGCAGAGTTAAAATGCACATCCAGGTCTGTCTGTATCCAAATCCCACACCCTTTACATTCCATTTCTCTGCCTCAGTGTCACATGGATGTGGGCTACTAATGTGGTGGCATTGCAGCCAGGGCAAAGGAGTTGAGTCAACCACGTGGTGCTGAGAAACACAGCCCTAAGATCTCCTGGACTTGGTGTATCTTAGTGGGGTGGGGGCTGGGGATGCCCCATCTCAAGCCTGTGCTCCTGACCCCAGCAAATTTGCCTGCTGAGGTCCTGCTTGCTTACTTCTTCCTGCAGCTTCCTGGAGGCCCCAGCTGCAGTCTTTGGTTTTACTCAATTTGGATGTGTAGGTTACAGAGCTTGTATCGTGGAGCGTCTGTATTTCTTCATCTGGCTTTGCTTACATATGGAAACATGACAAAGCAAGTCAAGCTTTCTATGAGGGGAAGGACAAAAATTCACTGACCTTATTCAAGTATTCCCCCAAAGTCTGCAGCTCAGGCACATTTCCATCTGGGGCCCATTGAATAGCATCAGCTGCCCTTCTCTGGATGGGCACCCGAGGATGACAGCTCATATTTGCTTCCACAAGAGGAGGTTTTGGGGTTGCCCAACGGTTTGTTGCACAGAGAGCCATTTATGCTGTTGACTTAAGTTGATACTTTCTCCCAGTGTTAAGCTCTTCAAGGTGTGGCCTGTGAGATCTGGGGGAATGAACTGTTTTGCAAAGAAAGGATTATGCCTGATTGATAAAGCCGATATTTGCACCATGTGGTGGTGATGAGTATTCTTTGATGGCATTGGAGGATTTTATGTAACAGAAAATAAATATTTCAATGAGTTGAGTCCTAGAACGTTAGATCTGGAAGTGATCCTCAAGACTGAGCATTCAGCCCTTCTTTTTAGAGACAAATAAATTTACCAAGTCTGAGGGAGGAGTGTGGCACAGCGCAGGAATGCATGTGGTATCCATGGGCATCAATGAGAGAACGTGCTGGGATCATTGCGCTCTGGTCATTTTACCCACTGAAGCCTTGGCTCCAGTGACCCCTGAATTTCAGTGACACACAAACATATCAGGATGCCTCACAGATGACAGCTGGTGCTTGTTGTTTCATAGACTTTCGGCCCTCAGTGCTGCTTTGTCACTGGCTTTCTTGGGCAAAAATGTGCCCGCTGCAGGGTGGACCCTAGTCACTACCAAGAACACTGATGACAATGATGATGATGATGATGATGATGACATCATCTTAGAAAACCCAGAGAGTGATGTACAGCAGTGGGTCCCCAACCTTTTTTACACCGGGGACGGGTTTTGTGGAAGACAGTTTTTCCATGTATGGGGCAAGGATGGAGGATGGTTTGGGGATGAAGGATGGTTTGGGGATGAAACTGTTCCACCTCAGCTCATCAGGCATTAGTTAGATTCTCATAAGGAGCAGGCAACCTAGATCCCTCACATGCACAGTTCACAATAGCGTTCGTGCTCCTATGAAAATCGAATGCCTCCACTGATCTGACAGGAGGCGGAGCTCGGGCGGTAATGCTTGCTTGTCCGCTGCTCACCTCCTGCTGTGCAGCCTGGTCCCTAACAGGCCAAGAACTACTGGTCTGGGGCCCCGGGAATTGGGGACCCCTGATGTAAAGGACTTATGTGTGCTCTGGTGATTTGTGAGGATGCTTTGAGGACCAGACTGTCCCCAGCTGCTATTCCTCCTCAAAGTCACCTGGTCGATGTGCTCCCTTCTCCCTCTGAAGGACCTAGAGTAGCCTAACGGGGAGAGGAGACAGTGAAGGCCCACAGAACAGGACCAAAATACCCAGCAGTACAATTAGCTGTCTCCACAGACCAGTCCAAGATCTCTTTTATTTATATATTGTACAAACGCAGATGTTTTACATTTTATTTAATAATTGTTTTAGAGACAGGGTTTCACTATGTCACTCAGGCTGGAGTACAGTGCTGTGATCATAGCTCACTGCAGCCACAGCTTCCCAAGTAGCTGGGACTACAGACATGTGCCACCATGCCTGGATAATTTTTTAAATTAATTTTTTTTTGTAGAGATGACGTCTTGCTATGTTGCTCAGGCTGGTGTTGAACTCCTGGTCTTAAGTGATCCTCCACCTCAGACTCCCAAAGTGCTGGGATTACAGGTGTGAGACATTGCACCTGGCCCAAAAGCAGATGTTTATACTAATAGATATGGACAATGAATAATTAAGTGGTGATTTCCATGCTCTATAAAGATGGCAGAGAAATGGATACTACTTTTCTAAAAATAGTGCCTGCCAAAAGAGTTTGTTTCAATAATTTGGAAAATGCAGGTCCAAACGGCTCATTCTTTCAGATTGCTGAACTGATTTGCTGTTATTGCGGCTACAGGCCTCTAAGAGTCACTGTTGAGCTCTCAGAGGAATGTAGAAGCTGGCAGGGAAGAGAAGGTCTAGAAAAAAACCTTATCTTATATAACCAGAAAATATTTATCAAAAATAAGGCATTAATCTTGATACAATGTTATTAACCAAACCATAAAAGTTATTCAGATTTCATCAGTTTTTCCAGGATCCATTCAGGATTCCACATGGTATTTGTCGTTTTAGTCATGTCATGTCTCCAGTTTGTGATAGCTCCTCGGTCTTTTCTTGTTTTCCATGACCTTGACATTTTAGTGGTCAGGTGTTTTGTAGGCAGTCCCTCAATTTGAGCTTGTATAATGGTCTGTCATGATTAGAATGAAATAGAAATTTCTCATGATAAGACTGAAGTAGGTTTAAGTTAGTGGAGCCGTCTTGGGGCTAAATTTAAGAAAGGGATAAGTTAATTTTCTCTGTCCTGCTGCATCCTCCTGCATCCTGCCCTCTGTCTCCATCTTCAGTTCACTTCTCTCTGCCCTCAGTGGCCAAGCCTTAATAAACACTTATGCTTGCTCTGTGTCCAAACCAATGATAAGCGCTTGGGGCAATGCAGATGGAAGGTATCTGCCTCCATTCCTCTTTCTCTTCTTTCTTTCCATTTCTTTTCTTTCTGCTCCTTTCTTTCTTGCTTGCTTTCTTGCTTTCTTTCTTTTTCTTCTTTCTTTTTTCTTTCTTTCTTTCTTTCTTTCTTTCTTTCTTTCTTTCTTTCTTTCTTTTCTTTCTTTCCTTTCTTTCTTTCCTTTCCTTTCTTTCTTTCTCTGTTTCTCTCTCTCCTTCTCTCTTTTTCTCTCTCTTTCCTTCTCTCTCTCTCTCCCTCTCTCTCTCTGTCTGTCTCTCTCCTCCTCTCTCTCTCTGTCTGTCTCTCTCCTCCTCTCTCTCTCTGTCTGTCTCTCTCCTCCTCTCTCTCTCTGTCTGTCTCTCTCCTCCTCTCTCTCTCCTTCTCTCTGTCTCAACAGGTGTCCTCAAACTCTAGGAATGAATTCCAATATCCTACATTGTGACCAGAAGGAGGCCCCACAGTACTCCTTCTGAAAGGGTTTGAGCAGAGGGCAGTCAGTCCTGCAGCTGTAATTCATCTTTACATCGCTCATTGTGTGAAAAGCAATAATGTCCCATTAGCGAAGTATTAAATCTGAAATGTTTGTACTGAATTCTGGAGAAACTTCCTGAGGTCACTTTCTCAACTGGGTGGTGTGATGTTTCATCTCAGTGGTCCTGATTTTTCTTACTTTTGGTGGAAGGGGGAATAGTAACTTAGTTTTCTGGAGTTTCCAGAGGGATGGGAAATATTATGAAATCAACAATGTTGTAGCTCAGTACATGATCCTTTCAATTTACACCAATGGCTAAGATTTATTATCATTTTTCTGATAAAAGTTTGGGGCTTTTAATCATAGCTCCATTGAACATCAAGTTTGGAGGAAGATGTTGTTCACAGTTGTGTCATTTTATGTATGAAATCACTGAGGCCGGAGAGGGAAAAACAACAAATTACTCAATCAATGAAATCGATATTGCTCGTTTTCTGTGTGCTCAGTTCTGTACTGGCTGGTGGACGGGTATATAGGTTTATAGGACATTGTGCCTATCTGTAAAAATCTTCAAGATCTAGCATGAGGGTGTTTACTATTCTGTTTAAAGTGAGCAAGAGCAAGGCAGCAGTTATGGCATTGATGCTAAGTATCATATGAATTCATAGAGAAGTCCAACAAAAGTTTGGAAAGGCCTTAAAGAGGGGTAGAAATTGAGCTGGATCTTTCACAATTGACAGGATTAGAGAGAGGAAAAAGCCAGACAGTGGAAGCCTCCAAAAACCAAACAGAAAAGGTTGAAAGATTTGAAGCAAGAGTGCCATGAGGGGACCACTGTGGTTTTTTTTTTCTTGTTTGTTTTCGAGACAGGCTATCACTCTGTCGCCTTGCTGGAGTGTAGTGGTGCGATCACAGCTCACTGCAATCTTGACCTACCCAGGGCTCAGTCTCCCAAGTAGCTGGGACTGTAGGTGCATGCCACCATGCCCAGCTAATTTTTCCTATTTTTTTTGTAGTGACAGGGTCTCACTGTGTTGCTTAGGCTGTCCTTGAACTCCTGGGCTCAAGTGACTCCCCTACCTTGGCTTCCCAAAATGTTGGGATTACAGGCATGAGCCACCATGCCCAGGTGAGGGGAGTAGTGTTTACAGAAACTTAATCTAACTGAGATGTGCAGTGGGATCAGCTGTTTCAAGTGGGAGAGTCATTGCCAGGCAAGTGTGACATTTATTCTGTGCCTCTCAGGGGCAGCACCAAAGCACTGTGGTCCACTAGTGAAACTAGAAATCAGATAGGAAAGGAAAATTCTGCTATATTGAGGCAGCAGGAGAGACTTTTTGGAGTAAATGTATCCTTGAGTGTTCCTTAAATTTTAATGGAAAAGTACATTGGTTAACATTTTTAAAGTGCTTTTTATGTGCTAGCCATTGCTATGTGCCTATTGGTTCACGTAATCTCTCTTATACAGAGGAGGAAACTGAGGCTTGTAAAATAAGTCCCTCCGCTTAAATCATAAGGCCAGAAGATAGCAAAGTAAAGTTTCCTAAATAGACCTGTCTGATTTCAGAGTCCCTATCTCCTGACATCCTACATATTGCGGCATTATTTTTTCTATGTTAGAGCTGGAGGAAATTCTAGTCCAAACTCTTGTTTTAATGAAGAGCAGGCCAAAGGCCAAACAATCAGAGTGGTGCACCTAATCCTTGATCATTTTGTGCTTCTTCAAAATGTTGGTGCCTCTGACATCAGGCAACTGGATGCTGGGGATGGAGTATCTGGTCCTGATGTCACAGAGTAACTTAGGGGAAAAAACCCTCTCTAAAAGAGTTCAGGCTTTAGACTTAGCTGACTAACATAGGGGTCCCCATATTATTCAGTGGCTCTTTCCCCTCCAGTTATGACTTGAGATCTGGTTCTGGAAAAGACTGAAAGGGGGGGCGTTCTTGGCAGGAACCCAAGCTGGGCAGTCATTGGTGGGGAGGGGGGAATAGATGTTATCCCACCTTCATATTTTGATTCCTGTGACTCTGAAGCCTTTTCTGTTTGGACAAATATATCATCTAACATGGCCACTGTGTGTCCTTGGGCAAATTGCTTGCTTTTTCTCAATGTCAGCCTTTTCCTTTGTAGAGGGAGAATAGTGATCATACCTACATTTTTAGGGTTGTGGGTGTGAGAATGGAACGGCTTTGGTTAAGTGTACAAAGTAGACACTCAGTGAATGTTAGTTCCCTGAAATACCTTGGTAGAAAAGGCAGTGGGTGGTAAAATGGCAAGATCCCTTATTTGGAATTAGACAACACTGATGATGCATTTAGGATCATCAAACTTGGGTGTGTGGTCTTGGGTAAAGCAGGTAAGTTCTGGCTGTGGTCTCACCTGAAAAACAAAGAAGCTCATTCTAAATGGAGCACATGCTAATCATTAAGAAACTAAATGGTATGCAAAGTTATGGAGAAGGAGAAGCAGATAAAAAAGGGAGGGGAGAAGGGAATTGTCAAGAAATCCACTTTGCTTTTTTACATCTCACATATTTGCCAAAAGCCTCTGCTTTCATGGAGGCATGAGCCTAATAAAAACATAACTGTTGTCTCTAAGGTTAGTTACTGTAAAAACACACACACACACACACACACACACACAAACAAAAAATCTATAACTGCAAGCTACAGGTAGTTTTAGAGAGACTTAACCATAACAGTAATGATAATATTTACCATTTATTGAATATATGCTATGACCAATAACCGAGCTGGATGCTTTACACACAGTATGTCCATTTTTCCTAGCAATCCTGCAAGGTGAGAATTACTGAAAACAATTTACAGGTGAGGACACCAAGTTTTCAGACATGTTAAGCTAATCTCCTGCAGATGAAAAGTGATGGAGATGGGATTCCAACTCAGGTTTCTTGAGCTTCAAATGAGTTGCTCTTTCCCTTATGCCAAGATGTTTTTCATGTGTATCAAGTGCTAATCTTTAAAGCTGGTCTGATGAAGAGGCTCCCTTTATTTTCAGAAGCTGTAGCCAGATCATAAAGCCTTCCTAGTGTTCCTTTTTAGGGGTTTTTTTCAGAAATACACAAAGAAGTCAGCCATTGCTTTCAATGACAGCCTGTTTAGGGGCCATATTGTATCTGACCTTTGGGTTCCCTACCTTATTCACCATGTATGACTCCAAACAAAACTGAATGGTTCCTGAAATGAAAATTCACACTCAAAAGACATACCTTTGCTGCAGTTGTAAATACTTGGAAAAATTATGCTTTGCAATTTGAAGGCAGTTTCAAAAAGAGGTGTTCCAGAAATGCCTTTAGTACTGGCAACACCATTGAGATCATAAGATGACTGCTTTAGAAATGAACAAACCCATCTGGAAGTTGAAGTATTGACATGGAGACTAAAAACAACAAGATATAATTCCTCTCCATTCCCACCCCAACCAAGGTATTCCATGTCTGTAAGATGAGTGGGCTGTAAATTTGTGTGTGTGTGTATGGGGTCCCCCAACATAATAGACCACAGGAGACTGGGAGAGAGATGTGGAGTTTCCCCTTAATCTTCTAGTACCTGAGTTCCTTGCCCTAAACCAAGATAATGGTTTTTATATGCAGAGTCTTGATTTCATAATGCAAAAGCCTTATGAAATCTAGTTGTGAACCTCCAGCTGCTGCTCTGGTTGATATGGAAATGGGAGGGTGGGGAGATACAGCCCTAGCCACATAGAATCTCTCTAGCTGTGGGCAATAGACCTGAAGGGGGCCCAGGACACTCCTGTAGGACACAGTTTAAAAACCACTACTGAGGCCGGTCATGGTAGTTCATGCCTGTAATCCCAGTAAGTTGGGAGGCCAAGGCAGGAGGATTGCTTGAGCTCAGGAGTTTGAGATCAGCCTGGCCAACGTGGCGAGACCCTATCTCTAAAAAAAAAAAAAAAAAAAGCTTAAAAATTAGCCAGGTTTGGTGGCATGTGCCTGTGGTCCCAGCTACTTGGGAGGCTGAGGTGGGAGGATTGCTTGAGCCTGGGAGTTTGAGACTGCAGTGAGCTATGATCTTACCACTATACCCCATCCTGGGTGACAGACCGAGACCTTGTCTCTAAAACAAAAACAAAACAAAATGAAACAAACAAAAAACACTGCTGAGGTAATTCATGGGGTTTCTTGGTGATTTTTTTTTCCATGAAGGAATCCCATATACCAGTTCCTATATTGTTGGGCCTTCGTTTCCTCACCTAAAAAAGAAGAATCTCTCAAGTCTCCTCAAATTCTAATGATTGGGAATTCTAATGTGGTCTAATAATAACCAGGACCAGGCAGTGAAAATGCGAAACCTTTGCTGACAGACCTTACCATACAAGGCTTTAGCTCATTCGTAATGGGGACTGAGGGCACAAGCTCTGTGGGGCTGAAATGCACCAGCCCTCCTGCTGAGTCCCTTCCTCCCCATGGCTTCTAATGGTTAATGGACAGCTGACTCCATGATACACAGATTTCTCCAGCAAGTCTTCTGTCGTGTTTTTACTGCCTTGGAATTGTGGAATTGCTCAACCGATGTGCATGTGGCTCATTTCACTCATTCACGACAAAAATGCAACTCCTGCCAAGTCAACAGAATGCATTAAATACACTCAAATTATACAACACATCCAACAAGTATTTGCCAAACACAGTTTAATGCTCAGGAGGTGGCTGATCCAAGAGAAGAAAAACCAAAGCTCTTCAAAGATAATATATAATACATCTTTATTAAAAGAGAAGATAAAAAATAGAAAAATGGACTAAGGACACAGACAGTTCACCAAGTACAAATAGTTATTGTTTAGTCTTAAAAAAATTAATCTTCCAGGACATCCAGCCAATACAAATAGTTATTATGTAAAAGTAGGGGTCTGCATTGTGACCTCTATCTTGTTATATGATCTGGAGCAAGTTACACTGTCTGGCGCCAGTTTCTTCCTTAAAATGTCCAGGTTTGGCTAGATAAGCCTTAAGGTCCGAGTTCTAAAATTCTCTTGGTCTCTCTTTTGTATTAAACACAGAAGAATACAAAAAGACACCTCTTAGAAAAAGTAACATACGGCATAGGTCCTGCTCCTGAAGAAGGATGCAGAATCTGATTGAAAGGCAGGTTGGGGCTACATCGTGAATGGCCTTGAAGGACAATTAAAGATGTTTGGACATTATCTCATTGCCAAAAGGAATCACTGAAAATTTTAGATCAGGGCAGTAGTGCTGAGAAAAGTTTGAGATAATACAAAAATAAATCCCAGCCGGGCGCGGTGGCTCAAGCCTGTAATCCCAGCACTTTGGGAGGCCGAGACGGGCGGATCACAAGGTCAGGAGATCGAGACCATCCTGGCGAACACGGTGAAACCCCGTCTCTACTAAAAAATACAAAAAACTAGCCGGGCGAGGCGGCGGGCGCCTGTAGTCCCAGCTACTCGGGAGGCTGAGGCAGGAGAATGGCGGGAACCCGGGAGGCGGAGCTTGCAGTGAGCTGAGATCCGGCCACTGCACTCCAGCCTGGGCGACAGAGCCAGACTCCGTCTCAAAAAAAAAAAAAATAATAATAAAAAAAAATAAATCCCTAGGAAGAAATGATAATAGAATGAGGACAGTATGGAAGGAGTCAGAGAGGTCTTCTTGGCAGACTCTAAAAGATTTGAACTGTGCCCCTTCTGTTTCCACGGATGCAATTGTTTGATTTTGTTTTTAATAATGCAGCATTGAATATCATCATTTACAAGTTTTTACTTTTTTTCTGCTTTGTTTTTCCTTCATATGATTTACAAGTTTTTAGTTGAAAAAGTAAAATACAGAGAAAGATAGAAAATTCAGTTTCCTCCTTCTCACTTTTTTTTGGATAAATTATATATTTGACATTTTAAATGTCTTCTCAGAGAAGAGGAGCCATGCGGTATCAGCCTGCTGGCATTGCTGTCCTTAGGGAAGTAGGGACTCTGGAGACAGAATGCTCAGCTCATTTATGGAAATCAGTTGATTGAAGGATAGAATAAAGTGATCTTCTCAACATTGATTTAATATGAACATGTTTTATTGACAGCTTCTAAAACAAAGTCTGGCTCCACTCCTTACCAAACTGTTCACCCTCTCTACGCCTCCATTTTCTTATCTGTAAAGTTGAGCTACTAAGAGTACCTACCTCATAGAGTTATGAGGATTAAACAATGTAATGTTTTTAAAGTAGGAGTTTTCATTATTTAATAAATGCTGAGGGGAAAACAGTTTCACTGTTTAGAAGAAAAATAATAAATGCAATATTTTAAGATTGCATTTCATACTTTATACCAAAATAAATTCTAGATGAATAAAAAAGGGACATATTTGAAAAGATAGTTAATATATAATACATCCTCATTAAAAAAGAAGATAAAGAACAGAAAAATAGGCTAAGGACACAGACAGTTAACTAAGTACAAATAGTTATTATGGAAACTATAGCCCTTTAACTTAGGAGTTTCACTTCAAAGAAAATACAGATGCACAAGGATGTACTCATAAGGATTTCATTCTAAAATATGAACAGAATTACATGTAGAATTATAGATGAGTTTTTAAAATTTCTGTTCTGTGTGTTTTTTACTTTTTAATTCTTGTGGGTATATAATAGGTGTATATATTTATGGGGTACAAGAGATATTTTACACATAGGCATGCAATATGTAGAAAATTGGCTATCCATTCTCTCAAGCATTTGTCCTTTGTGTTGCAAACAATCCAGTTATACTCTTTTAGATATTTTAAAATATACAATTAAATTATTTTGACTATAGTCACCCTGTTGTGCTATCAAATACTAGGTCTTACTCTTTCTAACTAGTTTTTTTGGTACCCATTAACCATCCTCATTTTTCCCTCAACCCCCAACTACCCTTCCCAGCCTCTGGTAACCATCTTCCTATTCTCTATGTCCTTGAGTTCAATTGTTTTGATTTTTAGATCCCACAAATAAGTGAGAACATGTGATGTTTGTCTTTCTGTGCCTGGCTTATTTCACTTAACATAATGACCTCCAGTTCCATCCATGTTGTTGCAAATGGCAGGATCTCATTCTTTTTCATGGCTAAATAGTACTCCACTGTGTATAAGTACTACATTTTCTTTTCTTTTTAAAATTAAGTTAAATTAAATTTTAACTTTTGGGATATATGTGCAGGATGTGCAGGTTTGTTACATTGGTAAACATATGCCATGGTGGTTTGCTGCACCTATAAATCCATCACCTAGGTATTAAGTCCAGCATGCTTTAGCTATTTTTCTTGATGCTCTCCCTTTCCCCATCCCCCTACAGGCCCTAGTGTGTGTTGTTCCTCTCCGTGCCCATGCGTTCTCATTGTTTAGCTCCCACTTATAAGTGAGAACACGCAACTTTTGGTTTTCTGTTCCTGTGTTAGTTTGCTGAGGAAAATGGCTTCCAGCTCCACCCATGTCCCTGCAAAGGACATAATCTCATTCCTTTTTATGGCTGCATAGTATTCCATGGTGTATATGTACCACTGTGGTACATTTTTATAATCCAGTCTATCATTGATGGGCATTTGGGTTGATTCCATGTCTTTGCTATTGTGAATAGTGCTGCAATGAACATATGCATGCATGTATCTTTATAATATTGTAATATCATAAAGATTATAATAGTAGAATGATTTCTATTCCTTTGGGTATATACCCAGTAATGAAATTGCTGGGTCAAATGGTATTTCTGGTTCTAGGTCTTTGAGAAATTGCCACACTGTCTTTCAGAATGGTTGAACTAATTTATATTCCCACCAACAGTGTAAAAGCATTCTTATTTCTCCACAGCCTCGCCAGTATCTGTGATTTCTTGACTTTTTAATAATCGCCATTCTGACTGGTGTGAGATGGTATCTCATTGTGGTTTTGATTTGTATTTCTCTAATGATCAGTGATGTTGAGCTTTTTTCATATGTTTGTTGGACACATAAATGTCTTCTTTTGAGAAGTGGCTGTTCATATCTTTTGTCCACTTTTTAGTGGGGTTGGTTTTTTCTTATAAATTTGTTTAAGTTCCTCGTAGATTCTGGATATTAGACCTTTGTCAGATAGATAGGTTGCAAAAATTTTCTTCCATTCCATAGGCTGTCTGTTCACTTTGATGATGGTTTCTTTTCCTATGCAGAAGCTCTTTAGTTTAATTAGATCCCATTTGTCAATGTTTGCTTTTGTTGCAATTGCGTTTGATGTTTTTATCATGAAGTCTTTGCCTGTGTTTATGTCCTCTAGCATTGCCTAGATTTTCTTTAGGGTTTTTATAATTTGGGGTAGTACTACATTTTCTTTATCCATTCATCTGTTGATGGACATTTAAGTTGGTTCCAAATTTTGGCTACTGTGAACAGTGCTGCAACAAACATAGGAATGTTGATATCTTTTTGACTTACTGATTTCCTTTGTTTGAGGTATATACCCAGCAGTAGGATTGCTGGATCATACGGTAGTTCTATTTTTGTTTTTTCCAGGAACATCTAAACTGTTCTCCATAGTGGTTGTACTAGTTTATAATCCCACCAACAGTGTACAAAGGCTCCCTTTTCTCCACGTCCTTGCCAGCATTTGTTATTGTCTTTTGGCTATCAGCCATTTTAACTGGGGTGAGACGATATTTCATTGTAGTTTTCATTTGCAGTTCTCTGATGACCAATGATGTTGAGCACCTTTTCATACGCCTCCTTGCCATTTTTGTCTTCTTTTGAGAAATGACTGTTCAAATCTTTCGGCATTTTTTGATTGGATTAGTGTATTTTTTCCTATAGACTTGTTTGAGAACCTTATATATTCTGGTTATTAATCCCCTGTCAGATGGGTAGTTTGCAAATATTTTCCCCCATTCTATGGGTTGTCTCTTCACTTTGTTGATTGTTTCCTTTGCTCTGCAAGAGCTTAACTTGATGTGATCCCATTTGTCTATTTTTGCTTTGGTTGCCTGTGCCTGTGGGGTATTACTCAAGAAATCTGTGCCCAGACCAATGTCCTGGAGATTTCCCCCAATGTTTTCTTGTAGTAGTTTTATAGTTTGAGGTCTTAGATTTAAATCTTTAATCTATTTTGATTGGATTTTTGTATATGGTGAGAGACACGGGTCTAGTTTATCCTTCTGCCTATGGATATCCAGTTTTCCCAGCACCATTTATTGAAGACTGTCTTTTCCTCAATGTATGTTCTTGGCACCTTTGTCAAAAATTAGTTAGTTGTAAGTGTGTGGATTTGTTTCTGGGTTCTGTATGCTGTTCTATTGGGCTACGCATCTGTTTCTATGCCAGTACTATAGTGTTTTAGTTACTATAGCTCTGTAGTATAATTTGAAGTCAGGTAACATGATTCCTCCAATTTTGTTCTTTTTGCTTAGGATAACTTTGGCTATTCTGGGTCTTTTGTGGTTCTATATAAATTTTAGGGCTGTTTTTTCTATTTCTGTTAAGAATGTCATTGGTATTTTGACAGGGATTGCATTAAATCTGTAGATTGCTTTGGGTAGTATGGACATTTTAACAATGTTTATTCCTCCAATCCATGAACATGGAATATCTTTACATTTTGTGATGTCCTATTCAATTTCTTTCATCAGTGTTTTATAGTTTTCATTGTAGAGATCTTTCACTTCTTTGATTAAGTTAATTTCTCGATATTTAACTTTATTTGTGGCTATTGTGAATGGGATTACTTTCTTCATGTCTTTTTCAGATTGTTCACTGTTGGCATTTATAAGTGCTACTGATTTTTGTTATTTATTTACTAGTTATTTTGTGGTCTTCTCTTTCTTCTTTCCTTCCTATCTTTCTTTTAATGAAGGTGATTTTTTCTGGTGGTATGATTTAATTTCTTGCTTTTTTTGTATCCGTTGTATGTTTTCTTATTTGAGGTTACCATGAAGCTTGCAAATACTATGTTATAACACATTATTTTATTTTATTTTTGATTACTTAATTAATTAATTAATTTATTATTATACTTTAAGTTCTAGGGTACATGTGCACAGCGTGCAGGTTTGTTACATATGTATACATGAGCCATGTTGGTGTGCTGCACCCATTAACGCATCATTTACATTAGGTATATCTCCTAATGCTATCCCTCCCCCCTCCTCCCTCCCCACAATAAGACCCGGTATGTGATGTTCCCCTTCCTGTGTCCAAGTGATCTCATTGTTCAATTCCCACCTATGAGTGAGAACATGCGGTATTTGGTTTTCTGTTCTTGCGATAGTTTGCTGAGAAGGAAGGTTTCCAGCTGCATCCATGTCTCTGCAAAGGACACGAACTCATCCTTTTTTATGGCTGCATAGTATTCCATGGTGTATATGTGCCACATTTTCTTTGTTTTTGTTTTTTTTTGGGGGGGGGATGGAGTCTCGCTCTGTCACCCAGACTGGAGTGCAGTGGCGCAATCTCGGCTCACTGCAAGCTCCGCCTCCTGGGTTCATGCCATTCTCCTGCCTCAGCCTCCCGAGTAGCTGGGACTACAGGCACCCGCCACCACGCCTAGCTAATTTTTTTTTGTATTTTTAGTAGAGACGGGGTTTCACCATGTTAGCCAGAGTGGTCTGGATCTCCTGACCTCATGATCCGCCTGCCTCGACCTCCCAAAGTGCTGGGATTACAGGCGTGAGCTACTGCGCCCGGCCAGGTGCCACATTTTCTTAATCCAGTCTGTC
The DNA here is from genome assembly GCF_043159975.1 of Macaca nemestrina. Taxonomy (NCBI): domain Eukaryota; kingdom Metazoa; phylum Chordata; class Mammalia; order Primates; family Cercopithecidae; genus Macaca; species Macaca nemestrina. The sequence continues at coordinate 110,768,298 of NC_092145.1, read as the reverse complement.
ACTGATGGACATTTGGGTTGATTCCAAGTCTTTGCTATTGTGAATAGTGCCGCAATAAACATATGTGTGCATGTGTCTTTATAGCAGCATAACTTATAATCCTTTGGGTATATCCCCAGTAATGGGATGGCTGGGTCGAATGGTATTTCTAGTTCTAGATCCTTGAGGAATCGCCACACTGTTTTCCACAATGGTTGAACTAGTTTACAGTCCCACCAACAGTGCAAAAGTGTTCCTATTTCTCCACATCCTCTCTAGCACCTGTTGTTTCCTGATTTTTTTAATGATTGCCATTGTAACTGGTGTGAGATGGTATCTCATTGTGGTTTTGATTTGCATTTCTCTGATGGGGAGTGATGATGAGCATTTTTTCATGTGCCTGTTGGCTATATGAATGTCTTCTTTAGAGAAGTGTCTGTTCATATCCTTTGCCCACTTTTTGATGGGGTTGTTTGTTTTTTTTCTTGTAAATTTGATTGAGTTCTTTATAGGCTCTGGATATTAACCCTTTGTCAGATGAGTAGATTGCAAAAATTTTCTCCCATTCTGTAGGTTGCCTGTTCACTCTGATGGTAGTTTCTTTTGCTGTGTAGAAGCTCTTTAGTTTAATTAGATCCCATTTGTCAATTTTGGCTTTTGTTGCCGTTGCTTTTGGTGTTTTAGACATGAAGTCCTTACCCATGCCTATGTCCTGAATGGTATTACCTAGGTTTTCTTTTAGGGTTTTTATGGTTTTAGGTCTAACATTTAAGTCTCTAATCCATCTTGAATTAATTTTCGTATAAGGAGTAAGGAAAGGATCCAGTTTCAGCTTTCTACTTATGGCTAGCCAATTTTCCCAGCACCATTTATTAAATAGGGAATCCTTTCCCCATTTCTTGTTTTTGTCACGTTTGTCAAACATCAGATGGCTGTAGATGTGTTAACTCATTATTTTAAATGGATGACAACACTGATTGCATAAACAAAGAAACAAACATGCAAAAACAAAAGTAATAAAAACTCTACACTTAAGTTTTTTTCTCCTGCTTTTTAAACTTTTTGTTGTTTCTCTTATGTCTTACTGTCCTGTCGATGTCTTGAAAAGTTGTTGTAGTTATTATTTTTGATTGGTTCATTTAGTCCTTCTACTCACAGTAAGAGCAGTTTATGCATTACAATTACAGAGTTATAATATTCTATGTTTTTCTGTATGTTTACTATTACCAGTGAGTTCTGTACCTTCAGGTGATTTCTTCTTGTTCAAGTAACATCATTTTCTTTCAGATTAAAGAACTCCCAAGCATTTCTGGTAGGTACAGGTCTGATGTTGATGAAATTCCTCAGCTTTTTTTGTCTGGGAAGGTCTTTATTTTTCTTTCATACTTGAAGAATATTTTTGCTGGATATACTGTTCTAGGATAAAATTTTTTTTCCTTCAGCACTTTAAATATGTTATGCCATTCTCTCCTGGCCTGTAAGATTTCCACTGTAAAGTCTGCTGCCAGATGTATTGGAGCTCTACTGTATATTATTTGTTTCTTTTCTCCTCCTGCTTTTAGATCCCTTTTTTATCCTTGACCTTTGGGAGTTTGATTAGTAAATGCCTTGAGGTAGTCTTCTTTGGGTTAAATCTGCCTGGTGTTTTATAACCTTCTTGTACTTGAATGCTGATATCTTTCTCTAGGTTTGGGAAGTTCTCTGATATCCCTTTGAATATACTTTCTACCCCATCTCTTTCTCTATCTCCTCCTTAAGGACAGTAACTGCTAGATTTGCCCTCTTGAAGCTGTTTTCTAGATCTCTTAGGTGTGATTCATTCTTTTAATTCTTTTTTCTTTTGTCTCCTCTGACTGTGTATTTTGAAATAGACTATCTTCTACCTTCAAGCTCACTAATTCTTTCTTCTGCTTTATCAATTCTGCTGTTAAGAGACCCTGATGCATTCTTCAGTATATCAGTTGCATTTTTCAACTCTAGAATTTCTACTTGATTGTTTTTAATTATTTCAATCTCTTTGTTCAATTTATCTGACAGAATTCTGAATTCCTTCTGTGTTATCTTGAATTTCTTTGAATTTCCACAAAACAGCTATTTTGAATTCTCTGTCTGAAAGATCACATATTTCTGTTTCTCCAGGATTGGTCCCTAGCACCTTATTTAGTTCACTTGGTGACGTCATGTTTTCCTTTGTGGTCTTGATACTTGTTGAAGTTTGTCAGTGTCTGGGTATTGAAGAGGGAGATATTTGTTGTAGTCTTCACAATAAGGGATTATTTGTACCCATCCTTCTTGGGAAGGCTTTCCAGGTTTTCAAAGGGACTTGGACCCAAGCCCAATAACACTGTGGGTTTGTCAGACCCATAGAGGCACCACTTTGGTGGTCATAGGTAAAATCCAGAATAATTCCGTGGATTACCAGGCAGAGTTACTTATTCTTTTTCCTTACTTTCTCCCAAACAAATGGAGTCTCTCTTTTTGTGCTGAGCCACCTGGTACTGGGGGTGTGGTGATGTAAGCTCCCCTGTGGCCACCACCACTGGGACTTCACTGGGTCGGTTCTGAAGCCAGCACAGCGCTGGGTCTTGCCTAAGGCTTGCTGTAACCACTACTTGACTACCACCTATGTTTACTCAAGGCCCTAGGGCTCTATGATCAGCAGGTGGTGAAGCCAGTCAAGTTTTGTGTTCTTCCTTTCAGGATGGTGAGTTGCCCCTGGCCCTGGGTGGGCCCAGATATGCTATCTGAGAGTCAAGGATTAGAGTCAATAATATTAGAAATTTACTTGATGTTCTCTTCTACTATGGCTAAGCTGGCACTTAAACCACAATACAAAGTCATTCCCACTCTCCCCTCCTCCTTTCACAGGTAGAGGAGCCTCTCCCTGTGGCTACCAACACCATTAGCCCGCAGGAGTTTCTGCCAGGCCATGCTGATGTGCACCTAAAGCCCAAGGGCCAAGGGCTTTTCAGTCAGCTTGTAGTGAATTCTGCCAGGCCTGAGACTTACTTTTCAGGGCAGTGGGCTCCCCTCTGGCCCAGGGCAATATCTAGAGACACCATTAGCCCACGGGGGTTTCTGCCAGGCCTTGCTGATGTGCACCTAAAGCCCAGGAGCCAAGGGCTCTTCAGACAGCTTGTGGTGAATTCTGCCAGGTCTGAGACTTACTTTCAGGGCAGTGGGCTCCCCTTTGGCCCAGGGCAAGATCTAGAAATGCTGTCCAAGAGCCTAGGCCTGGATTCTGGGACCCCAAGAGCCTGCTTGTTGCTCTACCCCAATGTGGCCGAGCTGCTACCTAAGAGGCAAGACAAAGTCCTCTTCACTTTTCCCTCTGCTTTTCTCAAGTAGAAGTCTTTCACCATAGCCACCACAACTATGAATATACTGGGTCACACCAGAAGGCAGCATGTCTCAGAGTCTCATCCAAGGCCCATTGTGTACTACCTGGGTGTTGCTGCTGGTTATTCAGGGCCCAAAGGCTCTCTAGACACCAGGTGATGAATCCTGCCAGAACTGGGTCCTTCTCTTCAAGGCAGCAGGTTCCCTTCTGGCCCAAGGTCGGTCTAGAAATGTCATCTGGAAGCTAAGGCCTAGAATGGGGGGTCTCACAACTCTGCCTGGTGCCCTCTCCTACTGTGGCTGAGCTGATACCCAAGAGGTAAGACAAAGTCCTCTTTATCATTTGCTCTCCTCTCCTTAAGCCAAAGGAGGGAGTCATTTTTTGTCGCTGTGAGCTGCACTTCCTGCAGTTGGAGGAGAGATGGCACAAGCACTCCCTTAGCTGCCCTGGCTAGTGTTTCTCTAGGTCATATGTCACCCTAGTCCACTGGCGCTAAATCCAGCCTAGCACTGGGAGTAGTCTAGAAGTTGCAGTCCTTGTATCCTAGACTGCCTTTCAAGTCTACCTAGAACCCCAGAGCGCTTTGACCCACCACAGTGAGGCTTGCCAAGAAACTAATGTCTTGACCCCTGAGATGGACGATTCCCCTCTGGCTAGGTCTGGCCCAAATGCTCCCTCCATTCATGTGTGCTGGCTGAGCCCAGCATGGCTTTGCTCTCCACTGTGACAGAGTGGCACTGAGTTCAATGTAAAGTCCCCCAGTTGCTGCGCTCTCCCTCCTGCAAGTTCACAGATTCTGTCTTCACACAGCGTGACTGCTGCTGGGGGATGGAAGAGAGGTGGTGTCAGAGAGTCAAGACTGTCCATCCTACCCTCTTCAATGCCTCTTTCAGCAATATGAAGTTAAAGCCAGGTACTGTGATTGCTCACCTGATTTTTGGTTCTTGTGAAGGTAATTTTCTGTGTGCAGATTGTTGTTAAATTTTGGCATTCCTGTTGGGGGGAGAGATGAATGGTGGGGGCTTCTATTCTGCCATAGTATTCCACTCTCCTAGATGAGGTGGGTTTTTTTTTTTTTTTTTTTTTTTTTTTTTTTTTTTTTTTTTTAAAGACAGAGTCTCATTCTCTCGCCCAGGCTGGAGTACAGTGGCATGATCTCAGCTCATTGCAACCTCTGGCAACGTCTGCCTCCCGGATTCAAGTGATTCTTGTGCCTCAGCCTCCTGAGCAGCTGGGATTACAGGTGCCCACCACCATGCCTGGCTATTTTTTGTATTTTTAGTAGACACAGGGTTTCACCATGTTGGCCAGGCTGGTGTCGAACTCCTGACCTTAAGTGGTCCCATCACCTCGGCCTCCCAAGGTGCTGGGATTACAGGAGTGAGCCACCGTGCCTGGCCCTAGATGACTTTTTAATTAATCTTATTCCACCACCTCCTCCTTCTTTTACAACAAATTTCTTCTTCTTCTCCTTCTTTTTCTTCCTCTTCTTCTTCTTCTTCTTCTCTTTCTTTCTCCTTCTCCTCCTCCTCCTTCTCCTTTAGTCTTATTCCACCACCTCCTCCTTCTTTTACAACAAATATGTGCTACTTTCCTCCTCCTTCTCGTCCTCTTCCTCTTCTTCCTCTGCCTCCCTTTCCCTCTCCCCCTCCCCACCTCCTCCTTCTTCTTCTGAACAAAATGGTGAAAATAAAGTTCTCCTTCACTTTGTGAAATCTGGTTCTTTTTCCACTCTATCCAGTATGTCCCCACTTCCAGTCCAATTCTCCACATGGTTTCATATATTCAGCTCCAACTCTTAAGCACATCTGGTTCATAATCCAAGTCATAGATTCATCACCTGTCAGCCATTGTGGTACCTCCAAACTTTGCCAACTGCTCCCAGTACTCATTGCGGGACATAGTTGTGTGAGACAATCTTCATTTGTCCATGGATAAGATAGAACATGGTTTGTTCTGATGGAGGAAGGGGAGTCAGTTGTTTTATCTTTGCATGGGAGAGATTACACTCTGCATTATGATGAAGTGATTCATATGTCCTGAGTAAAGTGGCGTGCTTGTAGAGGGATGCGGAATGGCCAACATCTGACATTCCTGCCAGCAGCCTCCGTGGCTATTCCCTTGGAGAACATGGCAAGTCTGTTACAGCATTCTTTCCAGCTGATCCCTAATACAACCCCAGAATCTTGACCCAGGAATCTTGGGCACAATGCTTTATTCTAGCACCTCAAAGTATGATCTTAGTGTCAGATAGGAGCTTATTAAAGATGCAGATTCTGAGGTCCCACTCTAAATTTACTGAATCTGAATTTGGCCTCACTTTTAGGAATTCTTGGTCCTTTACAAGCTGTGGTAGAGAATTACCTAAATATAACCCAATCACCTACTCATTTCACTGAGTGGGTTGTGGTCAGTTTGCATTAAATCACCTGGGATATTTATTACAGAAGTTGAGTCTTAGGTTCTTCCTGAGAACTAGGATAATGCCAGGAATCTATGTTTTTGACAAATGCCCTGGAGTATTCTTAAATGTAAACTGATGTGGTGGGATTCTAAGTAAACATGGCCGTTTCTCTGGAATGCAATACACTCATTCTAACACACAAGGTAGACAGGGTGGGGTTAGGCAGTGGCTTCCCTAGGTGTATGTTGAAAAAACTCTTGGGGCCAGGTGCGGTGGCTCATGCCTGTAATCTTAGCACTTTGAGAGGCCAAGGTGGGCAGATCACTTAAGGTCAGGAGTTCGAGATCAGACTGGCCAACATGGTGAAATCCCATCTCTACTAAATACAAAAATTAGCCAGGCATGGTGGCATGCGCCTGTAAACTCGGGAGGCTGAGGCAGGAGAATGGCTTGAACCCAGGAGGAGGAGGTTGCAGTGAGCTGAGATGGTGCCACTGCACTCTAGCCTGGGCAACAGAGTGAGACTCTGTTTAAAAAAAAAAAAAAAAAAAAAAAAAAAAAAAAAAAAAGAGAGAGACAGAAATAAAAGAAAAGAGAAAAAAAAAAAAAGAAAAAAGAAATAAAAGAAAAAGCTCTTGGTCTCTCTGAGGTCAGGCCAAGGCATAAATTATCTAGTGTATGGATGTGGAAAATACAGGCTGTGGAGTCATACACCATTTACTAGGTGAATGTAATTTTGTTGAGCCATAACTATAACATCATGATAATTATGCCTGGCCTGTATTCATAGGGGGGATTCTGGCAAGTTTCTGGTGGATAGTAGGAACTCAAGCTTTTTTGTCTATTGATGTGTACTACTATTTCCATTTATTCATCATTTTGAATATACAATCCATAGCAAAAATAATTAAATAATGGCTAATATTCATTGATTGTTAATTATATGCCAGGCACTACATGAAACATTTAATATACATTATCTCATTTATTCTTTACAAAAGCTCTATCAGGGTGGTATTATTATTCTCTTCATTTGACAGAAAAAGGGAACTGAGATGTGGGGGGCGGCCAAATGCTCTTAAGGTCCCTAAGCCTAGACTCTTTCAAGCATATTTGGCACCATGCTAACTTAGTGAACTTTAAAGTGATGTAAGAGACACGATCTTGGAAAAAATCTTTTCGTAATCTTGAAGGCAAGCAAGCCCATGCAAACAAATAACCAAGATGAAGACATACCCAGAATTTCCAAGGCGTACACATGGAACATCACAGACTTTCAAGAGGAAGAAGAGGCCACTTTCAGGTTCAATGGTCAGGGCAGATTTCATGAAGAAAGTGCTTCTTAAATGTAACATTGAAAGATATATAGGGTCCTGTTAGAAAGGGATTGAATGAGTTACCACATGGAAAGTATAAAGCTCTTAAATAGAGGGCCGGGTGTGGTGGCTCTCGCCTGTAATCCTAGCACTTTGGGAGGCTGAGGTGGGCGGATCACAAAGTCAGGAGATCGAGACCATCCTAGCTAACATGGTGAAACCCCGTCTCTACTAAAAACACAAAAAATTAGCCAGGCATGGTGGCAGGCGCCTGTAGTCCCAGCTACTTGGGAGGCTGAGGCAGGAAAACGGTGTGAACCTGGTAGGTGGAGCTTGCAGTGAGCTGAGATCGCACCACTGCACTCCGGCCTGGGCGACAGTGCGAGACTCTCAAAAAAAAAAAAAAAAAAAAAAAAAAAAAAAAAGCTCTTAAATAGAATCTGGCATAAAGGAAATGCTCCATATTTTAATGTATCTCTACTATTCTAGGTATTATAATGTATCTCTACTATTGCTATTACTATTACTATTACCATTACCCTTTTGTGTGTGTGTGTGTGTGGTTTATAATGTTTATAACAGTTTTAATGGTTTATAACTCTTTATAATGTGTATTGTGAAAGCCTCTACAGAAGCCACTTGATGGATACAAACTCACCAACTTCATCTCACCCAGAGTTCGTTTGTCTCTCCATGAGGTCTTTCTGAGAGACTTCATCAAAGACCACGTTCCAGATATGAACCCTCCCCTGACATGCCACTCTAGTCTCCATCCAAAATGACTGGGAAAATTGTGTGTGATATGGTTTTTTTGTGAACTCATCTACAACATCATGATGTTTAGGTGGCTACTTCCTTCACAGCCTCCCTTGGGGTTGTGGGGAGCGTCACATGGCTGCCATGGGTGCTTCGTGATGATCTCATTGCAGGGAATTTCTTCTGAGTCTTGTAGCATCTGTTCCTCCGTTCATCTTGTCCTCAGATATTTGGGTCCATCTCCCCTCAAGCTTTACTGAGATATCTCAAATAATCCAGGACATGTGGGCTTCAGAGCCTGCAAACCTCATTTTAGAGCCTGGAGTCCTCAACTCCTGGTTGTGTGACTGTCTTAGTCCATTTTTTTGTTGCTTATAACAGAATACCTGAAACTGGGTAATTTATAAAGAAAAGGAATTTATTTATTACAGTTCTGGAGGCTAAGTTCAAGGTTGCAGGGGCACATCTGGTGAAGATGGTCTTTCTGGTGGGGACTCTGTCAGAGTCCCCTGGTGATGCAGGATATCACATGGCAATGGAGCTGAGTGTGCTAGTTCAGATCTCTCTTCTACTTCTTATAGGGCCACCAGTCCCACTCCCATGGTAACCCGTTACTCCATTAACTCATTAATCCATTCATGACAGCAGAGCCCTCATGACCCAATCACCTCTCAAAGGCCCCACCTCGTGACATTACCACATTGGGGATTAAACTTTTACATGAATTTTAGTGGGGACAAATACTCAAACCATAGCAGTGACCTTGGGCAAGTCACCTGTCCTCTGTGAGTCTCATTCAAATGCCCATCTTGGAGGATATCTGTGCATCTTTGCCATGTGTTGTGACACGGTTTGGCTCTGTGTCCCCACCCAAATCTCATCTTGACTTATGATCCTCACGTGTGAAGGGAGGGAAGCGATTAGATCATGGAGGCAGTTTCCCCCATGCTGTTCTTGTGATAATGAGAGAATTCTCATGAGATCTGATGGTTTTTAAAATGGCAGTTTTTTTCCTGTATTCTCACTTCTCCCTCCTGCTACCTTGGGAAGAAGGTGCCCTTCCGCCATGATTGTAAGTTTCCTGAGGCCTCCCCAACCATGCAGAACTGTGAGTCAATTAAATATCTTTCCTTTATAAATTACCCAGTCTCAGGGAAGTTCTTTATAGTAGTGTGAAACGGACTAATACACATGTAAAGCTCTGGCTCCCAGCCATCCTTCAATAGGAATTTTCCGAGTATCTGTTATGTGCCCAGGTGCTGCTCTAAGTGCTAGGGATACAACAGAGAACAAAACCAACAAAGTCCCTAACCTCATAAGTTGATCAGTAAATATATAGCAGATCACAGTGTAGCAAGTGCTATATGTAAAAATAAGGCAGGGTCAGGGGAAGGACTATTCTGGTGGTGGAGGGATTATATTTAGCGTGAGTGGGAAAAGCCTCACTGCCAGGGGTCATCTGAGCACAGAGCAGAGAGAAATGATGACAGAGAGTCACACTCTGACCTTAGGGTTTGTATCCCGGATGCTTCCCCTGCCTGGGACACTCTATCCCCAGAGAGCCACGTGGCTGACTCCCTCATCTCCTCTGGGTCTCTCTCTTCCACATCTTCTTCATGGTGAGGTCTTCTCTGACACATTTGGAAAATGGTTGAGCATCACAATCAGTCTCTGCTTCCTCACCCCATTTAATTTCTCTCCATAGAACTTATCACCACCTGACATATATTTATTATATGTTAATTTAATGCTTTTTTTTTTTTTTGAGACGGAGTCTCACTCTGTCACCCAGGCTGGAGTGCAGTGGCATGATGTTGGCTCATTGCAACCTCTGCCTCCTGGGTTTGAGGGATTCTCGTGCCTCAGCCACCTGAGTAGCTGGGATTACAGGTGCGCGCTGCCATGCCCAGCTAATTTTTGTATTTTTAGTAAGGACAGGGTTTCGTCATGTTGGCCAGGCTGGTCTCGAACTCCTGACCTCAAGTGATCTGCCCGCCTCGGCCTCCCAAAGTGCTGGGATTACAGATGTGAGCCACCACGCCTGGCCCCACTGTCTGATTTTGTAAATAAAGTTTTATTAGAATACAGCCACACCCATCCCTTTGTGTATTGTGTATGGTGGCTTTCATACTACAACAGCAGAGTTGAGTGGTTGTGAAAGAGACAGTGTGGTCCTCATAGCTTAAACTATTTGTTATTTGGTCCTTCACAGAAAGAAAGTTTGCAGACCCCTCTTCTACAACACAAGCCCTGTGGAAGCAGAAATTTTGTTTCGTTTATTGCTGTCTCCCAGGTCCTAGTACAGTGCTTGGCATGTAGTAGGTCCTCAATAAATATTAGTTTACTGAATGAGTGAATGAATGTAGAAGAGTAATCAAAATAACCAGAAAACCAGGCCAGTCTTGAGTCTTGAATGCTGTGCTTAAAGGGCTTGGCTGTTCTTCCCTGGTGATCGGGGAAGGGGGTGTCCAGTGAGGAGGAGGGTGAGGGAAGCTCTCTGGATTCTGTCAGTGAGGAGGTTAAACAGCTGTTTCTACCATGAGATTACTATTATTCATGTTGCTATTATTCATACATTACTACTATGCATGTCCAATGTGCATGTTGGAGACATCATATGTAAGTATGGGCATGTGGGCACCATTTCTGAAAACCTGGTACTATTACCCAAAGTGGAATAGAGGCTGTTTAAGGGTAGGACCCCCAGGGTCACAACATGCAGTGGGTGATTCATGCTTCCCCCACCAAGCACCTGTGGAATCTGGAGAATTTAATGAACTTCCCTATACCTCAGTATCCTTGTCTTCGAAATTGGATATTAACAGATCTACCCTCATAGGGTTGTTTATGGATTTAAGGAGTTGGTTAACGTGAAGTGTTTGGATCAGTGACACTCAGTAAACTATTAATGAATATTAGCGATTCTCCACTATTAACAACTCTCCATGATGTCCCCCCATGTGTGTATAATGTCACATAGTAAAGAATTTAACCTGCAAATTTAACCTCAAAGAGAGGTCTGTCCTTTGCCCTCAGATTCCAGTTGGTAATCTGTAAGGTGTCATGCCTGATAGGAGTGTCTTTATTTGCTTAGGGGCCCTGGGCCAGCCAGATTGAAGCAATGTGATTTAGGGTAGAGGCTTTGAGCCACACCAACAATGTGATTTAGGATAGGGAACTTGGTCCAGCCAGATGGTAACTATGTGATGTACAGCAGGGACTCTGAGCCACACCAACAATGGTGTGTAGGATGGGGGCTTTGGGTCATGAAGCTTTACCTCCTGAGGGCTGGAAACTGAGATCAGCCATGTGGGCAGTAACTGTCCCTACATGATGGAGCCCCAGTAAAGACTCTGGACACCAAGGCTTGGGTGAGCTTCCCTGGTTGGCAACACTACATGCATATCAATGCCAGCAGAGTAATGTTGTCCTAACTCTGTGGGAAGGGGCCAACTGGAAGGTCTGTGTTTGCCTCCCGCCTGGACCCTGCCCTGTTTGTCTCTTCCCTTAGCTTATTTAAATTTTAACCTGTATCCATTCCTTGTAATGAACTATGTAGCTATGTATATAACAGCTTTCAGTGAGTTTTGTAAGTCCTTTTAGCAAATTATCAAGACTGAGGGTGGTTTTGAGAACTCCCCCTGCATTTACAATTGGTGTCAGTAGTAAGGATGGGTTTGTGTGGACTGTTCTCTCTAACTTTGCAGTTGGCTTTTTGAAAATGTGCAGAGTGTGGGTTTCCATGTATGCCTGGTCCATTCCTGGCCTGACCCCTCGAGAGGCAAACTGTCCCATCATATCCTCCTCAGGGGACCTGTACCCTCTTCAGTTTCCTCTGTCACTGAGGCCGATGAGTAGGCAAGGCCACCACATCAGCATCCCAGGTATACCATTTTCTAGGGGGCTACAGGATTGGGTGTTTCTGACCTAAATGGGAACCTGGGAGGGAAGAAGATGTGCATTTCCCTTCTTCCTTCCCCAGACCTTTGTGGTGAATGCTCTGTCCTCACACCGCAGCCTCACACTGGGGCCAGAGATAGACAGATGGGACCTAGTCTATCATTGATGGTCATTTGGGTTGGTTCCATGCCTTTGCTATTGTGAATATTTGCTGCAATAAAAATATGTGTGCATGTAACTTTATAATAGAATGATTTATATTCCTTTGGGTATATACCCAGTAATGGGATTGCTGGGTCAAATGGCATTTCTGGTTCTAGATCCTTGAGGAATCACCACACCGTCTTCCACAATAGACGGTGAACTGATTTACATTTCCACCAACAATGTAAAAGAATTCCTATTTCTCCACAGCCTCGCCACTGTCTGTTGTTTCTTGACTATTTATTTATTTATTTTTATTTTTTTGAAACAGAATTTCACTCTTGTTGCCCAGGCTGGAGTGCAGTGGCGTAATCTTGGCTCACTGCAACCTCCACCTCCCGGGTTCAAGCGATTCTCCTGCTTCAGCCTCCCGAGTAGGTGGGATTATGGGCTCCTGCCACCATGCCTGGCTAATTTTTGTATTTTTAGTAGAGATGGGGTTTCATCATGTTGACCAGGCTGGTTTCGAACTTTTGACCTCAGGTGATCCACCCACCTCATTCTCCCAAAGTGCTGGGATTACAGGCATGAGCCACTACACCTGGCCGTTTCCTGACTTTTTAATAATTGCCATTCTGACTGGCATGAGATGGTATCTCATTGTGGTTTTCATTTGCAGTTTTCTAATGATCAGTGATGTTGAGCGTTTTTTCATGTTTGTTGGCTGCAAAAATGTCTTCTTTTTTATTATTATACTTTATGTTCTAGGGTACATGTGCACAACGTGCAGGTTTGTTACATATGTATACATGTACCATGTTGGTGTGCTGCACCCATTAACTTGTCATTTACATTAGGTTTATCTCCTAATGTTATCCCTCCCCTGCCCCCAACCCCACAACAGGCCCCGGTGTGTGATGTTCCCCTTCCTGTGTCCAAGCATTCTTATTGTTCAATTCCCACCTATGAGTGAGAACATGCAGTGTTTGGTTTTCTGTTCTTGCAATAGTTTGCTGAGAATGATGGTTTCCAGCTGCATCCATGTCCCTACAAAGGACATGAACTCATCCTTTTTTTATGGCTGCATACTATTCCATGTGCCATATTTTCTTAATCCAGTCTATCATTGATGGACTTTTGGGTTGGTTCCAAGTCTTTGCTATTGTGAATAGTGCTGCAGTAAATATACATGTGCATGTGTCTTTATAGCAACATGATTTATAATCCTTTGGGTATATACCCAGTAATGGGATGGCTGGGTCAAATGGTATTTCTAGTTCTAGATCCTTGAGGAATCGCCACACTGTCTTCCACAATGGTTGAACTAGTTTACAGTCCCACCAACAGTGTAAAAGTGTTCCTATTTCTCCACATCCTCTCCAGCACCTGTTGTTTCCTGACTTTTTAATGATTGCCATTCTAACTGGTGTGAGATGGTATCTCATTGTGGTTTTGATTTGCATTTCTCTGATGGCCAGTGATGATGAGCATTTTTTCATGTGTCTGTTGGTTGCATAAATGTCTTCTTTAGAGAAGTGTCTGTTCATATCCTTTGCCCACTTTTTGATGGGGTTGTTTGTTTTTTTCTTGTAAATTTGTTTGAGTTCTTTGTAGGTTCTGGATATTAGCCCTTTGTCAGATGATTAGATTGCAAAAATTTTCTCCCATTCTGTAGGTTGCCTGTTCGCTCTGATGATAGTTTCTTTTTGCTGTGCAGAAGCTCTTTAGTTTAATTAGATTCCGTTTGTCAATTTTAGCTTTTGTTTTGTAATTGCTTTTGGCAATTTCATCATAAAATATTTGCCCATGCCTATGTCCTGAATGGTATTAAAGAAAATGCGGTACCATGGAATACTATGCAGCCACTAAAAGGAATGAGGTCATGTCCTTTGCAGGGACTCGGATGAAGCTGGAAGCCATCATCCTCAGCAAACTAACACAGGAACAGAAAACCAAACACCGCATGTTCTCACTTGTAAGTGGGAGTTGAACAATGACACATGGCCACAGGGTGGGGGAACAACACACACTGGGGCCTGTGGTGGCAGGAGAGGAGGGAGAGCATTAGGACAAATAGCTAATGCATGTGGGGCTTAAAACCTAGGTGACGGGTTGATAAGTGCAGCAAACCACCCCATGGCACACATATACCTATGTAAAAAACGTGCACATTCTGCACATGTATCCTGGAAATTAAAGTAAAAAAAAAAAAAAAAAAAGGATAAGACAGATGGGACCTACTCCAAGGGGAATGAGGTTTCCCTCCTGTGGGAAAAAAAAACATATCGATGCATAACAATGACAATAATCATAATATTACACATTAATAAAATATGTTGATCCTCTCATTCTTGTGCACACATCTCTGTGCACACGTAGGTTTTTTTTAGGACACATTCTTAGAACTGTCATTGCTGCATGAAGGGAGTCATTCATTCAACAAACACCTAATGAGTGCCTGTTGTGTGCTGGGCACTGTTCTAGGAAGTTGGGAGATGTCACGGGCATGAGGTCTCTGAGTTCTTTGTCGTTTTTCTTCAGAACATAAGCTCTCCGAACTGCTCAAGCTTCTCCGTCCAGAGTTTGTAGTGTGTAAGATGTTATGGGGTCTGTGTCCTGTATGAGGTCTTTGAATTCTATGGCAGGGTCTGTATCCCAGGGATGAGGTCCCTGAGCTGTTTGGGGAATCTTTGTCCAGGATATGAATTATCTGGTACATTGGGAGATCTGTGTCTCAGGATGTGAGGTGGGACCTGTTTGTGGCTCTGTGTCCGGGGTGTGAAGGCTTTGAGCTTTATGGGAGTCTCTGTTTGCAATATGAGGTCTCTGAGCTCTTTGCAGGTGGGGGGTTCTGTGTCTAGGATATGAGGTCTTTGAGTTGTTTGGGGATTTTATTTTTAACCAGTGGACGAGGTCTCTGAGATTTGGGGGGATACTTTTTCACGGTGTGAGATTTTAAAACAGGTTGGGATTTTTTTTTCCTAGCATGTAAGGTCTGAGTTCTTTGAGTGTCTGTATCCATGGATGTAATGTTTCTGTGCTGCTTGGGGGTCTGCAGCCCAGGGTGTGAGATCTGTGTTCCCGGGGAGTTTGTATCACAGTGTCTCTGGGCTCTTGGTAAGTCTGTGTTCACAGCATGAGGTGTCTGTATATTTAGGGGTCTGAATCCTGTATTTGAGGTCTCCCAGCTATTTGGTGTAATCTGTGCAGAATTTGAGGTCTCTGGACTCTGGGGTTTCTGAACTCAGAGTGTGACTTCTCTGAGCTGTTTAGGGATCTGTGCCAAAGCGTAAGATCTATTAGCTATTTGGACTCTTTGTTTTATGAGGGTCCTGAACTGGTTGGCTGTTTTGCAGGGTGTGAGGTCTCTGGCTGTTTGGGAATTTGCATTCTTGATGTATATAGTTTTGGGTCTGTGTCTAAGATGTGGCTGTCTGCAGGTCTCTGAGCTGTTTCTGTGTCTGTTCTCAGGCTGTCATGTCTCTGAGGCACCTGGGGAGTCTGCATTCAGAATGTGATGTTTCTGCACACTTTGAGTACCTATGCTTGAGAAAGTCAATCTCCTGAGCCATTTGGACATCTCTGTTTTTTTTTTTTAAATTATTATTATACTTTAAGTTCTAGGGTACATGTGCATAAGGTGCAGGTTTGTTACATATGTATACTTGTGCCATGTTGCTGTGCTGCACCCATCAACTCCTCAGCACCCATCAACTCGTCATTTACATCAGGTATAACTCCCAGTGCAATCCCTCCCCCCTCCCCCCTCCCCGTGATAGGCCCCGGTGTGTGATGTTCCCCTTCCCGAGTCCAAGTGATCTCATTGTTCAGTTCCCACCTATGAGTTAGAACATGCGGTGTTTGGTTTTCTGTTCTTGTGATAGTTTGCTAAGAATGATGGTTTCCAGCTGCATCCATGTCCCTACAAAGGACACAAACTCATCCTTTTTTATGGCTGCATAGTATTCCATGGTGTATATGTGCCACATTTTCTTAATCCAGTCTGTCACTGATGGACATTTGGGTTGGTTCCAAGTCTTTGCTATTGTGAATAGTGCCGCAATAAACATACGTGTGCATGTGTCTTTATAGCAGCATGATTTATAATCCTTTGGGTATATACCCAGTAATGGGATGGCTGGGTCATAAGGTACATCTAGTTTTAGATCCTTGAGGAATCGCCATACTGTTTTCCATAATGGTTGAACTAGTTTACAATCCCACCAACAGTGTAAAAGTGTTCCTATTTCTCCACATCCTCTCCAGCACCTGTATAGATTCAATGCCATCCCCATCAAGCTACCAATGAGTTTCTTCACAGAATTGGAAAAAACTACTTTAAAGTTCATATGGAACCAAAAAAGAGCCCGCATCTCCAAGACAATCCTAAGTCAAAAGAACAAAGCTGGAGGCATCACGCTACCTGACTTCAAACTATACTACAAGGCTACAGTAACCAAAACAGCATGGTACTGGTACCAAAACAGAGATATAGACCAATGGAACAGAACAGAGTCCTTAGAAATAATACCACACATCTACAGCCATCTGATCTTTGACAAACCTGAGAGAAACAAGAAATGGGGGAAGGATTCCCTATTTAATAAATGGTGCTGGGAAAATTGGCTAGCCATAAGTAGAAAGCTGAAACTGGATCCTTTCCTTACTCCTTATACGAAAATTAATTCAAGATGGATTAGAGACTTAAATGTTAGACCTAATACCATAAAAACCCTAGAGGAAAACCTAGGTAGTACCATTCAGGACATAGGCATGGGCAAAGACTTCATGTCTAAAACACCAAAAGCAACGGCAACAAAAGCCAAAATTGACAAATGGGATCTAATTAAACTAAAAAGCTTCTGCACAGCAAAAGAAACTACCATCAGAGTGAACAGGCAACCTACACAATGGGAGAAAATTTTTTTTTTTTTTTTTTTTTTTTTTTGAGACGGAGTCTCGCTCTGTCGCCCAGGCTGGAGTGCAGTGGCGCGATCTTGGCTCACTGCAAGCTCCGCCTCCCGGGTTCACGCCATTCTCCTGCCTCAGCCTCCCGAGTAGCTGGGACTACAGGCGCCCACAACCGCGCCCGGCTAATTTTTTGTATTTTTAGTAGAGACGGGGTTTCACCGTGGTCTCGATCTCCTGACCTTGTGATCCGCCCGCCTCGGCCTCCCAAAGTGCTGGGATTACAGGCGTGAGTCACCGCGCCCGGCGTGGGAGAAAATTTTTGCAATCTACTCATCTGACAAAGGGCTAATATCCAGAACCTACAAAGAACTCAAACAAATTTACAAGAAAAAAACAAACAGCCCCATCAAAAAGTGGGCAAAGGATATGAACAGACATTTCTCAAAAGAAGACATTCATACAGCCCACAGACACATGAAAAAATGCTCTTCATCACTGGCCATCAGAGAAATGCAAATCAAAACCACAATGAGATACTATCTCACACCAGTTAGAATGGCAATCATTAAAAAGTCAGGAGACATCTCTGTTTATGATATAAGATCTCTCAGCTGTGTGGCCATCTTTGTCCAGAGTATAAGATCTCTGAGCAATTTGGGGGTCCCTGTCCAAGGTGTGAATTGTTTCAGCAGCTTGAGGGTCCTCATCTCAGAGTGTGAGGTCTCTAAGTTGATTGTTTCATATTTAATGTCTGTTGTTTGGCGGTTGGTGCTCAGGGATGAGGCCTCTGAACTCTTTGGAGTTCTGTGTTCCAAGGTATGAGTCTGAAGTATTTCAAAGTCTGTGTTGGGGCTATGAAGTCTCTAAACTTTTTGAGGGTCTGTGTTTCAAGTTGTTTGAATCTGTGGTATTTGGGGTTTTGTATTCCAGGTGTGAGGTCTCTGAATTAATTAAGGGTATGGGTTCCAAGGTGTAAGTCTGAAGTACTTTCAGTCTGTTTAGGGTAGAAGGCCTCTGAAATCTTTGAAGACATTTTTCCCAAGGTCTTAGTCTGTTGTATTTGGGGTCCGAGTTCAGGATTTGGGGTTTTAAATGCTTGAATGATCTGTGGCCTAAGGTCTGAGGTAAGTGTTCAGGGTGTGTGGTTTCTGAAATCTCTGAGTGTGTTTCTTGGGGTTTGAATATGGGAAGGTTGGGTGTCTTTTTCAGAGTGTGAAGTCTCTGAACTTGTAGAGGGTTGCTGACAAGGTTTGGATTGGAGGTATTTCGGGGCCTGTTTTCAGGCTGTGTGGTCTCTGAGCTTTTAGAAGGTCTTTGTCCTAAGGTTTTAGTGTGAGTTATTTGGGCCTCTACTTAGGATGTGAAGTCCCTGAATTTGTAGAAGGTGTGTGTCCCAGGGATAGAGTCTGAGATGTTTGGGCATGTGTCCAGTAGAGTTCTAAGTTTGGGTTAAGGTATTTGGGGCCTGAATTCAGGGTGTGTGATACATGATCTTTAAGGGTCTGTATTCCAAGTTTTGAGTTTGAAGTATTTGGAGGTTTATGTTCAGAGTGTCAGGTCTGAATTTATGGAAGGTCTGTGTTGCAAGGTTTCAGTTTAAGGCATTTTGGGATCTTTGATCAGGTTGTAAGTTCTCAAGAATCATTTGAGTTTGCAATCCAAGGTTTGAGTCTGAGATATGTGGGTGTCTCTGTTCAGGATGTAAAGTCTCTGAACTCTTTGAGGGTGTGTGTCTGAATTTTTTTTTGTCTAAGCTTTTGGAGGACTGTGTTCAGGGTGTGAGGCCTCTAAACTCTCTGAGGATCTGTGTCCCAATGTTGGAATCAGGTATTCGGGGGTCAATATCTAACTGTGTGATGTCTCTGGAAACATTGAAGGTCGGTGTTTTAATGTTTAAGTCTGATACATTTGGAGGCTCATATTCAAGTGTGAGGTCTCTGGAACTTTAGGAAATTACCAAGATTTTATGAGTCAGTCATTTAGTAGCAGTGTACAGGGTATGAGGTATCTGAACCTTTGGAGTTTCTGTATCCAAATACTTGGTTCTGAGGTATTTGGGGGTCTGTAGTCCGGGTGTGAGATCTCTGAACTTTTAGAGTGTCTCTGTACCATGCTTTTATTTTGAGTTATTTGGAGTCTGTATTCAGGGCAGGAAGTCTCTGAATTTTTGAAGTCTCTGAATGTTTAAAGTCTCTGTCCCAAGATTTGAGTCTGACGTTTTTGGGGATCTGCGTTCAGGATTTGGTGTCTCTACTATTTGAGGGTCTTTGTTCCAATTTTTCAACTCATTGTGTCTGGGAGTCCATGTTTAAGGTATGTTGTGTTTGAAGGCATTAAATCTGAGGTGTATTCATCGTTTTCACACTGCTGATAAAGACATACCTGAGACTGGGAAGAAAAAGAAGTTTAATAGAGTTACAGTTCCACATGGCTGCAGAGGCCTCACAATCATGGTGGAAGGCAAGGAGGAGCAAGTCACATCTTACATGAATGGCGTCAGGCAGAGAAGGAGAGCTTGTGCAGGGAAACTCCCATTTTTAAAACCATCAGATCTCGTGAGACTCACTCACCATCAAAAGAACAGCATGGGAAAGACCCGCCCCCATGATTCAACCATCTCCCACCAGGTTCCTCCCACAACATGTTGGAATTATGGGAGCTACAAGATGAGATTTGGGTGGGAACACAGAACCAAACCATATTATGAGGCATCTGAGGTGAATGTTCAGGGTGTGGGGTCTCTGAATTTTATAGGGTCTTTGTTCTAAAGCTTTAGTGTGAATTAGTTAAGGTCTGAGTTGGAGTTTGAGCTGAGTAATTTTTTTAAAATCACTGTCCCAAGTTTGGGTTGGTGGTATTTGTGGTCTTTGCTCAGGGTATGATGTCTCTGAACTCCTTGAGGGTCTATTTTTGCAAGGTTTGAGTCTGAGGACTTGGGGGTCAGTATTCTAGTCAAGAGGCCTCCCAAATTTATGAGGGTCTGATGTTTGAGTCTGAGGCACCGAGGATCCTCTGAACTATTGAGGATCTGTGTCCCAAAGGATGAGTTTGGAGTATTTGGGGGTCTGTGTTTAATATGTTGGTTCCCCGAACTCTTGGAGGATCTTGATTTTAACGTTTGAGTCTGAAGTATAAGAATGTATGTGCAGAGTGGTGTGGTCTATGTACTCATTCAAGTCTGTACCCCATGGCTTGAAACCAATGTGTCTGGGGGTCCATATTTAGAGTGTCAGGTCTCTCAATTTTTATTATGTCTGTGTCTTAATATTTGAGTCTGAGGTATTTGCAGGTTCATATTCAGAGTGCAAGGACTCTGAAATCTTTGAGAGTATGAGTTAGAAGGTTTAAGTCTGAGGTGTTGGGAGGTCAATGGTCAGACTGTTTTCTCATATCTTTGAGGGTTCATATTTGAATGCTTGAGTCTGACACATTTTGGGGATCTATATTCAGGGTATACAATTTCTGAACTATTGGGGAGCTGTGTCCCAGGGTATCAGTCTATGGTATTTGAGGGTCTCTTCATAGTGTTAGGACTTTGAACGCTGAGGAATCTGATGCATGAGTCTGAGGTCTGGGGATCTGTATTCAGGGAGTGCGGTCCTTGAACTCTTTGAGGGTCTGTTTCCTGAACTTTCAACCTGAGCTATCTGGGGATCATTGCTCAGGGTGTGAGGACTGTAGACTTTTAGAGTGTGACAGAGGCTTTGTGTGCCAATTTTTGGGTCAGTGTTCAGGGTGTGAGGTCTGTGAACTTTCTAGAGAGTCTATATCTTAATGTTTTAGATATAAAACACATATAAAAGGGGTGTGTCGTATTTGAGCTCATTGACTGTTGTGTCACAGGGTTTAAATCTGAGTGTCAGTGTTCAGGGTGTGAGGTCTCTCAATTTTTAGAGGACCTTTAACCCAAATTTTTAGGGTCAATTATTTGGGGGTCTAATTTTAGGGTGTGAAGTCCATAATTTTTAAGGGTCTCTGTTTCAAGTTTGGGTCAGTGATTTTTGTGGTGTGTTTTCACAATGTTTGACATTTGAATTCTCTGAAGGTTTGTTTCTCAACACCTAAGACCAAGGTAAACGGGAGTCTGTGTACTCGGCATGAGGTCTCTTTATCCCTTGAGGGTATGTTTCAAGGTTTGAGTCTGATTTGTTTGGGTCTGTGTTCAGAGTTTGAGATCTGTGAACTTTTTAGAGGGCCAGTGTCTCAATATTTGAGTCTGAGGTATGTGGGCCTATGTTCAGGTTGTGAGGTGTCTGAGCTCATTGGCGTTTTGTGTCCAAGATATGAGTCAGAGCTATTTGGTGACCTGTGTTCAGAGTTTGAGTTTTGAAAGTCTGAGTTCCAAGGTATGAATCTGAGGAATTTCTGTGTCTGAGGAATTTCTGTGTCTGCTCAGGAGATGAGTTCACGAAACTATTGAGGGTCTGTGTTTTAAGTTTTGACTCTGACATATTTGGGGTGTGTACTTGGGTGTGAGGTCCTTGAACTTTTAGGTGTGATCAAGGCTTTTTGTATCAATTTTTTGGTCAATGTTTAAGGTGTAAGGCCTCTGAATTTTCTAGAGAGTCTGTATCTTAATGTCTTAGTCTGAGGTATTTGGAGGTCTGTGTTCAGGGTTTAAGGTCTCTGAACTCTTTGGTAGTTTGTGTCCCAAGAATTGAGTCTAAGGTGTTTTGGGGGCCTTTTTTTTTAAGATTTGAGGTCCCTGATCTCTTTGAGAGTCTGAGTCTCAAGTTGTACCAATTAGTATCTGTTCCAATTTTTGTGTCTAAAATATTTGGGTGTTCATAAGGAAGACGTGTTTTGTTTAAATTCATTGAGGTTCTGTGTTTCAGTGTTTGAGTCTGAAGTTTGTGGGGGTCAGTTTCAGAATGTTAAGGGTATCTGAATTTTTATAGGTCTTTGTTACAGAGTTTTAGCATAAATTATGTGTTGTCTGAATTCAGGGTGTGAAGTCTGTGGTTTTTAAAAGGTCTCTTTCCCACTTTTGGGTCAGTGGTATTTGTGGTCTGTGCTTAGGGTGTGAGGTCTCTGCATGCATTGAGGGTTTGTGTTCCAAGGCTGCATCTAGGTACTTGGTGGCCGGGGCAGCGGGGGGTGTCTGTGTTCAGTTTGTGAGGCCTTTAAAATCTTTGCAGGGTTGTACTTTAACGTTTAAGTCTGATATATTTGGGGATTTTCATTCAGGGTATGAGGTTTCTTTATTATTGAGCCTTTGTGTCCCATGGTATATGTTTGTGCTGTTTAGGTTTGAGTTTTAGGTGTTTTTGAAACCTGTATTCAGAGCATGAGGTCTCTGAACCTCAGTCCCAGGGTGTGAAGTTTCTGAGCTGTTTGGGATTCTCTAAACCAGCGTCGATGACATGTTCCTGTTTGTGGGTCTGGTTCCAGGGTGTGTGGACTGGGCACTGTTGTGGACTCTCTAAGGTATGAGAGTCTTGGAGCTATTTTAGGATCTGTGTTTAAAGTGTGAGGTTTCTGAACATTTTTTGGATCTTTTTTCAGAATGTTAGGTCTGTGAACTCTGGGGAATCTCAGTTAATGTTTGAGTCTGAAGTATCTGGGGATATGTGTTCAGAGTGTGAAGCTTCTGAACTCTTTGAAGGTGTGTCCCAAGGTATGAGTGTGATGTACTTGGGCTGTATGTTCAAAGTTTAATGTCTGTGAACTTTTGGAAGGTCTGCATCTCAATATTTGAGTAATTTTAATTTGTGGGTCTGTGCTCAGGGTGTGAGGTCTGTGAATTCTTTGAGGGTCTGAGTCCCAAATCTAAGGTATTTGTGTGTCTCTGTTCACGGGGTGAATCTTGAAGTCTTTGAGGGTCTGCATTCCAAGGTTTTGAGTTGGAAGTGTTTGGTTGTCCGTGTTGAAAGTGTGAGGTCTCTGAATTGTTTGAGAGAGTACGTCTTCTCTGAACTCGTGCAGTCTGTGTTCAGGGTGTGAAGTCTCTTAACTCACTGAGGGTCTATGTTCCAAAGCTGAGAATCTCTTAATTCTTCAAGAGCAGTGTTTCGGCCAGGCGCGGTGGCTCACATCTGTAATCTCAGCACTTTGGGAGGCCGAAGTGGGCAGATCACGAGGTCAGGAGTTCGAGACCAGCCTGGCCAGCACAGTGAAACCTAGTCTCTACTAAAAATACAAAAACAAAAACAAAAAAACCAAAAACAAACAAACAAACAAAAAACATTAGCCAGGCATGGTGACATGCATTGGTAGTCCCAGCTACTCGGGAGACTGAGGCAGGAGAATCACTTGAACCCGGGAGGCAGAGGCTGCAGTGAGCCAAGATCACGCCACCACACTCCAGCCTGGGTGACAGAGTGAGACACCGTCAAAAACAAAAAACAAAAAACAAAAAACAAAAAACAAAAAGCAAAACAAAACAAAACAAAGCAGTGTTTCAAGATTTCAGTCTGAGTACTAGGGCCTATGCTCTCATGTTTTGTCCCTGATAACTGCGGTGAGAAGGGTGTGTGTCCTTGTTCCAGGGTGTAAGGATGCTGAACTGTTTAGGGCTTTGCGTTCAGGGTGTGAGGTCTGTGATTTGTGCCGAGGTCTCTGTCTGGTTTGAGATCTCTGAGTGTCTGTGAATTTGTGTTTAGTGTGAGAGGTTGCTGAGTTCTTTTGGTGTCTTCGTGCAGAGAGTGAAGTCTTTATGCTATTTGGTCAGTTACAGGGTGTGAAGTTTCTGAGCTGTTTGGGATTCTCTAAACCAGCGTCGATGACATGTTCCTGTTTGCGGGTCTGGTTCCAGGGTGTGTGGACTGGGCACTGTTGTGGACTCCCTAAGGTATGAGCTCTTGGAGCTATTTTAGGATCTGTGTTTAAAGTGTGAGGTCTCTGAACATTTTTTTGAATCTGTGTTCCCGGCTTTGAAGTTTTTAAACTCTTTGGAACACTGTGTTTCACAGTGAGAGGTCTCTTAGATTTTGGGATTCTTTGGCCAGGTTATGAGGTATTTGTTCTGCTTATGGGTCTGTGTTCAGTTTATGAGGTCATTGGCTAATTGTGTGTCTCTGTGCCAGGTAGAAGACCATTTAGCTTTGGAGTTCGTTGTTCAGAGAGTGAACTACCCGGAGTTTTGAAGGTCTCTGGACAGAATGGGGGTCTGTGCCCATGGTGTAAAATCCATGATCTCTTTTGGTGTCTGTGTCCCAGAAGGTGAGGTTTTAAGCTGTTTTTGAGGTTTTTGAGGGGGCTCTCTGACCATGACGTGAGTTGTCTGAAGACTTTGACAAAGTGGTCCAAGGTGTGAGGTTTCTAAGTTAATTGTGGGTCTGTTTCCCAATGTTCAAGGTCTTTCACCTGTATGGGGATCTGTGTTCAGATTCAGAGGTCTGTAAATCTGTTTTTAGGTCTTTGCACTGGATATTAGACGTCTGAACTGTTTGTTTCTTTCCTAGCATGAGATTTTTCAGCTTTTTGGAGGTTTGTGTTCAGGCTGTGATATCTATAAGCTCTGTGGGGATCTGTGTCCCAAATTTTAAGGTGTCTGAGGTCTTCTGGGTGTGGATTCTTGGTGTGAGGTCTCAGAACACCCCTTGTTCCAAAGTGTAAGGATGCTGAACTGTTTGAGAGTTTGTGTGCAGGGTGTAAGGTCTCTGAATTCTTTAGTTGTCTGAATCTGTGGTCTGACTGTGGGTGAAGTCTTGAGCTCCTTGGGGGCCTTTCTCTCAGGGCGTGAGTTTTTTTGTGCTTTATACAACTCTGTGGTCTAGGATGTAAGATCTACTTACTGTTTGGTGGTCTGATTCTTATCGTATGAGTTCTGTGGCTTCTAGGGAGTCTGTGTTCAGGGTGCGGATTCCTTGAGCTGTTTGCAGGGATTGTGTAGACTCTACACTGTAGAGGGTTTGGGAATCAAAGCTATAAGAGTATATTATCAGCTTTCTGAAGAGTTTGATGGTCTATTTTCCAGTACATGTTTTCTATGGCTCTTTGAGGAAGGGTTCTGTGCCCCAGAATGTGAGGTATCTGAACTTTTGGTGAGTCTGTTTAGCATGTGAGTCTTGTGAGCCTTTTGGAGGTCTGTTCCAAGGGCATGAGGTTTTTGAGTTCTTTGGTGTTCTGTTTACAGGATATGAGCTCTCTGAGCTGTTCACATGTCTGTCAAGAGTGTGAGTTGTATGAGTTGCTTGGAAGAAGTGGTCCAAGGTGTGGGCTTTCTAAGGTCTTTGGGGTTCTGTATACAGGGCTTTAAGTCTCTGACCTAGTTAAGGGTCTTTGCCTAGGCTTGGAGGTCACTCAACTTTTCTGACATCCATTCCCAAAGTAGTGAAGTCTATAGATATTTAGGGGTCTAGATCCTCAGTGTAAAATGACTTAACTCTAAGGGTATGTTTGTCCTTGATGTGAGGTCTCTGATCTATCTGAGTATGTGCGACCCAGGGTGTGATGTTAGCAAGCCGTTTGAGGATCTGTGCCAGAGTGTGAAGACTCTTTGCTGTTCAGAATTGTCAATTCTGGGTGTGAAGTCTATGAGTTGCATAAGGGTCTGTGTCTTTCTAGGATTTGGGCTCTGTGTTACTTGTAGATCTGTATCCATAGTGTGAGGCCTATGGGGGTCTCTTTCCACAGTGTGAAGTCCCTCTGCTGCTTCAGGTTTTTAGTCCCGGGGTGTCAGGTCTATGAACTCTTTGGGGTCTGAATCTAGTCCTTTGGCTTCAGCCCCTCTGGGGATTCATCTGTAGAGCGCATAAAGGTAGGCAGGGAGTAGGCAGGGGTGGGGATGAGGAGTGAGGGATGGAATAGGCCTCTCCCAGGAGCGGTGATGGAACAGCCCACTTTGGGAAGTTCCAAAGAGTAGGGGCCACCCATTTCAAGATAAATTATTGTGTGTGTTGGGTTTGGTGCTGGGGAAGACATACAAGGGCCACTTCACCTTGGCAGTGGATCTATGACAGCCCTTGATGGACACAAAGGTTATTCTGTCTTGAGTGTCTTAAGTCTCCATCTCCTCCTCCAAGCTGCTTCTACCCAGCTTCATGAAAACACCTGTTTTCGGTTTGCTGTGGCCATATGCTCAGTGTCCTCTAGTGCTATTTCTTTTTACCATTCCTCCTCTCTGTATCTAGGCTATGGGATTGTACCCAGGGTCAGGCAATCAGCTTTGGTATGAGGAAGGTAGGATGGAGGAACTTTGTGGTTCCTAATTGACCTATGAATTTCCTGTGAGCAGATCCTATCCCACCTTCAGGACAAGGTGTTATGTTTCATCCTTTGATAACTTGGCCAGAAACACTGTTATCACCCACTGTGTGATTCCATCACAAGTTAGTTGAAGCCACTGAGTCCACAAATGCAATGAAAAGAAAACGTGAAGGTGATGATGACTGTGACTCCATGTGAAGAGGATGATGAGGGCTTAATGCAAGTCACAGATGGTACTAGCTCCTATTCTGAGGTATAGAAAGGGAGTATTCAGGATCTTACTAAGGATAAGGTATTTGATGCAGTGTGTTCTCTGTACCCTTCCACTCCCTTACACCTCTGGGTTACTCTCTGTATTACCTTTTATTTTACTTGATTGTAAGTTGTCTGTGAGCTTTTTAGGGTCCCCCACTATACTTTGTCATCTTTGGAGTCGGTGCTAATATCTTAATCTTGTTCCATCAGTGCACAGTCCCTGTATGGAGGTGTTTATGTTAAATTGGAGTTTTGTTATGTTTATGTTAAATTGGCTGAATGCGTTTGTAAAACCTGGGTTAAATATGACTATTTTAATGTCCTTTTAAAATGAAATGATTACAATTGACAAGTCGAATTAGTCAAAGTTCTGGCAAAAAAAACTTGGTTCAAATTTCCATTTCTAAAAACAACTAACTTGGGGAGATCTGGTTTACTATTGCAGCAGAAGTCCATTATAGCCTGTCTCTCTGGTTGACTACAACTCAAAACTCTGGATGAAATATAAAAGCAATTACTTGAGGATTCTGAAAAGTAAGCTAAAGCAGTTGGATTGTGGAGGTAAGGCAAAACTTACAGAAGCTATTGGGATTATATTACTGGATGTCTTCATTTTTTATTTCATGATGTTGACCCCAGTCCAGGTAGTGCAGGTGACTAATACTCTGAGAGAAACACTATCCTTTGGCCATAGGAAACAGGAATAGGGATCCATATGAATCCTGTGCAAGTCTTAGCCTAGCCCCTGAGCTATGCATGTGTAGAACAGACCAAGACCAGTGTAGCAAAGACTGAGGGAACTGAGCTGTGATTTGAACTGCCTTCTCTAGTTTAAGACTAACATCTGAACTATACATGTACAGAATAGACACAAACCAAAGTAGCAAAAGCTTAGAGAGTTGAACTGAGATTAGAACCACCACTCATAGGGGAAGAGATAGAAGTTCAGTTATGACTCTAACTGGGTTGATTTCCTGCTAAAACTAAAATATCAACATTCTTCAAAGGACCCAGAATCTACAGAACATACTATATATAATGCCCAAGGCACCAATCAAAATTTGCTTGACTATAGTAACTATTTAGCTATGTAAAAGCACATCAAAACATCATATTGCATACTATACATATATAAAATAAAATAGTAACAATAATCAAAAACAAAAAACGACAAAACTACTGGGAAAAAAACCTGCAAAATGCTTCCAGTTCTCAAGGGAAAAGACTAATGCCATCCCCAAGATGACCTAGTTGTTGGAAATTTCAGAAAAAGACTTGAAAGTAGCTATTTTAACTGTGTTCCATGAGGTAAAGGAAAATATACTTGAATTTAATGAAAGTGTAGGAATTCTCAGCAGAGAAATAGAAATTTTAATGAAGAATTACATGAAAATGTTAGCACTGAAAAATAAAGTATCTCAAAAATTTCACGGTATGGGTTAAAATAGACTAATGGAGGCCAGGCGTGGTGGCTCACGCCTGTAATCCCAGCACTTTGGGAGCCCGAGACAGGTAGATCATGAGGTCAGGAGTTTGAGATCAGCCTGGCCAACATGGTGAAACCCCATCTCTACTAAAGATACAAAAAATTAGCTGGGTGTGGTGGCACGCGCCTGGAATCCCAGCTACTTGGAAGGCTGAGGCAGGAGAATTGCTTGAACCTGGGAGACAGAGGTTGCAGTGAGCCGAGATCATGCCATTGCACTCCAGCCTGGCGACAGGGCGAGATTTTGTCCAAAAAAAAAAAAAAAAAAAAAAAAAAAAAAAGAATAATGGAGAAAATAATAGAGGAAAGAGTCAGTGGACTTGAACCTAGATCAATAGAAATTATATAATTGTTAGATCAGAGACATCAGTTTTTAAATGGACAGATCCTCAGAAACCAATAGGACAATAGCAAAAGTTTTCACATTAGTGCAATAGGAGTTCGAGAAGGAGAGAAAAAAGAGATTGTAATATAAAAGACATTTAAAGATATGATGGCTGAAAATTCCCCAAATTTGATGAAAGACCACCACACGCTCAGACACATCATAATCAAAGTGCTGAAAAGCAAAGATGAAGAAAACCTGTCTTGAAAGTTGCCAGAGAAAATGGCACATTCCATAGAAAGGTACAATTCAAATGGTTGCAGATTTCTTATCAGAAATCATGAAAGCCAGAAGATAGTGGAATGCCATCTTTGAAGTCCTGAAAGAAAAGAATGGTCAACCCAGAGATCTATTTCAAGTGAAAATATTATTCAGAAATGAAGGTAAAATAAAGACATACTCAGATGAAAGAAAAAACAGTCCTACTCTATTAAGAAACACTAAAGGAAGTTCTTCAAGCTAAAGGGAAATGATATGAGAAGGAAATGTAGGTATTTGGTAATGATGGAAGAGCAACAGAAATAGTAAATAACTAGGTAAATATAATTTTCCCTCTGAAGTTTGTTAAAATATATATGTTTGTTTAAACAAAAAGTTATAACATTGTCTGATGAGGGTTTTTATAGATGTAGATGTAATATATCTGGCCACTGTAACATACAGGTCCCTGGGAGTGGATTAAAGGGAATAGTATGTTTGCAATGTTTCTACATTTCACATGAAGTGGTAGACTTCTGCTTCTGGCCAAGATGGAGTAATAGAAGCCAGAATCACCCTTCCCTAGACTAGCAGAATCACATACATAAATAGGTAATCTCCAATTTCGGTTAAAGGTTTCAATACCTCTTTCAATAATTGATAGAAAAAGCAGACAGAAAATCAGTGAGCATATAGAAGATTTGAACAAGACTCTCAATCAAGTTGACCTATTGGTATTTATAGAACACATCACACAACAAATGCAGAATACATTCTCATTTCAAGTGCCTATGGAACATGCACCAAGATATTCTAAGCTATATAATAGATTGCAATAAGTTTAAAAGGATTCAAGTCATGCAAAGTCTATTTTCTGACTCCATTGAAATTAAGGATCAATAACATAAAGATCTCTGGAAAATCTTCAAACGTTTTGAAACTAAATAACTCTATGTAACCCACGGATCAAAGGGAAATTAAAAAGTATTTGAGCTAGATGGAAATGAAAGTACTGTATATCAAGATTTGTGGGGTGCCATTAAAGGCATACTTGAAGGAATATTTATTACATCAAACTCTCATATTAGAAAAGAAGAAATTAATAGCTAAGAAAGTTATAGACTATAGTTAATAACAATGTATTGTATATTTGAAAATTTCTAAGAGAGTAGATTTTAAGAATTCTCATCACAAAGATTGATAAGTATGTGAGGTAATATATGTATTAATTATCTTGATTTAGCTATTCCATAATGTATACAGTTATCAAAACATCATGTTGTATGCCATAAATATATAAAAATGTTATTTGTCAATTAAGAAATGGAAAAGAAAACAAACAAAAAAAGGAAAAAAGAATAAAATTTGCAAAGCAATGACCTTAGCTTTCATCTTAAGAAACTAGAAAAATAATAGCAAATTAAACCCAAAGCAAGTACATCAAGTGGTATGATATAAATTCAAACTAGACACTGTGAAAGGTTAGATGTGTATATTATAATTCTAATAACGAGATGAAAAAGACAACAGATAAATTAAAAGGAAGACCAAATATATTCAAATAATTCAAAAGAAGGCAGGAAATGGGGGAAAACAACAGATAAATAAGCAAATAAAAGCCTGAAGGAATAAACAGAACAAGTCCCTTCCCAATAACCTCAGAGCCAAAATACAACCCTGCCAACTATTACATTAAATGTTAATAGTATAAACAATTCAATTAAAATGCAGAGATACATAGAGTAAATGAAAAGCCAGGGTCTACTAAATGCTACACATAAAAGACATACTTTAAATAGACAGAAAATTTCAAAAATAAGTGGATAGAAAAATTATACTATACACAGGAAAAAATATGAGAAGGCTGGAGTGGGTTTTATAAATCAGACAAAATAAACTTGACAGTATTATCACAAATGAAAGGGAAATGTCATAATCATAAAGATGACAGTTTCTTAGAAATATGTAGCAATTATAAATGGTATGCACCTAATGACAGAGTCTCAATGCACATAAAGTAAAAATCGACAGAACTGTAATAGGAGATTTTAACAACGCTTCTTACTTGATAGAATAACGAGACCAAAAAAATTGTAGAAGACATAGAAGGTTTGAAGATCACTATCAAGCACCTTGACCTAATTGACATCTATAGAATACTTCATGCAACAATTACAGAATATAAAGTCTTTTCAAGAGCACATGATACATTTCACCACAATAGATCAGAGGCTGAACCTTAAAACATACCTCAATACATTTTAAAGGGTCAAGGTCATACAGAGTACATTCTATGGTTACAGTTGCATTACATTAGAAATCAATTGTAGTATGATATGTTGGTAATCTCCAAATATCTGAAAATTAAACAACATACTTTTAAAAGATTCATGGGTCAAAAATGAAATCACAAGGGAAATTAGAAAATATTTTGAGCCGAATGATAAAGTAGAACAGATCAAAATTTAGGGGATTGAACTACAGAGATGCTTAGAGGGAAATTTATAGCTTTAAATGATAATATTAGAAAAGAAATACATAGAATCAATTATCTAAGGTTTCCCCTTAAGAAGCTAAACAAAGAAGTACAAAGTTAACCCTTGGTAACAAGAAGGAGGGAAAAATAATGATAATAATAGGACTCAACATTATAGGAAACAGATAATAGAGAAAATTGACAAATCCAAAGCAGATCTTTGAAAATATCAACACAACTTGACAAATCTCTAATTAAACTAAAAAAGAAAACTAAAGAGAGGAAACAAATCACTAATATTAGAAGCACACATGAGATTTTCACCAGAGACCCTGCAGACATTCAAAGGATAATAATAAAAAAAACAAAACTAGCAAACAACTTTCAGCCAACAAATTTGACTACATAAATACGTCAAGCGGGGAAAGAAGTCAAACTTTGATTCAGACCAAATTTCTGCATGGTCAACTCCTTGGGAAGCTCTTGAATGGCCCATCAGTTATTCTGAGTTGGGTCTAGATGACTGTGCCTTTATACCCCTATGTTGATAAGTCATTAAATGGGGGCCACCCAGGGAAGGAATGTGGTCTTGAGTGAGGCATCTGCTTACAGTTGAGACAGTCCTTGAAGGGGCCGACAGCTGTCTGATGATAGCACACCGAGCAACTGAGGTAATAAGCCCTTCATTGAAGGGGGATCTGGGTAGTTAATTTATGCCCACCACGGGTCCTTATAGGAACACTTGAAAGCAATTCAACACTGTGAGTGACAATGCAGGTCACCTTGAGATGGAGAGAATTAAAGGCATGATGTCTTATTAAAGTAATGGGTCCAGGCACAGTAGCTCACGCTTGTAATCCTAGCGCTTTGAGAGTTCAAGGCAGGCAGATTGCCTGAGCTCAGGAGTTCAAGAACAGCCTGGGCAACACGGTGAAACCCTGTCTCTACTAAAATACAAAAAATTAGCCAGGCGTGGCGGCATGCGCCTGTAGTTCCAGCTACTCGGGAGGCTGAGGCAGGAGAATTGCTTGAACCTGGGAGGCAGAGGTTGCAGTGAGCCGAGGATCACGCCACTGCACTCCAGCCTGGGAGACAGAGCGAGACTCCGTCTCCAAAAAATAATAAACAAACAAACAAACAAATAAATAAAATAATGTATAAAAACATAACGGCAGAAATATCTACCACCCACTATGGGTCAGGCACTGTGGTAGGGAACAGAAATACTGAGAGAAGAAGATATAGTCTTTGCCCTCAGTGGGAAGAGGCACAACAGATAGTGTGAAACTAAATCTCACAAAAAGATTCATGTTATAATAATGCCATAGGAGTGAAGATGGGTGAGTAAGAGGTAAGCGTGGTGAGTGGGCTGGATTTCCAGAAAGGTTTTAGGTAACATTTTAGCATCTACAAGACTAAGGGAGTTTTGTACAGGATGTGGCATTTGACGTGTTCTTTAAACACAGTCCTGATTTTTAATGTGCTTAGAGTTGGAATATTATTTGATTTAGAAAAATATGATGTACACAAGAGTTCTTCCTCTAAAACAACCGCTAATGGAGGACATACCTGTATTACTATAAACAGTATATTTTTCTGAGAAATACTTTTCCTGTCAATTATGTGCTGCATTTTAAAAACAACCATTATGCTATCTTCAGGACAAACATTTCTTTCCTCT
Organism: Macaca nemestrina; assembly: GCF_043159975.1. Classification (NCBI taxonomy): domain Eukaryota; kingdom Metazoa; phylum Chordata; class Mammalia; order Primates; family Cercopithecidae; genus Macaca; species Macaca nemestrina. The sequence continues at coordinate 110,735,917 of NC_092145.1, read as the reverse complement.
CTGAAAATATAATGGAAATCTACAGCAAGCAAAATCAAGATTTATTTAGAGCATTTAAATTTACAGACATCATTTTGGAAATGTGCTTACGATTTTTAAAAATTCCCTCTACTACTTGGCTATTCATTTATAGGACCTATCAATAGGAAATGGTACTTCATTCAGTTACCTCAGATTTAAATCTTGGAATACAGAACCCCAAATAATTCAAAGACCTCATACCCTGGACACAGACCCCAAAACCTCACACTTAACCTTGGAATAAAGGCCCTTAAAGATTTCAAAGACATCACACTTTGAACACAAATCAACAAACACCAAAGTCTCTACCTTAAAACATAGACACTCAGTGAGTTAGGAGGCCTCATACCCTGATATGAACTCCCCAAATATCTCAGAGTAAAAACTTGGGACACAGACGCTCAAATATACCTCACACACTAAACTTAAGACTCCAAAGATCTTAGACCCAAACTTGGGACAAAGATCATGAAAGAGTTCAGGTACCTTGCACACTGAATACAGACACTCAAGTCCCTCGTACCCAAACCTTAGAACACAGAATCTCAAAGACTTCAGAGACCACACAACCTGAATACAAACCCCAGACACCTCAGACTCAAATCTTGGGGTATAAACCTTCTAAATGTTCAGAGACTTCACCCTGAACAGAGTCTTAAAATGCCTCATATTCAAACCTTGGAAAGCGCTCTAAATGAGTTCAGAAACCTCATTCCTTAAAAACAGACCCGTGATTACCTCAGAATCAGGACATCTTTGGAAAACAGAACCCCCAAAGACTTAAGAGACCTCACATCAACACAGACCCCCCAAAACCTCAGAATCAAATCTTTTTACGTAGTTTCTGAGAGAGTTCAGAGACCTTATGCACTGAAAGCACATCATCAAACATCTCAGACTCACACCTTGTGACAGACCTTCAAAGAGTTCAGATTCCACAAGCCATTAACTCAGACCCTGAGTTACACAGAATTAAAACCCTGGGACATGACAAAGATGTTCAAAGAATTCTGAGACCTCACACCTTGAGCAGACACCTAAATATCTCAGAGTCAAGCCTTGAGATGCAGACCCCCACAGATTTCAGAGACCTTCTAACCTGAACATAGACTCCTAAATACCTCAGACTAAAATTTTGGAACACAGACTCTCGAAGATTTCAGAGACCGAGACCTAATATCCTGAAAGCAGACTCAACAAATACCTCAGACTCAAACATGGGATACAGACTCACTGAAATTTCAGACACTAACACCCTGAACACAGTCCCTGAATATCCCAGACTCAAATCTTTAAAAGGACTCTAAATAAGTTCATAAACCTCACTTTATGAACACAGGCCACTAATTACCTCAGACTCAAACCTTGAAGCACAATGCCAAAGAGTTCAGGGGCCTTACACCATGAACACAGATCCCCGAAATCTCAGCTCCAAAGCTTAGGATACATGCCCTCAAAGAATTCAGAGAGCTCCCAACCTGAACACAGGCAACAAATATCTGACATTCAGATCTTAGAAAACAGACACTCAAAAATTTTCTGGGACCTTAAACGCAGATGCCCTAAACATTACATATGGAAATCTTCAACACAGACCCTCAAAAAATTGGAGACCACAAACTCTGGCCAGAGTACTCCAAATACTTAAGACTTAAAACTTGGTACACAGACCCTCAAAAGTTCAGAGACAACACATCCTGGACTCAGATCTCTAAAGCCTCAGATTCAAACCACGTGGATATGTATCCACAAAGAATTCAGGGGCTTCACATTCTGAGCACAGACCACCTATACCTGAGATTAAAAACTTGAAAAACAGACCCTCGAAAGATTTTCAGAGACTTCATCTCTTGAACACAGACTGCCCAACACCTGAGACTCAAGTCTTGGTACACAGACCCTCAGAAAGTTCAGAGAACTCACATCCTAACCAGAGTATGCCAAATACTTAAGTCTCAAAATTTGGCACATAGACCCTGAAAAAGTCTGGAGATCTCACACACCTTGAACACAGACTCCCAAGCACCTAAGACTAAAATGTAAAAAACAAAAAACAAAAAACAAAAAACACCCAGAATTGCAAAGATTTTAAGACCCTCACATCCTGAATATGAACCCCCAAATACCTAATACTCAACCTTTGGGGCATAGAACATTTAAAAGTTCAGAGACTTCACACCTTAAACTCAGTTTCTAATACCTCAGGCTCAAATCTTGGAAGAGGCCTGTATAAGTTCAGAAATCTTACTCCCTTAAAACTCCCCAAATAGCTCAGAATTAAACCTTGTGATACAGACCTTTAAAAAATTCAGACACTTTATACCCTGAAAACAAGTCACCTCAGACTCAAATCTTGGGAGAGAACCTCAAAGATTTGAGAGGTCATACCCTGAAAAGAGATCCCCAGGTACCACTCTGTGAATACAGTCCTACAAATATCTCAGATTTGAATTCTGGAACACAGGCCCTCAAAGAAGTCAGTGCCTTCACATCCTAAATATAAATCCCCAAATACCACAAACTCAAACCTTGAAACACAGAATCTCCAAGAGTACTGAGTTTCTGAGATCTCACACCCTGAAGAGAGACATTAGAACCTCAGAACAAAACTTAGGACGAAAACCTTAAAAGAGTTCGGACCCAAACACCTCAGACTCAAACCTTGTAACAAAGACCCTCAATGACTTCAGAGACCAAAACCCTACAAAAAGGCCCACAATACAGAAACTTAGAATTTTATGTCACAGGCTCCCAGAATTCAAAGACTTCACACGCTAAACACAAAACGACTAATACCTCAGACTCAATCCTATGAAAAAAATACTGTCAAAAAGATCTCACACTTTGAATGGAGATCCCCAAATGATTCAGATTTAAACACTGGAAGACAATTAGTTCAGAGACCTTTCATTCCCTGCTCAGAGGAATGAAACACTTCGATTCTCAAGTTGGAACAGAGGTCTTCAAAGATTTAATGATTTACACCCAGAACATAAACACCCAAATACCACCGAATATAGGAAAAACAAACTTTTTTCTCCCTTTATACTCTCACAACACTCAATACTTCACTTCTGATACCAGATATATGGGAATTTTTGCACACATCAGTTCTCCAGTAGACTCCAGCTGAGTATCCTACAATTTAACTCAATTCTGACACTATCTACCTGGAGTTAGAATCAGATCCCATAGGTTAAGGGCTCGGTCCCACAAGACTGCCCTCCATTTCAGGATCCAATTGCAAGTCCAGGCCTTCAGTAGTTCTGACTGATATAAATCGGTTCCCACCTCCTTGGGTTCAATCATTTGCTAGAATGGCTGACAAAATCCAGAGAAATGCTTTCTTACATGTACTGGTTTATTATAAAGGATATTACAAAGTATAGAGATGGAGAGATGAAGAGATATATAGGGCAATGTAAGTGGGAAGGGTCATGGAGCTTCTATGCCCTCTCCTGGTGCACCAACCTTTAGACACCTGCATGAGTTAGTTCAGCAACCCTGAAGCTCTCCAAACCCTGTCCTTTTGTGTTTCTATGGAGGCTTCATCAGTTAAATCACTTAATCTTTTAAAAAAACTTTTTATTGGAATTTCATTTGGAAAATATTTATCTTTGTACAGATTTACACTTATGTTCCCTTTTTTTCTTTCTTTCTTTTTTTTTTTTTTTTGAGACAGAATCTCACTCTGTTGCCCAGGCTGGAGTGTGGTGGCATGATCTCGGCTCACTGCAATCTCCACCTCTCAGGTTCAAGCGATTCTCCTGCGTTTGCCTCCTGAGTAGCTGGAATTACAGGTGCTACCACCACACCCGGCTAATTTTTGTATATTTAGTAGAGATGGGGTCTCACCGTGTTGGCCAGGCTGGTCTTGAACTCCTGACCTCAAGTGATCCACCTAACTCGGCCTCCCAAAATGCTGAGATTACAGGCATGAGCCACCACACCCAGCCAGATTTACACTCATGTTCCTTTGATTACAACCCAAATCATTTATTTTCACCTTTTATTTTAGGTTCAGGAGTACATGCACAGGTGTGTTATATAGGTAAATTGCATGTCATGGGGGTTTGGTGTACAGATTATTTTACCAGTCAAGTAATAAGCATAGTACTCAATAAGTAGTTTTTTGATCCTCACCCTCCTCCCATCCTCCACCCGCAAGTAGGCCTGGGTGTCTGTTATTCTCTTCTTTGTGTCCACATGTACTCAATGTTTAGCTCCCACTTATAAGTGATAACATGCCAGTGTTTGGTTTTCTGCTCCTGTGTTAATTAACTTAGAATAATGGCTTCCCACTCCATCCACGTTGCTGCAAAGAACATGATCTTATTCTTTTTAATGGCTGTGTAGTATTCCATGGGTATATGTACCACTTTTTTCTTTATCCAGTCTACCATTGATAGACATTCAGGTTGATTCCATGTCTTTGTTATTGTGACTACTGCTGCAGTGAGCATACATGTGCATGTGTCTTTATAGCTGAATGATTTATATTCCTTTAGGTATATGCCCCAAAATGGGATTGCTGGGTCGAATGGTAATTCTGCTTTGAGTTCTTTGAGAAATTGCCAAACTGCTTTCCACAATGGCTGAACTAATTTACATATACAGCAGCAGTGTATAAGCATTCCCTTTTTTCTGCAACCTCAGCTGTTATTTTTTGGCTTTTTAATAATACCCATTCTGATGGTGTGAGATGGTATCTCATTGTGGTTTTGATTTGCATTTCTCTAATGATTAGCTGATGTTGAACATTTTTTCATATGCTTGTTGGACAGGATCACTCAACTTTTAGCCCTTCTCTCCTCCAAGGTCAGTGGTGGGACTGAAAGTTCCAACTCTCTAATCATTGCGCCTGGTAACCAGCCCCCATCCTGAGGCTAGCTAGGAGCCCATAGCCACCAATCAATCCATTAGCATGCAAAAGACACTTATCACTTTGGAGATTCCAATGGTTTGGGGAGGGGTGGAGAACAAATATATACTTCTTACTACATCACAAACACACATAAATCTTGGAGCACTGATTCTCTAAAGTTCAGAGACCTCACACAATGAACTTAGACAACAACAACAACAAAAACAAAAATCCCAGAAGCAAACTTAGGAAACAAATCCTCAAAGAGGTCAGATACCTTCAACCTTGAAAAGAGACTCCAAACACCTCACACTCCAAACTTGGAATACATACCATGAGAGTGTTCTGCCTCATCACCTAAATATTGAATGACAACATCACCTAAATATTGAATGAAAACATCATAACCTGAGAATTGAATACTAGTGATTCAATATTTGGAACCTAGACTCTCACCTCAATGAATTCATAGACCTCAACCCAGTACACTAGCTTACAGACAAATGAGACTCAAACCTCATGACACAACACCTGAAAGATTTCAGATATCACATATCCTGAAGGAGATTCCAGACATCTCAACAGCAACCTTGGACCACAGACTTTCAATGAGTTCAGAGAATTTATGCCTTTTAAAAATAACCCAAGTACGTCATATAAACATTAAAACACAGACCCTAAAATATTTGTGAGTGCTTACACTCAGAAAACAGATATAAAATGCCTTAGTCTCAAGTCTTGGAACATACACCCTCAAAGATGTCACAGAACTAAAACTCTAAACACATATGTGCAAATACCTCAAATTCATTATATAGGACATAGACCCTCATAGACCTCAGAGATCTCACACTCCAAATGCAGATGTGCATATAACTCATACTCAATTATATAGTATATAATTATATGCAAATATAAAAAATATAAATACTTATTTAATATAATTATATATTATATATTTATTTAATATATAATATATTAATATTTAATATATTAAATATTAGTATATTTATTTTATATTATACATTTAGTATATTATATTTATTTAATATATTATATATTAAATATTAAATATTTATATATTTAAGATATATATTTAAGACATTATATATTAAATATTTAAGATATTATATATTAAAACTTGTTATTATTAAATAAATATGTGTGTGTGTATATATATATATATAAAAAACCTTCAAAGAACCAGATACCTCATACCCTAATTATGTACCACCAAATACCTAAGATCCCGTGGGGGAGTAGTAATATAACCCCCAATAGGTTCTTAGTTGGAATGGACCCCTGTTATAAAAGACAGATTAACAAGAGAAAAAACAAACGGAAGGTTTTTTAACAGGTATATTTCATATGTACATGAGGAACACCCAGAGAATTAGTAGTTCTTAAAGAGATGGCTTTGAATTACAGCTTATATAGCCTTATTAACAAAGAAGAGTAACTTTTTAGAGAAGTCACAAGACAAAGGAAAAGGATCTTGAGTCTCTATAGGCAGCAAGTTGGGGAAAGACAAACAAATGGCAGAAAAAGGTGAGTTAGCAAAACTTGCCAATATAAATTCCTCTGGAACCATCTCCAGGCTGATGAAAGTCTAAAGCTGTCTTCAGTTGTTAACCTTCACTCTTCCTGGTTGTAGCGAGGGGAGCAGGATACCTTTGTTATTGTAGATTATGTCCAGTTTTTAGGCAAATAGAGGGAGGGCAGAAAGCTCTCCTGTGCCTATTTTCTCTTAATTGTCTTCAGCTCAACAATCCTTCTTATTTGGGGGAGGCATATTCTGGTCTCCCACAATCCCGACCCATCAACTTCAAAGAGTAAGAACCCTCACACCCTGAATAAAGACCCCCAGGAGCTCAGATTCAGAATTTGTACCAAAGACCCTCAGTGATTTCAGAGCCCTCATACCCTAAACATAGATCCCTAAATACATCAACTAAAACTTCAGGACACAGACCCTCAAAGAGTTCAGAGACTATCACACCCTAAACATACAGTCCCAAACACCTCGGATTCAAACTCTGGGACATGGAGGCTCAAAAAAAAAAAAAAAAAAAAATCAAGAACCTCACTCCCTGAAGTTAGATTAATGCAGGAGAAAACAGGTCACAAATGCTCTGAGTTCAAAGACTTTGTATCTTGAACATTTGCCCTAAATACCGTAGGAAAAAACTTGAAACATAGGTCCTCGACGACTTCAGAGACCTCTCATTCCAAACTCCAATCCTGAAATGCCTCAAACTCAAACAATGAAAGATAAACCCTCAATGATAATCATAGCCTTCAAACACTGAATGCGGAACCCCCAAATCCCTCAGATTCAGTCTTGGAATGCAGATAGAGAAAACATGAAAGCACAGATACTAAGAGTTCTGAGTACTTACAATCTAAATACTGATCCCAAATGCCTGAGCTTCAGACTTCAAACACAGACCTTCAAAGAGAACTCACACCCTGAACAACTATCTGCAAATACATCAATCTCTACCCTTAGTACGCAAACCCTCATAGAGTTCAAAGGCCTTACATTTTAAACCCGGACTCCAGTACCTCAGACTCAATCTTATTTTTAAAAAGTACTTCAACAAGTCAGGCCTCATATGCTGAACTCAGACTCCCAAATATCTCAGGATTAGTACTTGGAAAACAGATCCCCTAAAATTATAGATATCTTACAGCCTAAACACTGACCAATACTGTATCTTTGACTGAAACTTTGGAACACAGACACTATAAGATTTCAGAGACTTCACACTCTCAACACAAATCTCCTAATACCACAAACTCCACACTTGGAAAAAAAAAAACCCTCAACGTATTCGAGACTTCACACTCTGGTTGCTGACTTCCAAAAAATTTAGGCTAAAAACTTGAAGTACAGACACTCAATGATTTCAGAGACCTAACATACAATCCAGATCCCTTGTTATGTGAGAAAGAGATCTGGGAATACATATAATCAAAGCACGTCAGAATCTCCAACCCAGAACTCACACCCTCATAGAACACAGGCAAATCTTGGTACTAATACCCTTAGAGCATTGAGAGACCTCATACTCAGATCACAGACCCCAAAATATTTCAGGCTGAAACAATGGAGCACAGACAGTTAATGAGTTTGGACATCAGGCCGGGCATGGTGGCTCATCCCAGCACTTTAGGAGGCAAGGGTAGGAGGATCGCTGGAGTCCAGGAGTTCGAGACCAGACCAGGCAACATAGTGAGACCCTGTCTCTACAGAAAAAAAAGCATTAGCTGGGCATGGTTGTGCATGCCTGTAGTCCCAGCTACTCTGGGGGCTGAGGAGGGAGGATTGCTTGAGCCTGAGAGTCTGAGGCTGCAGTGAGCCATGATCATGCCACTGCACTTCAGCCTGGCCTACAGAGCAAGACCCTGTCTCAAAAAACAAAATGAAACAAAAGAAGAAAACATAATAAACAAACAAACAAACAAAAAACAAACTTCGGACACCTCTCACTCCCTGTTCACAGACCCCTCAGAACCCCTAATTCAAACCTTGGAACACAGACCCTCAAATAATTTAGAGAACTTATGCTCTGAACATAGACTCAGAAACTATTCAGAGGCCTCACACCCTGTACACTGATCCCCACGTACCTCAGATTCAAACCTAGGGACACAGGCCTCAAAGAATTCAGAGAACATGCACACATAACACAGAACTCCAAATGCCTCACACTCAAACTTGAGAGACTAAAAATTTCAGACTCCTCTCCCTGAACCCAGACTTCCAAATATCTCAGATTTAAACCTTTATCTGCCAGAGACCCCCAAGTACCTTATATTCACACCTTACAACACAGACCCTAAAAGCTTTCAGAGACCTTTCTCTGCAAACACAGACCCCCAAATATCCCAGATTCAAACCTTTAAATGCAGATTCTCGAAGAGATCACAGACATCACACCCTGAACAGAAATGTCTAAACAACTTAGACAAAAAACTTGGAACCCAGATCTTAAAAGATTTCAAGGACCTGATTCTTTGAATGCAGAGCAAAACTATGTCCAAAATTTGGGAACAAAGCCTAAAATTTCAAAGACTTCGCATGTTGGTCACAGACCCCCAGTTACCTCCAATTCAAACCTTACAATGCAAATACTGAAAAATTTCAGAGACCTTACACTCTGAACACAGAACCACCAGTTACCTTAGACTTTTGTACTGACCCTGAAAGATTTCAGAGAACAAAAGTACACACACCTAAGTATCTCAGACTCAAAATGTGGAACATACTCCCTTATAGATATCAGCGACCTCACACCCTAAGCATGGATTTCCAAACACCTCAGGTAAAAAACTTGGAACAAAGACCTTGCAAGAATCCACAGACCTCACTTCTTGAACACAGACAGACCCAAATATTATATCTGAGATCCAAATGTGGACTTAGACCCTCCAAAAGTTCAAAGACCATGTGTCTTGAACCCAGGCTTCCTAATCCCTAAGACTAAAATCTTGGAACAGAAACTGAAAATTTCAAAGCCTTTCAAACTCTGAATGTGGACCCCTAGATAACTCAGGCTTTGGGAAACAGATCCTTTGAAAGTACAGAGACCTCGCACCATGAATTCAGACCTCCAAATATGTGAGACAAACTTTTGGAAACAAACCCCCATAGATTGCAGAGACATTTCAATCTGAACAGAGACCCCCAAATACCTCAGAATCCCAGCACTTTGGGAGGCCAAGGCCGGTGGATCACAAGGTCAGGAGATTGAGACCATACTTGCTAACACGGTGAAACCCAGTCTCTACTAAAAATACAAAAAGTTAGCCGGGCGTGGTGGTGGGTGCCTGTAGACCCAGCTACTAGGATGGCGCCACTACACTCCAGCCTGGGCGACAGTGCGAGACTCCGTCTCAAAACAAAAACAAAAACAAAAACAAAGATACCAAAAGATTTGAGAGGCCTCACATCATGAACATAGACCCACAATGACTGTAGATTAAAACCTTACAACACCAGTCCTCAAAGACTTCAGAGACCTCACACTTGTGAACAAAGATCACCAAATACTACAGCTCAGAGTCCAAACCTTGAGTCACAGACCTTAAAGAGTTCGGAGAATTCACACCCTGAATACAGACCTCCAAAACATTCAGAATCAAATCTCAGAACAGAGACTCTCAAGATTTCAGAGACCTCACACTCTAAACACAGATAAAGTATTCAGAGGCCTCATAGTCTCAACGCTCATCCTGCATAACTCAGATTCAAACCTAGGGATTCACAAATGGTAAATATTTGGGTAAATATAATAGATGATTCTTCTCCTGAATTCTTTAAAATATGTTTTGTGCTTAAAAAAGTAAAATGTATAACATTGTCTGATGGGGTTTTCAATGTATGCAGATGTAATACATAACACAACTAGAGCTTGAAGAAGGGATGGTTAAGAGGCCTATAAGGTGGCAAGGTTTCTACATTCCAATTAAAATTACAAAACATTGAGTCTAAGTAGAATGTGGAGAGTTAAGTATATGTCTCCCTCTCTGTAAGGGAGATAGAAGATATGCACCAGGGTGGAGCTTGGCAGCAGTCATTCCTAGAGTAACTACTAAAAAAACTACAGTTGACCCTCCGTATTTGCAGGTTCTGCATTCTCGAATTCTACCAACTGAGGATAAAAAATATTCAGAAAAAAAAACAGTTAAAAATGATAAAAATAATACAAATAAAAGCAATACAGTATAACAAGTAGTTACATAGCATTTACATTGTATCAGGTATTACAAGTAAGCTAGAGATGATTTAAAGTATACAGGAAAATGTGTGTAGGTTGTATGCAAATACTATGCTATTTTATATAGGGGATTTGAGCATCTATGAATTTTGGTATCTACAAGGGTCCTGGAACCAATCCTCCACGAATACTGAGGGACGACTGTGTATGTAAGGATATAGTAAAAAACACGACAGATACATTAAAATGTAATGCTGCAAGTTTTAAATAACCCAAAACAAGGGAGGAAAGGTAAAACAGAGGAGTGAAAACCTGACAGAACAAACAGAAAACAAATTATAAAATGGTAGGTCTAAATAAAAATATATCAATAATAAATTTAAATGATCTAAATACACCAATTAAAAGAAATTGTCAAAATGAATTACAAACCATGACCTAACTATATGCTGTCTACAAATACAGTGATATAGGTCGGATAAAAGTAAAAAGATGGCTGGTTTCAGTGTAGAGATACGGATGGCTGGAAAGGGTATCACTTCCATCATCACAACAAGAAAAATGCTGGGCGAACTTCAAATTAAATACTTTTCTTGAAATCATCAAGGAAATAAGTTTTCTGGGAAAACAACTAACCTGAGATCTAGAAAGACAAACCCTATAGGGAGACACAGCACCTGAGCGTTTGATTATCTGAGACAGATGCCTCTGAATGCCATATACGTCAGCAAGAAAATTAGGGTAGAAACTTCCAAATAACTTGCTAAGGGCTGAGTGTGGGCTAGTGTGAGAGTGTGAGGTCCTGGAGGCTGCAGACATGGTAGTTTTGCACTTGCTTGCAGGCTTTCCCTCTAGCAACTCCAGGAGGTACTAACAGGGAAGGCTGGGAGAATCCTGAGAAGACTAAGGAAGGGTGACAGACGTCGTTGTTGAAACCCCACTCTGCCCAATCTCTCAATGCCCCACATAAAACAAAAGCCTTAATTCACAGGCTGAAGAAAACCTATTGCCTGAGGTCACTGGTGCAACCCCACAGCAGTTGGGAGAAAATATGGAAGTCACCATTGAAACTCTGCCCCAGACCCATCTTCTTTAGTTGCTATAGTGTGACCAGTGCCTGCAGCTTAAGCCTTTATTTCTGTAAGGGAGATAGGAGAAATGCATCAATGTAGAGTTTGGCAGCAGCTGTTGTGCTTGCCAGCGCCATGGGGGAACTTTCTCTGGATTCTCTGTGTGAGCCTAGTGGTAGCCCTAGGTGAAAAGCCTACAAGAGGGTAACCTCACATGAATAAGTCTTCTGGGAGCTTCACATTCTCATGCTAGCTCACACTAGGTTCCCAGGACTTCATCAAAATTTATTGTTTAATCTACACACTGGTTTCTGCCCCTTGTAAGCATAAGGCACAGAGTCCTGTGTCTTCCTGTAGGTGCCTGTCTCTCTCCAGATTTTGGTATAGCATTTACCCTATGACCTTGGTCCTCTGATGGATCAAAGAAAAGTCAGCCAGGTGCAGTGGCTCACAGCTGTAATCCCAGCACTTTGGGAGGCCGAGGCGGGTGGATCACTTGAGGTCAGGAGTTCGAGACCAGTCCGGCCAACATGGTGAAACCCTGTCTCTACTTAAAAAAAAAAAAAAAAAAAAAGGCAGGTGTGGTGGTGGGTGCCTGTAATCCCAGTTACTCAGGAGGCCGAGGCAGGAGAATCACTTGAACCTGGGAGGTGTTGCACCCTAGACTGGGTGACAGAGCAACACTCCGTCTCAAAAAAAAAAAAAAAAAAAGGAAAAAAAAAAAGAAAAGTCATTAATTTACAGTTTAACCAGCTTTTTTCTTGGATGGGATAGGAGCAGAATTTTTTCAGTGCTCCGTCTCTGAACTCTTGGGTCATATGGTATGTATATATTTAAGTTTATAGAAAATTGCCAAACTGTTTTTCAGAGTGGCTGTACAATTTTGCACTCATGTCATTAACATATGAGAGATCTAGTAGTTCTACATCCTTACCCATACTTGGTATTGTCAGTAACTTTTGTTTCAGTGAGTCAAGTAAATGAGTAATGGTATCTTTTGCAGTTTTAATTTTCATTTCCCAAATGGCCAGTGATGTTGTGCATCTTTTGCTATGCTAATTTTCCATCTGTATGTTCTCTTTGGTTTAGTGGTCATGACATTTTCCAACTTACAAATTGGGTTGTGTGTTTTTTTTGTTATTGAGTTTAGAGAGTTCTTTAAATTTTATGAATACAAGGCTTTAGTCAGATAGATGATTCACAAACATTTTCTCCCAGTCTATAGTTGTCTTTTTTTAAAGTTAGTATTTTATTGTTTTAAGGACATTGAAGAGGCCTCATGAAAATTTAAACATAGGTAGAATTTTATCATACACATATGTCCTCAAATTATAGCCTAATCCTCCCTACTCTTGCATAATCAGAAGCAATTACCCTAGCTTTGACATTTTAAAGATACCTTGAACAATGAATCAAGTGATTTGAAGTTCTAAGGTCAAAATGCTGGGCAGCAAAAGGCTTGACCTTGTAAAGAAAAGATTATATCAATTCAACTTAATGATGTTCTATGATAGAAAAACCTTAATGATCAAGAGAAACTAATAAATTTTTATTCTTCAGGCCTAGGTTTGGCTTCTATTTCTATCTTAGAGTCTTATTAATGATTAAGTTGGATGGTTTAGGAATCATACTTCAAGGAACCCAGGGGTTCTATAGAGCAGGGGTCCCCAGCCCCCAGGCCATGAGCCAGTACAGGCCTGTGGCCTGTTAGGAACCGGGCTGGACAGCAGGAGGTGAGTGGTGGGCAAGCCAGCATTACCACCTGAGCTCCACCTCCTGTCACATCACTGGTGGCATTAGATTCTCATAGGAGAGCAAACCCTATTGTGAACTATGCATGCAAGGGATCTAGGTTGTGTGCACTCCTTATAAGAATATAGCTAACACATGATGATCTGAGGTGGAACAGTTTCATCTCGAAACCATCTCTCCCTACTCCCCAGACTGTGGAAAAATTATCTTTCATGAAACTGGTCCCTGGTGCCAAAGAGGTTGAGGACTGGTGCTGTAGAGGATTCCCAGAGGCTACCTAAGAAATTGGGAGTGTGGGGATAGAGATGATGAGCCTCTGACTGCTCCTCTCTGGCTTCAAGTGCAGTAGCTCTAATTGTTTTATTATTAGGTTTGGCTACATTTTTTTTTGTTTAATACCTATTTTTATTTTGAAATGATTTATAGAACAGTTGCAAAGCTAATACAGAAACTTCTCATATACTTTTCACTCAGATTCACCTAATGTTAACATCTAATATAACCACAGTACATTTGTCAAAACTAAGAGGTTAACATTGGCAATATACTACTAACTAAATGATAAACTTTATTTGGATTTCATTGATTTTTCCACTAATACCCTTTTAATGTTCCAGGATATCACATTGCATTTAGAGAAGCTTTTCTTTTAATTCTATTAACAGTTTTAAGAGCACAAAGCAAAAGTATCAAATTTTTATGAAGTCTGATTTATCAATTTTTTTCTTTCATGAATTGTGCTTTTGGTGTCATGTCTAAGAATTCATTGATAAACTCAAAGTCTCTTTTTATAAAACTTTCTTGAAAAGTTTTATAGTTTTACATTTTATATTTAGATATATGACCCATTTTGTGTTAACTTTTATATATGGTGTGAGGTTTAATAGTGGTTAATTTTCATTGCATATGACCATCCAATTTTCCTCATACCATTTACTGAAGATACTATCCTTTATCTGTAGAACTGCTTTGGCACCTTTGTCAAAAACCAACTGGCCATACCTGTGTAGGCCAATCTCTGGATCCTTTTCTTTTTGATTGATCGATGTGCCTTGATTACTGTTACTTTATAATAATTTAAAAAATCATATTGTTCAGTGTACAGATCTTAGTTTCTAAATACCATTTCTTAATACAAGGAAGCCAGAAACCTGGAGAAAAGGTTGATTCTAGAGCAGGTGAACTTGTCTTATCATGCAGTGCCAGGAAGTAAACAAAAGCTAAAAAACAAAAACAAAAAAGATGAATGTGATATCAAAAGTGTGTAACAACCAATCTGAAAGAGGTCCCAATATCTGAGCTAGAACAATTTGAGTCACAAAACACATGGCAAGTGTATTGGAATAGAACTTAAAAAATAAAAAGGAATCCATGAGTCCATACTGATATAAATGAGCAATTTAATAAGTAAATAAATGGAAAAGGGACAGATCTTTCTTATGGAATAATTCCAAACAATAAATGTAGAAGGAATGAATGAAATAGAAAATCATTATTAGAACAGCACAGTGATAATTGCTCTAGGTAAGGTCCATGGATTAATACTAAAATTAGACGCCTACACTTTAAGAAGAAAAAGGTTACTTGTATTGCCTCAAAGTATTTCCCCTCAAATATGCATTAGTTACTGTAGAGATTTTAACATATATCCACAAATTTTTTTATATTCTTCCCCCCAGGAGGTGGAGCTTAACTCTCTTCCCTTTGGGTGTGAGCTAGACTTAGTGATACACTTCTAATGAATGGAATATGAAAGGGGGAAAATAGTAATTTTATAGTGGAGAAACTTGACATACATCATCTAAATCAAGTGATGAAGGTTAATGTCACCAGTAAGAATTCATGTTTATATCATATACCCTCTGATATGATGTGATGAGAAGGGTACTTTACCCCAACAGTATTCTTCCCCAAAATCCATTATCTTAGTCCAATCATGAGACTCTATTAAACTCAAATTGAGGGCCAGTCTAAAAATTATGGGCAAGCATGCTTCAAAACCAGTTAGTAAGATTCCTCCAACTTTCTTCCTCTTCTTCAAAATTGCATTAGCCATTCTAATTCATTTGCTTTTCCTTATAAATTTTTGAATCAGCCTGTCTTATATGTACAAGAAGTCCTCCTAGGATTTTGATTAGTATTGTGTTAAATCTATATATCAATTTGTCTTTACTATGTTGGGTTTTCAAATCATGAACATAGCATGTATTTCCACTTACTTAGGTCCTCTTTGACTTTTTTGATCAGTGTCTTATAGTTTTCAGCACACAGACATATTTTGTGAGATTTATATCTAGGCACATCAATGTTTTGACTGTAAATGTTTTCTTAATTTCAGTTTCAAACTGTATGTTGTTTTTGTTTGTTTGCTTTTTTGAGACAGAGGCTCACCTTGTCACCCAGACTGGGGTGCAGTGTGGCACTATCTCGGCTCATTGCAACCTCCGCTTCCTGGGTTCAAGCAATTCTCCTGCCTCAGCCTTCGAAGAAGCTAGAACTACAGGTGCGCACCACCATACCTGGCTAATTTTTGTATGTTTAGTGGAGATGGGCGTTTCACCATGTTGGCCAGGCTGGTCTTGGACTCCTGGCCTCAAGTGATTTGCCTGCCTCAGCCGCCTAAAGTGCTGGGATTACAGACTTGAGCCACCATGCCTGGCCCCAACTGTATGCTGTTAATGTATAGAAATCCAATCGATTTTTGTGTGATGACCTTGTATATTGCTGCCTTGGTAAAGTTACTTGTTGGTTCTAAGAAGGGTTTTTTTTTTTTTTTTTTTTTTTTTGGTAGATTTCTTGGAATTTTCTATGTGGTCAATTATGTTGTCTGCAAATAGGGTAATTTTTACTTCTTCCTTTCCAATCTGAATGCCTTATATTTCTTTTTTCTTGCCTGATTATGCTGGCTAAGACTCCCAGCATGATGTTGAACAGATGTGGTTAGAATAGAAATCTTTGTCTTGTTTCTGATCTTTGGAGGAAAGCATTCAGTCTTTCACCATCAAATACAATGTTAGCTGTCGGTTTTTTGCAGATCTCTTTACAAATTGAGAAAATTTCCTTCTAGTTCTACTTCACTGAGAGTTTTTATCATGAATGGATGCTGTATTTTGTCAAATGCTTCTGCATCAATTGATATTATCATATGATTTTCTTCTTTAGACTGTTAATATCAAAGATTAAATTGATTGATTATTGAATATTGAATTCACATTGCATTCCTGGAATAAACTTCCTATGGTTGTGCTGTATTATTCTTATTGTTAGATTCAATTTGCTAATATTTTGTTAAGGATTCTTACATTTATGTTAGTGACAATCCTAAGAACCCCAAATATTTATGCATCTAATAACAGAGTCACAAAATACATGACGAGAAATACACAAATCTACAATTACAGTCTGAGATTACAATATTTCTTTCTCAATAATTGATAGAACATGTTGGCAGAAAATCAGCAAGGATACAATAGACAATAATCTGAAAGACATAAACCACCAAGGCTCACTCAGGAAGAAATAGATAACCTGAATAACCCTTTATCTGAATAACCCTTTAAAGAAATTAAAATCATAGCTAAAAATGTTCCCATGAAGAAAACTCCAAGCCTAGATGGCACCACTGAAGAATTCTACCAAATAATTAAGGAAGAAATAATACCTATTCTATGCAAAATCTTCCAAAATATTGAGGAGGAAAGAATACTTTCCTGCTTATTCTATGAGGCCAGAATTTCTTGACTCCAAAATTGGACAAAGATATTAATAGAAAAGGAAAGTATAAATCAATATCCATGATAAATATACATGCAAAAATTCTAAACAATATTTGAACAAATTAAATCCAGCAATACATTAAAAGAATAATCCATCATGACTGAATGGAATTTATTTCAGGAATGCAGGCTATTTTAATACTTGAAAATGAATCAATAAAATTCACCATATTAATAGCTAAAAAAGAAAAAAATATAATTATTTTAATAGATGCAGAATGTTGAAAACTTTTGCCCTATGATCAGGAACAAGACAGAGATTTCCACTTTTCCCACTTGTATTCAACATTGTAATGGAGGTTCTAGGTAGTGTAGTCAGGGAACAAACGTAAGTAAAATGCGTGCAGATTAGGAATGAAGTAAAATCGTCTATTCACAAATAACACAATTGTTTACATAGGAAACATGATAGAATCTAATTAAAACAATGAAAAGCTACTAAAACCAACAAGTGAGTTTAGCAAAATTGCATGATACAAGCTCGATATAAAGAATAAGTTGTGTTTATGTCCACTAGCAACAAACAATAAAATTGACATAAAACAATACCATTTACAATATCATGAAACATGAAAAACAAGGGATAAACTTGAAAAAAGATATGAAAAATCTGTACATTGAAAACTACAAAATATTTCTGAGAGAAATTAAGACCTGCCTAATTGAAAAACACACACACACACACACAAAAAGAAAAAAAGACCTACATAAATGAAGAGATATATCTTGTTCACGGGTCTGAAGACTCGATATTGTTAAGATGTCAATTCTCCCCAAATTGATCTATAAATTTGGTGCATTCTCAATCAAAATTACTGAAGGTTTTTTTGGGAGGTAGAAATTGACAAGCTGATTCTATAATTCATATGGAAATGCAAAGGACCAAGATTAGTCAAAGTAGGATTTCAAGAGTTACTACAAAACTGTATCACAGTAGTGTGACATTGGCCTAAAGATAAACAAGTAGGTTAGCACAGCACAGAGAGTACAGAAACAAACTCACACCTATACAAACAACTGATTTTTGGGAAAGGTATCCGGGTAGAGACATAACAAACAGCGAAGGCCAGCGTGACCAACGAACCCTCACTAATTACCTATGAGGGGATACGTGCGTAAGAGAAGGCTTGCCCAAGAGAAAGAAGTCCAAAGCCAGATGAGCTTTCTAGCACAAGTGAGAGGCCTGCACACCATCAGTGAAGACTGAAGTGACAAGCACAACTATAAAATGGGGCTCAGTTGGCACAGAAAGGTGAACCTGGAGGTTTCTATATAAGGAGAATGGGAAACAAGGGCTTCTCCTTCTGATGGTGGAACTCTCAAGGACAGAATCTCCCTTCCTCTCCACTTGCTTCAGGTGAACTCCTCGGAAATGCTGACGCTAAGTTATAGCTATCTGAATAGATGTGAGAATGTGTGCAGCAACTGAATGGGCATGAGTAGTATTTGAAGGAGTTCACAGGTAGTTGGAGTAACAGTTTAAAATAACATACTTTGTCAACCCATGTCAAGATTTCCGGGAACTCTCCTTTGCAATCATGAAAATTGCCTTCATGTTTACCAGTCAGTGTTTAGAAAAATCATCTCACAAAATATTTATATTCATAATATTTATATTCATGCACTTATTGTGGCATAGAGTAGGTAAAAGGACACCAGAGGAAAGATCCTCCTCTGATCCACAGCCTCAGTCTTCAGCTCCAGTGGCCTCTGCAGTCTGCAAGCATGCGTCCAAGACTTAGCACGTGATGTTTCTTCTGCCAGTCCTGCATTCTGCACATGTGGGCACCTATACCACATCACCTCTCATGGATGGTGCTCATGGGGTTGCTAAGCTTCTCCTTGAGCTGAGGGATTCAAAGGAACTACTGGATCCATGGGGTAGCACAAGGTGAAGAAGCATACATGTTTATGTTTATGATTCAGGCTTAAACCAGAATCGGAAAGATACAGATTTAATTCCAGGCATACCTTGCCAGAGGGTGTTACATTAGACAAGTTGTACATACTCTTGAGCCCTTATTTCTTCATGTAGGATTTTTTTTTCATGAAGAAATGTTTAAGGAAGTGGACAGAAAATGATCCATCAGGATGTTTGCTGCAGCATGAATGATCATCTAAAATGATAAATATATGAAAACACATGCGCTAAAATGACAAATAGAAGAGAGGTTTTTAATGAATGCTGAAACTCCAGAGTTGTTTCTTAATTCTCCTCTTTCTGATTTTGTGGATTTTTTATGAGCATGAATTACTTGAATAACAATGTTCAAACATATTATTTATCAAAAGTGCAAATTCAAATAGTAGTGTGGTGTTTTCTTCCATCAAATAGCAGAAAACAGTAGGATTAGTCAATTTTTAGTGATTGGATTATTTGTAAGGAGCAGATATCACCTGTGACAGAAAATGAATACAATGAAAGTGACATCTATAATCACCACAATGATACAAACAGGGGCTTGGGATCACCTACATATCCTTGATCAGAGTGCTTGCTTCGCACTAATGTTGCCTGAGGATGAGGTTCTCTTGGAAGGCTCATGGTGCTCAAGGATTTCCTTTTCAGTTCAGATCTAAGATCTCACACAGAAAAGGCCTTACCTCTCCTCTCACTCCTTCACAGCATCCTAGAGAAACTTGATCCTATGCAGAGAACACAGCAGCTGCCAACCGTCAGGCACCAAGGTCAGGGAGGCAGCAGACTGCAGATAGCCTTTCCAGGTGATAACAGGAAACACCTAAGAGCTAGTGAAAGCACTTTACCTGAGGAGAAACAGGAGGCTGAGACTAGAGCCCACAGTTTATGCTGATTGCAGAGTGTGAGATCTCAGTCTCTCAATAAATCTTTGTTTAATCCACATAAAGATCGGAGTAGTAGGAGCAGCTCCTGCTTAGATATAAAAAGTGATTGTCTCTGATTGGCGAGATCAAGGAAGAATTATATATTCTTCACACTTGGCTCTGTATTGACTCTACATCTTATCTGTAAGAGAGAGGGAGAAAAGGAGAGGGAGATCTGGCAATTCTACTTCTGCCATGGGGGATCTTTCTAACTCTCAAAGAATGTGCACTTCTTTAAGGGTAACCTGCAGAGTCCGAGAATTGTCCAGGTCCAGGCATGCAAGGACGGAAAGGATATTTTTCCCCCGGGGGCTTAGCGGGGGCGGGAGGGGGTGGACAGGGATGTGCAGGGCAAGCTCCTTTCTGTCCTGCAGGCACCCATCTAACTTTTGCCCAAAGCAGTAACAGTGGGCTTCTGTCCTCCTACCCCCAACCCCCCACACCTTCTCTGACAGCAGAGGATCAGACCACCTAGGCAATGGTGAAGCTCTTTGACGTGCACCAGGTGCAGGAGACCTATGTCCTCTAGCACTGCATTTTATCTGCTGGGTTCCCCTCGGAGAACCATATATCTTTGGAGTCCCAGAACATGCTGGTTGCACAAGAACAAAGCACACTTACTGTCTGAGAGGAAGGCTGGTGTTGTGGTAGCTCTATTGAACCTCTCTTTTCTTTTGAGATCATGTTGTACATACACAGTGCTACATAACCAGATGTTTCAAGTTAATGACTTAAAGTGAACGGCACCACACCACTATTACAGGAAATATTATTCAGCATGGGTTTTGGTAGTCACTCATATTTCATTTTCAAGTGTGCCATAGTTTACTTATATAGCAAGTCCACGACCATGCTATTATAAATTAAGCTGTTTTGGAAGTCCCATGTATCCAAATTTTTGTTCACATGATTAAAGAAAAAAAAAATTCAGTGGTAGTTGTTAAAGCACAGTAAGGAAAACCTTATTTAGGACCGTGGTGATGGGTATAGGGACCATTGCAATGGGATCTTGCAGTAGGGGAGAGAGATTGGGCTCAATACTGAATACAGCACAGGCCAGTGGGAATGTATAGCAAAGGAGCAGTATGACGGTCTGTGGGTGGAAAATTACTAAGAGGAAACATCAGGGGTAAGGGGGATTCTGGCTAAACCCACCTAGCAGGATTCTTGCTGAAGACAGGCCAAGGGAAATCAGACATCACCTGGGGGACGGTGGAAGATGAAGAACCCCATGAGATAGCAAGTATGATTAGATATTGAGGATGGAGGGTTCATGCCACATTGACTTAGCAGGGCTCTTTGCTAAAACTGGGTTTTACAAGGAAATGCACAGATGGTTCTAGGAGAAGTTTCAGAAGCCTGACTTAAAAGTTTGGCCAAGCAAAGAATATTTGTCAACATTCAAGACAGTTTCCTTAACATTAAAGTCCTAGAAGTAGAAATGCTGGGTCACAGGATTTTTTATTTTTTGAGACAGGATCTTGCTCTGTAGCCCAAGCTGGAGTGTAGTGGTGTGATCTTGGCTCACTGCAACCCCAACCTCCTGGGCTCAAGCTATCCTCCCACCTCAGCCTCTCAAGTCGCTGGGACTGCAGGTGGGCACCACCATGCCCAGCTAATTTTTGTATTTTTTGTAGAGGCAGGGTCTTGCCATGTTGCCCAGGATGGTCTCGAACTCCTGGGCTCAAGCAATCCACCCACCTCAGCATCCCAAAGTGCTAGGATTACAGGCATGAGCTGCTGCACCTGGCCCGGATTTTTGTGCAAATGTTTAGGCTTATTTATGTATGTGGGTTTATCATCCTTCTTCTTTACATTTTTTTCTGGATTCCTATCATGCTTAAAATGGCTTTGTACTCTCTGAGAACCTAAGCTTTCACACATCTCTGGGAAGACTGAATACCCTCTTGAGGGCCACTGAGGCAGCAGCACTGAGAAAAAATTAAAGGGTAAAAATGCAGGTGAAATGCAGAGATGGGAACATTCCTAGATCCAGGACAGAACATTTTGCAAGAGGGGCCAGAAGCCAGAGACAAGCCCTTCCCAGCACCGAGCAGGCCCTTCCTCCAGGTGGCACAGAGCCTCTGGGAGGCGGGAGAGGGCTGGAAAGACAACCCACGTGACACCCCCCCATGTTTGGGATTGGCTGGTGGGATTGACAGTGCTGAGGTCTAAACAAGGAGGCAGAAGTAGGTAGGTGCCACTTCTCTTCCCTTCTTCATTCTTCGCCAGGCTCTCTGCTGACTCCAGTCAAGTGTAAGTGAGAACAGGTGTGAATGGGTGAGCCGGCGGGCTTCTGGTGGGTCGGGCACTGTGGTCCCTGGCCTCAGAGAAGGAAGGGCCTTGAGGTCTTCATCCTTCTCCTAGCAGGCAGCTATGCGGCGGGGCAGGGACAGGGGAGGAAGGAGGGCCATGAAGGGGAGGAGGGTCAGCCAAGATGGTGTGAGTTTTGGAGCGGGACACTATCTGAGTCCTGGAGGCATATGAAACTGCCCATAGAGGACGGATGCCGGAGTCCTCAGTGGGGACCAGGGAAAGGGTGGGACGGCCCGCGCTTGACAGCGCCCGCCTCAGTGTGCATATTCACTGGGGGTCTTCCCATCAGCCCCTTCACCCACGAGGTGAACTGCCGCGGAGCTGTGAGGGTGTTGTTTGCATTCCAGTTGTCGGGACTCTTTCACCTGAGACTGAGACTCAATGGGTGGGTCCACCGATCGTTCCTCCTGGGAGTTTAAGTGTGAGGAGGAGCTGGTGGGCTTCAGGCGGGTCGGGCAGCACAGTCCGTGGCCTCGGTGAAGGAAGGGCCTCACAGGCGGTGGCACCGCCATGACCTTGTGGTTGTGGCAGGGCTGCGGCGAGGGAGGAAGTTGGGCCACGGAGGGGAGAGGGATCAGATGGAGTGAAACTTGGGGGTACTTTTTGAGGTATCTTTGAGTCCCAGAGGCGCTTGAAACTGCCGACAGAGGACAGTGGGGACCTGGGGAGGAGGGGACCTGGGGTGGCTGAATATTAAAAAATCTCTTCGTAATGGAATTCAGTTATGAAATTAAGTCTCTTTAGGAAAGACCCCATGTTTTGATCTAGGACTTGAAGATCACTTCTCTGCCAAGTTGGCTGTGGAAGAAACAAAGCAGTTTGCAGATAGATTTATTTGATGTGATTGGAAACCAGGCGTAGTTATTATTAACTCAGGACCTATTATGGAAATCTCACAAAATTTAAAAAAAAATTACAATCAGCAGATGGCCATGGAAAGAGTCGAGTATAATTACTCCTTTTTATTGCAGTCTTCAGTTCACGATCTTCTAGTTGGAGCGATGAGTGCACGAGTGAGATCAAGATCCAGAGGAAGAGGAGATGGTCAGGAGGCTCCCGATGTGTTTGCATTCGTGGCTGTGAGTACCTTTCAGTATCTTATTTCCATTGGCAGAAATGTATTTTT
The DNA here is from genome assembly GCF_043159975.1 of Macaca nemestrina. NCBI lineage: Eukaryota > Metazoa > Chordata > Mammalia > Primates > Cercopithecidae > Macaca > Macaca nemestrina. Next base: position 110,712,425 of record NC_092145.1, on the reverse strand, counting down.
CTGAAAGAAAATCGAAAACATTGTTGAACCAATATAGATCTGTTATATAAAGGACTTCCCTGCTGAAAATAGTTGCAAACTAAATCACATTAATGAGATATTGAGCAAGGAGACCTATTTTCTGATATTGTCTGCATATGTATGTTGTTAGGAGTCTGGAAATAGTCCTTATGACTTTCCTATCATGCTTATTAATAAATAATACAGCCCAAAGAAGATGAAGATGGGTTCCAGAATTATCGGTCCTTGCAGGTAACTCCTTAAAGTATTTTCTATATAGGAAGAATAACTTTTCCTAAGAATGCTTATAGAGAGGCTAGGAAAAACCTCTTCAGATTTATTTGTGACTAGCTATCTTCACATAGTATGTATATTTGTGAGTCCTATTGCCATGGTGTTAATAACAATATTCGATTTGCATCTACTCTTCCCCCATGTCTCAAAAGCCCGGTGAATCTCAGCAAGAGGAACCACCAACTGACAATCAGGATATTGAACCTGGACGAGAGAGAGAAAGAACACCTCCGATTGAAGGTGAGAAGGGCATGGAGGAGCATTTTGTATTTCATGTATGATGTTATACTAGTAACAGGAATAAATAAACCATCCCCTAAAAATTGGCTGGAAACCTGTAAGGTAATCCTTCGTAAGGGAATAATGTAGTTTTCAGCTGCCGTAGTCCTTCTTGTGATAAATTTTCTCTTCGGCATTTTACTTATCTTATATCTTAAGAGTTCTTTGGCATACTTGGAAAATACAATCCTTGCCAAACTCTATATTAGCAAACAAAAGGAAACTACATTAAATTTAGAAAAAATTGTAAACTGTTTCATGAGTTAAACTTGGTTTTATTGGGATATTATTTTTCTGGGCATACGTCATTGCATTAAAAGTTTGAGCAAACCTAGATATGTTATGGTTAGCTCTTACACAGCAATTTTTAGAAAATGTCATAATTCAGAGAAATAAAAATGTGAAATCCTTTTAGTTACCGTTAAAAGTCTTCAATACTTTTGTCTTTCTGAACCATTATCTATTTGTCATATATTCATTTTTTAACTTTTTACTTAGAAAGGATTTAAAATGTAAGGAAAAGTTATCTAAGTACAGTGAACTTCTGTTTATTCTTCACCTTGATTCACCAATTGCTATAACATTTTGCCACTTATCTCCCTGTTTTTGCCATATTAATATTTTATTGCTGAACCACTTGAGAGTAAGTTTCAAATATCACAACTATTTACTCTGTAAGTAATTCAGTATGTATCTGCTAAAAATATGAATAATCACTTAAATAACCTCAGAACAATTATCAAATTCAGGAAAATTGGCCTTGAGAAAACATCTAACATATAGTCTATTGCAGTTTTGTCAGTTGGCCTAGGAATGTCCTTTATAGGATTTTTTTCCTGATCCAGGATCTAATCCAAGACTACTCATTGTATTTAGTTGTCATATCTCTCTGGTCTTCTTTAATCTGGAAGTGTTCCTCAGTCTTTCTTTGCCTATCATGACATTGACAACTAGAATCCAAACCAGTTGTTTTGTAAAATGTTCTTTAATTTGGGTTTGTCTTATGTTAATGTTTTTACAGACATTTTTTTCATTCATTTACTGGGGCTTACTAGGTGCCGGGAAATGTACTAAGTACTGAGGATATAAATGAGAGAATGATTTCTTCCTTGAGCTTGCAATCTAATCAGGGAAATTCATGTAAATAAATACTGCTCTAATGAGTGATTTACAGTAACAGAAGTATATGCAGATCATGAAAGTGACAACTAAGTTGTCTTAAACAGTCGTAGGAAAAGAAAACTTCCTAGTAGAGATAATATTCTTCCCCATTTTCTAGCAGAAAATTCCAACGCCCATTGCACTCATGCCTCACATTTGTTAGAATACAAGCCTACAGAGCTTTATTTAATAACACTAATTTATAGTTTACTGCTTACTTATATCAATAATTTTTTTTTATTTATATGAGAACGTAAAGTGGAAGGTGATTGCCAGGAAATGGATCTGGAAAACACTGGGAATGAGCGTGGAGATGGCTCTGATGTAAAAGAGAAGACTCCACCTAATCCGGAGCGTGCTAAGACTAAAGAAGCAGGTACGTTATTCATTCAGAATGGAAGTCATGGGGTTACTCTTTTTCTATAATATACTTTAATAACAAGTCTCACATACAAATATTATTTGAAAGGTAGTTCAGACACCAAATACTTGATTCAAAGACAGTGTCAGGGAAAAAATGAATTGGGTCAAAGCCATGTTGTTGAATTATAAAATATGAAAGTATTATTACTTTGGAGTAGAAATCTTCCAAAACTCAAGGCAAGTGATCAAACACTTTAAAAAGCATATATATTACTTAACATACCCCAGGGGCAATTGGGTATCTAAATGACACATAGTGTTGCTTTAAAAAAAATTTTGCCAGAATTGTTTATCACAAATCGCTTTTAGGCACTAACAAGTAAGATAGATCTGTATGTTTTGAATTTTCCAAGTTGGTTTGTTGTTTTTTTTTTTAAATTGCGAGCTAGACTGAGAAACAGTAGCATTTTCCCTCACGTTTTAATGTCATCTATATGGTAGTAGCTTAAATAAACCAGTAAGACTACGTATTTTTTTTTTAACAGGCATATCTAGCCTCCAACCATATAATTTTTATCATCTAAATCAGGACATTTTTGAGAGGGAAAGGAATACATCAGGTTAACAGGTAGACAAATGGTCACTCTGGTATAAAGAGTCCACATAAAGATTTAACTAGATGAATGAATTATTTTTGCACTTTTGCACAAAAGAGACAAACCAAATGGAACGGCATTCTTTGACCTCTCTTTAGTCAGCTAAACAATTCCTTAGCTAATATATAATTAGTAGAGTGTTTTTAGTCAATACATTTGAGTGACACTGTGTTTGCTTGCTTGTTTTTTGCTTCCTGGGGTTTTTGTTTGATTAAAAAATCAAAACAAAACAAAACTGAAATCAGTGGCTGTTTTTGCCCTCCACTTAAAATTATCTTTAAATGGGCTCATGGCATTTAATCTGTTCTGGCTTGAGAAGTCTTTGTTTCCTCATACCACTAGAGTGATGAATTTTAAGAATTAGTACACATATGCCTGAAAATGTACATTAGCATAGAAGTCTATGCAGTGGTTAGGGTTCTGGTTTTCATTTCATCTTAAAAAACCAAAACTAGTGTTGTTTGTGTGCTTTTAGTATCATCTCAGTAAAGTTCTGCTAAGTAATGAACTCAAATGTTATGTTTATATTTTAGGAGATGGGCAACCATAAGTTAAAAAGAAGACAAGCTGAAGCTACACACATGGCTGATGTCACATTGAAAATGTGACTGAAAATTTGAAAATTCTCTCAATAAAGTTTGAATTTTCTCTGAAGAAGTCATGCGTGTCTTTTGTAAAATTTATTCCTAGAAAATTGATAATTATTGTAAATGGTATCTTTTAAAAATCCTTGTGTTCTGTTTAGAGCTGGTATATATTTTTGTATACTGATTTTGTGTTGGGCAACGTTGCTAAACTTGTTTATTCTGTTGGTTTATCCCTACATCCTTTTGGATTTTCTCCATACACAATCATACCACATGTAAATAATGATAATTCTGTTTTTTCCTTTTGAGGCTTTATACTTTCATTTCTTGTCCTTACGACACTGGCCAGACCCCTCCAGTACAATGTTGATTAGAAGTGATGATGATGTGAATTCTTGTTATATTCCTGATGTCAAGAGGAAAACTTTCAACATTTCACTATGATAGGTTTTAAAAATATATGTAGAGTCCTTCTACAGGTTGAGTATACCTAATACGAAGTCCTCCAAAATCTGAAACTTTTTGAGTGCCTCTGTGATGCTTAAAGGAAGTGCTCATTTCAGATTTCAGATTTTCAGATTATGGATGTTTAACCAGTAAGTATGATGCAAGTATTCCAAAATCTGAAACAGCACTTCAGGGATGGTATACTTAACCTGTATTAGATTAAGGACTTTTCAAAAAAATTCTTAGTTTTCTAAGAGTACTTACCATGCTTACCATGAATATATGTTGAATTTTATCAAACACTTGATCTGCATCTATTGAGGTGTATGATATTTCTCCATTAAACTGTTAATACAGCATTCCTAGAATAAGCCCAATTTAATTTGTCATATATTGTCCTTTTATGTATTACTGGTTCCTTTTCCTAATGTTTTGTTTAGGATTTTTGCACTTTTGTTCATGACCTTGACCTATAAATTTTTAATACTCACTCCATTCAGGCCTTGGTATCAAGGGTATTCTGGCTTTGTAATATGAGTTAGGATGTATGTTCTCCTTTTATTTTTCTCATGTAGTTCAGCTAACATTGGAATCCTTTCTTAAATGTTTGATAGAATTTGCCAGTGAAGCTATCTCTACCTGGAGTTCTCTTTGTAGGGAAGCTTAAAATTGAATCAATACCTTTAGTCACATTAGGACTATTTCAATTTTCTATTTCTTCACTTTGGGTTTTATTTTTCTAGGATTTTGTCCATATTATCTAAATTTTTGTTATACAAAATAGTCCATAGTATCCTCTCCTTATCCTCTTAATGCCTGTTTTCATTCATAAAACTGATAATTTATGCCTTCTCTCTTGTATTCTTGATCAATGTCAGGGTCTTTTCAAAATAAACTAACTTTTGGCTATCCTATTTTTGTTTTATATTTTGCTAATTTTGGCTCCCATGTTTATTTTTTTACTTTGTGTTTAATTTGTTGTTTTTAACTCCTTGAGATGTATACTTCATAACTTTCTTTCTAATGAAGGCTTTAGCTGCAGTCCACAGATTATATTTAGTATTTTTGTTATTCAACTCAATATTTTCTAATTCACATTATTTATTTGAACGATAGATTACTTAGAAGTGTATTTCTTCCAAACATTTGAACACTTTCTAGCTGCTGTTGTGTTACACAGTATAGATAACTGACAATAGCTGTTTACAAAAGATACATCCAAAACATAAAAATTTACAGAAGTTGAAAGTAAAAGGATGGACAAAAGATATTCTGCATAAAATAATTAAAATAGGCTTTAAGGCAAATGAGCATTACTAGGAATAAAGTATTTCACAGAGAAAAGGATCAATTCACTAGCAAGATTCGATTTTAAATACGAGCCTAATGTGGCTTCAAAATATGATGGGAAAATTGGCAGAATACGAAAAGAGGTTGGTAACTGAGAGAATAAGCAGACAAAAAGCAATAAGGAGGTGGGGCTCTTCGCTACTGGCAAACGAATCACTTGGCTTTGTCTGCCTTTAAGGTATCCTAGCACTGATTCTTACCCTGAGGAGGGGATGTAGAGTAGACCTGCTGGAGGGTTCCTGGTGGAAGGTTTTACTCCTCCCAGTCCATCACCAGGTATTCGAACTGCTGTGGGTATGCAAGGAAATCTAATACAACCTGGACATCATTTTTAGTTTCTACATGTGTCACCTGGGGGTAAGAGAGAGGTGGTAGATGGAAGGGAAGGGCCTCATAAACTGAGTGAGTCATGACAGCTAGAAACTAGTTTTAGAGCAAAGGGCAGACATTTATTGAAAGGATGCTGGAGTGCTTCAAACTTAGGAAGAGTAGGGCCCAGGGCGACCCTCAGTTGTATGGAAACCAGGCATCCTCCTTTCAAGGGCTCCTGATTCCTGAGGACCAACTCCTGCTACTAACCCTAGGAAGCCTCCCCGTTCCCTCCCTGGAGGAAGGGGCCAGGTGGAGAGATGACGTCCAGTGCTGAGCAAGGAGAATGTTGCTAGGGTATGTACAGTCAGGCAGCACAGCTGTACAAGCCAGACAGCGTGCACTAGGCTGTGACCAGCCACCACCAGCACTCGGGGATGGGACTCTTCCTAGAACACTCTTTCTCCTCCGGCCCATGTCCTGATGCCTGCCCTGGGCTGCACTGTCTGGGACCAGCAGCTACAAACCGACATCCTCGAGCCATGCCCAAGGTCTGAGCCACTTGCTCTGGGCACACTCCTCGTGGGATTTGGGGTGCTGCTGCCCAGTGCCAGCAGCCCCTTGGCACAGGGGCTCCCAGAGGCCCTTCAGCCCCATGTCTGATCCCCTCTCCCTGCTGGTAGCTCCACAGGCTTCTTTCCACTTCCACCTGCTGCCCACCCCAGGACATTGCCAGGGCTTAAGGGTCTTGGGACTGTGTCCTGTAGTTTAGGCCCCCTCTCAGCTGAAGGGGAGGTGCCAGCTGTAGAGATGGCCTTGTCGTGCCTCATCCCTCCAGCTGGCCTTGGAGAGAAGAGCTGGATTGTGCCCCCAGGCTGCTCAGCATCTGCTGGGCCAGGAGGCCGGCTGCCAAACCATCAACCCACCCATGGCCTTAGGAGCCCAGGAGACAAGGAGCAGGCCCAGACCCTGCAGAGCGCTGATAAGATGGGCCAGGGACGCGCCTCTCCAGGCCCAGCAGCCTTGGGAACCACAGCCCCTCCGGAGCTGGGGTCCAGGCCTCCCCAGAACTGCAGCTGGAGCTTCATCCTTTTCCGGGAAGGGCAGGACCTGGGGTGGGAGGGGAGACTGGGGCGGGGCTGGAGGCAGGCTCAGCTGCCGAAATGATGGCCTGTCACATCTTCTGCCTGCGCTCCTCAGGCAGGCTCCTTGGAGGGGACATTTCACAGCCTCAGAAACATTTCTGGACTTGGCACCCGCTCGGCCCCCAGCCCTGTAGTGGCTGGGGGAAGCCTGCATGGAAGACGGAAAGAATAAGGGAGGAAGATCAGAGCTGTAAAAGGGGATACAAAGCCTGTACTCCACGACCATTGTGTCAGGCACAAGGTACTATCCTGGAAGCCTTTGCTGAAGTGCAGTGGACAGTACCCTGGATGGGGATCAAAAGAACTGAGTTGGCTTTTGGTTCTACTTCTGAAAAGCTTTGTATAATAACATGTAGATGATCCTCTTTGAGTCTTAGCTTTATTGCTTGTAAAATGCAGATAATTCCTCCCTCCCAAGACTTCTATATAGATTGAGATTTTAAAAAATGCTAATGTGCAAAGTAAACAGCTAGGCCTGTTCTAAAGGCACTGTGAATGTTGGTTGCATCCAAATCTGAATTTTGTCTGGGACCAGGGTTAGGGGCCAGAATACACCAGAGGTGAGGGCCAGACCCACCTGAGAACCATCAACAAACTTACCCCACACCCCAATACACCTCCTCACCCCCTGCAGCCTGTCAGCTTCCCCCATCTCCCACACTCACTGTCACCTGGCACTCCGGTGCACCAGATGACACTGCTTACTCCCTGGTACACAGGTAAGTGCAGCCAGTGTCATACCCAAGGCCTATAAATGAGGTCCACAGGCAAGAGCCATCCCAGCCCACATCTGATATCCAAGATGCAATGCTAAGTGGAAAAAGCACTGCAGAACAATGTGTGGAATATGGTCTTGTTTATGTGTGTGTGTGTAAGATATAGGTATAAAATACGCTTGCATATTCATAGAAAATTTGTGGAAGGATACACAAAAATTGTTAACAATGGTTATTACTAGTTCTACAGGGATGATAAACAGGGAGGGGTGAGGACTGTATTTTCACTAGTTATTATCATTTGAATATTTTTGCCATGAACATGTGTTACTTTCATAATGTAAAAGCACTTAAAATCAAAATTTTTAGATAGTAAATTAATATGTAGATATAGATAGATGATAGATGGACAATAGTGGTAGATAAATGATATGAAAACAGCTAAAAGCTAAACCAGACAGCTATCTCTGTGCGTTGGTTTCCTCACGTGAAATGGTACCTATTTCATAGGATTATTGTGAGGATTAAATGACTTCATACGTTCGAGTCCTTGGAACAGTGCCTGGCACACAGTAAGTGCTCAATAAATGTTCTCCTCTTTCGGATAATACTGGTGTGGAGGTGGTGGAGGAAGACAGGCTGGCTCGATGTGATAATCTCTTTCGCCATCTTGTGGTCAGTGGAGCACAGGCCATAGAGCAACATTAATGCCAGTTGGCAGCGTGGGTTCACTTTGCATGTTTTCAAACCTCTTCATAGGTAAGTGTAGGAGTTCAGGCCTTAGGAATGGAGGACCTAGGACTTTTAAAATCGAAAAAGAGTTTAAAGAAATAAACAAATAAGTTTACAAATGGGTAGCCAGAATAGGACTTAAGAGACCCCTACTCTAGTCATCTTTGATACCAGATGCTCCTGATCCCTAGTGCTGTCAGTGTCAAAAAGAAAACAAATTGGCGGGTCCCTGTTTTTGTTTGTTTGCTTGTTTGTTTTTTTCAGGTTCCTCTTTTTCTGTCAGGCTTAGTTGCATCAACAGAACCAATTTTAGCTTACTTACTCAGAAAAGGGATTTTTGAACAGCTATTAGGTAGCTCAGGGAAACCTCAAACAGGTCAGAGAATCTGGTTTGGGAGCTAGGTGGCCACGAGTTGCCATCCTACCCCCTCTGCGGACAGGAGCTGCTGAGGCTGAGTCCAGCGCCACTAGGATATCTCTTACAGTTGTTTGTGAAAACTCAGTGTGTCTCAGCCATGATCTGCCACTGTCACCAGGCATAGCTTCTACTGTTCATCTGATTTCCAATGGTCTCTTCACATGTTTCTTCTGATTAAAAATCTGGATAGGGAACATCTAATTGGTGGAGCCTAGGGCTCACACCTCTCCTCTAGGCTGAATTCTGGTTTCCACCTTAGAGCGGAAGGACTTTTTTTTTTTTTTTTTTTTTTTGAGACAGATTCTTGCTGTGTCGCCCAGGCTGGAGTGCTGGAGTGCAGTGGCGCAATCTCAGCTCACTGCAACCTCCTGGGAGGAAGGACTATTAATGTAGGGCTTCTCCAAAATTTAGAAGGGCTATTCAGAAGAGCCTGGGTTGGGTAGGGGATGATGATGCTCTGACTTTGGGAAAATGGCATTGAGCATGTGTGCTTCAGAGTCCCACATCCCTTCTCCAGGTCCTGTCTATCTAGCTGTAGGTTCTACATATGACCCAGGCAGTACTGGGAATCTAGGTCTGTTTGACTCAGTGGTCAGGCCGGGTATGGTCGCACATGCCTGTAATCCCAGCTACTCGGGAGACTGAGGTGGGAGGATGGCGTGAGTCCAGTAATTCGAAGCAGCAGTGAACTATAATCATGCCACTGCACTCCAGCCTGAGTGACAAAGCAAGACCCCGCCTCTTAAAAAAAAATTGGTGGTCAGACTCCATATTGATTATTAGGGGACAGGTCATGGTGATACCAGATGGAAGGGTTTTTTTGGACAGGGAAGTCCATGGGGGCGGTGGGGCACAGGGGCCATGGCCGACTGGTTTACCACTGTATTCAACAGCAGCTAGCTTGGTGCCTTAACACATGACTGAAAGGAAGGTGGAATAAAAGAACAAACTAAGCTGGCCACCTTCCTTCTGTAGTTGTAAAATTTCACTGACATTTAGGGCCCCTAATTTCGGAAGAAACCTAAGAGAGGTGTTTTGGAGGTGTCTCGTTAGATAAGGGAGATCAAGAAAGGTAACTCCACTCATACCAAGCTACACCTTCATGTAGGGTTTCTGACTCCCCTCCAGGAGGTGACTCCCCTCCACATTTAGTGTCTCCATTCAGAAGGAAAGAACAATCAAGTGTGTGCTCCAAGATTCTACTGTCCATTCACACAGTTTCTTTCTTTCTTTCTTTCTTTTTTGCAACAGAGTCTCACTCTGTTGCGCAGGCTGGAGTGCAGTGGCGAGATCTTGGCTCACTGCAACCTCTGCCTCCCGGGTTCATGCGATTCTCCAGCCTTACTCTCCCGAGTAGCTGGGATTACAGGCATGCAGCACCACACCTGGTTAATTTTTGTCTTTTTAGTAGAAACGGGGTTTCACCATGTTAGCCAAGCTGGTCTCTAACTCCTGACCTCAGGTAACCCACCGACCTTGGCCTCCCAAACTGCTGAGATTACAGGCGTGAGCCACTGTGCCCGGCCCATCCAGATATTTTCTTGAAACAATTCTGCACTTAGGATATATTTCCAGGAGAAATAGATGAAACATTCCCATAGTGGAATTGCTCGAGATTGCTGGGCCTCAAGGCCTATTGGAATTGAACTTCAACATCCAGCAGGTGGGTCAGCCTGTGGCCTCCATATTTGCTTCTATGAATCAGTGATGGCAAGTGCCCATCTCTGGCCACGCCAGCTGAAAGGTACAGACCACCAGAGGGAGCAGGTGTGCCTCTTCCATAGTGGAACACGGCACTTCCTGTTTGCCGCCCCCCTCAACCTGCCCTGCTCTGGAAAACACCACTGTTGCTTAGCAACAGGGAAGGCAGTCATCCAGGGCCCCATATTTCTATCAGTCACCAACCCAAGTGAGACGTAGAATGTAAAGGCCTGCTTTCAGCTCACATCTACTGTAGCACTTTGGAACTTGCTGGCCACTCAAAATGTGGCCCGTGACCATTCAACATTTCAGGGGTCCCCAAGACCGCCCAGACATTCAGTGAATTAGCTAGGACTCACGGGACTCAGTATATTATTGTACTCATGGCTGTTATTACAGCAAAAGGTTATACAATATGATCAGCAAGAAATAAAAAGAACAGGTGGGGTCTGGAGAAGTCCACGCACAGACGTCCTCATGCTCTCTTTCTCCTGTGAGGGGGCCCATCGAGCACATCCTTCCCCACGAATGAAAATGCACAATTTGTGGGTAATGTTTTGCCCAAGGAAGCTCACTTAGTGCCCCAAATTTGTATTGGGGTCTGGTCATTAGGCACCCCCTGCCTATTATGTACCCGAGTTCCAGACTCTCAGAAGGAAAGCAGGTGTTCAGAATCAACTACATTGTGGGTACAAACTGGTCAGGCACTGTGAAGCACCCTTCTCAATTAGGGAACATGTCAAGTGCTGTCTTAGTTTTCTATTGCTGCCATAACAAATGATCACAAACTTAGAGGCTTAAACTCTACAAATGAATCGTCTAACAATTCTGTAGGTCAGAAGTCCACCATAGGTCTCTGGGCTGAAATCAAGGTGTTGGCAAGGTTGTGTTCCTTTCTTGAGGCTCTAGGGGAGAATCCATTTCCTGCTCATTCCAGGTTGGCAGAATTCAGTTTCTTGACATTGTAGGACAGAGGTCCCTGTTTCCTTATTGGCTGTCACCTGAGGGCCATTCTCAGCTTCTATTCCTTAGCCTGTAGTATTTTCCTCCACCTTCAAAGCCAGAACAGTGAGTTGAATCCTTCTCAAGTCACATCTCTGTAGCCACAGCTGGGAAAGTTTGTCCACTTTTAAGGACTCCTGTGATTGGATTGGGTCCACCCAATTAATCCAGGATAATCTTCCCATCCCAAAGCCCCTACCCTTAATCATGTCTACAAAATCCTTTTTGCCATGTAAAGTAACATATTCATAGGTCCCAGGGATTAGGACATAGACATCCTTGTGTATCCAGTATTTTGCCTACCACAAGTGCCCAGTTCCTAGATGCCAGCCAAAGGTCTTTCTAAATATAACAGTCTCAGGGATGCTATGTTAACTGTTTTCTGCATACTCATGCATATCTAAAGGAAGGTGACATCATGAGGGATAGGGGATACCCTCTTCCAACATCTTGTAGCCCCTTTCATGCTTACAATGTCTTGGACTTCATAAACAACTGGACCCAGGGCTCAGCCCACAAAGATGCCTTATAACCCAGATTCCAATATGGCATACACATTCTGACCTTGGGACTGCGCAGTGCTATCCCTTCCCTGCTTCAACCTGGATAGGAACCAAGGTCTAGGAAACTGTTAGGTCACGTTCTCTCAAGCATAGGGCTTGACAGAAAGTATATTTCAGTTTAAATTCTTAGCTATGTATCAAGAGCAAGTTATTTGTTCTCTGTAAGTCTCATTTCCTCATCTGCTTCCAGGTATAACACACTGTCTTATAGATTTAAATGAGAGAATACATACAAATGCTTGTATGTGTAAGGCAATCTTTCCAGATCTCAATGGCTAGTGTGCTAAGAGATGGAACATCCAGTAGGAACTAAAATAAGACTAAAGTCTTCTGTTTCAACATGGAGCTTCCTCTTAGGGGGAGAAAGAAGAGAGGAGGCAGAGGTTCACTTTTTGGATCTGCTTGGGTCTTTTTTTTCCTTCTGAGCTCATCACTTTGTTGACAAACCTATTTCTCCTTCTTCCTGTGAAGGTGTGATATTGTGAATGATTAACCTTTGTTTTTCACCCCAAGCTCCAGCTTGCCCTTGTACTCTTGGCCCTGCTGCAGATGACAGGCCCAAGGCTTCTGCCCCAGAGTAGAGTTATTTCAGCAGAAAGGCAAATAGAATCAAAGAGCCCAAGATCAGCTTTTGAGTCACAGAAGAGATTTCAGAAAATGTACACTGAGAAAAGAGAACTAAATGAAAGGCTTTTTGAGTTGGAAGATCTCAGGTCTTTTGAATACCAAGAGATAAGGACCTGGCCTATCGACAGGCATACAAGGATATATGGTTTGTCCAAGGGACTTCCAACCATCTCAGACTAGATAAAGCTCCCATACACTAAAGGGAGGGCTGAGAGGGAGGCAGAGAGATACTGATGACATTCAAGGCCAGGGGATTTCAACCTCCATTTCAGACTATGTTGAAATCTTAAGGAGAATCAGTCTCTCTCTCTCTCTCTCTCTCTCTCTCTCTCTCTCCCTCTCTCTCTCTCTCCTCTCTCTCTCTCTCCTCTCCCTGCTCCTGACTGGATTTGGGTTCCCCTTCATCTCCAAATATCACAATGGTATTTCCTGGAGGGCTAGAAAGGCCACTCAATTAACTTTTAGTCTGGGCCTTGGGATTGAGGAAAGAGAAGAGAATCTGTGGTGTTTATAGACACTAGTATCATCCATTAGGGTAGGAACAGTAAGAAACCAAAGGTTTGTATCAAAGACTTGAAGTTTTCCTAGTGTGGGTCTTCAGAAAACCACTTTAGGGCCTCTGAGGAAAAAGACACTGCTATACCAGCTTGGTGGTGACAATCAGGTAAAGAGCTCATTCCTCCCATTACTGGAACAGCCATGAGGTCTCCTGACAGCAAGGTGACAATGTCCAGATAACAACAGGTGAACAAAGTAGCCCTACATACCCAGAGACAGAGCCACTTGCCTTGGGCTCAGCTGTTCACTGAGAGTCATTGGGTTCTTCCATTTCAGCGCAAGGGTGCCTAGCCAATGCAGTGAGCAAAGGTTAATTTCAAGATTGAATTTTGAGGGATCAAAATTGGAGCAGGTCAAAATTATTAACAACTCGGTGATGTCCAATCCCTTCTGCCTGCAACTACTGACACTGCATGGCTCCTAGCTTAACAACTCTCTGAATGTTGGGGAAGCTTCCTGTAAACAGTAAAGAAAACAAATAATATGCCTTGAGAGCAGTGTGTATTATGGTTAAAAGCAACTGAATATTGTTCTTCCAGCTGGGTTGCGTGAATGCACATCAGGGGAACCATGAGTCCCATTGAATTACAGGCAAACGTACTACACCAGGTGCTTTTCGTGCATTTTTCAAGGGAGAAGAGATGTAATGTAATCAGATTCTCAGAGTGGTCTGAGTCTTAAGCCACTGTTGCAGTGGGGAGTCTTGGATTTGTGCTTTATTAACTGTGTGTCCTGTGAAAATTCATTTATAACCCCCATGTCATGTTTTCCTGCCTGCAGAGTGGAAAAAAAACAATATCAAGCCCATAACATTATTGTGGGGAATTAATTAAAAGATGCTTTATAAATAAATTGATTTTTAAATGAGACGTTCATGAACTCCCTTCCCCAACCCCCAGTAAATAGCTCTATTAAATAAAGGGCAATCGGCTGAGATTTTGGATATCAGACATACATATTTTTCAAAAATGTATGTGTACAGTTTATATATGTGGAATAATGATGTGTCTAATCCTGTATTTTTTCAAGAATCATTTTCATAAATTATTTGGCATTGTGTGCTTTAAAATAATGATGATGGTAATGATGATGATGATAATGATAATTCCTTGTACTTGCATAGCCAGTAGTCCTTTCATTTATCTCATCGGTTGTTGACAAAGCCCTCCTCTTACTCTTGTAAATGAAATGAGGCTATTGCTGGGTCCGCAGTGTTTGGTTGCCATGGTTTAAATTCGTTTCATAAGCTGTTGCTTGGCAATCCCACGCGTCAGCTGGCTCTTTTTCCTCAGCACTCTCGCCACACGCTGTCTGAAGTATAATGAGACTGAGGCTGGGCAAAGGAGGATGGCAGTCCCCAAGCACTTTCCATCTTCCCACACAACACTGTTTGTTACCATGATGCTTGATAAATGTGTTAAAAGCAGAGCAGTGAAGTGGTTGCAAACATGGGATTTAGTGTCACACAAACCTGGGTTCAAGTTCTGGTTTGGGATTTGGCTCAGTGTTTCCTTTGGCCATTCACCTAGAAACCCATGTCTCAGTTTCCCCATGTATCAAGTGAGAGATGATAATATGCAGCACCTGGAGTGGATGTGAGAATTGGAGGAAAAAAATCATTTAAAGTACCTGCACACAGTAGGTGCTCAGTAGCTGTAACCTGTACTAATAAGGGTCATGGGAGTTAGTGGAACTATAACTTTCCTTGTGCTGTAGTAAAATGCTCTGATGTAGCAGGCAGTTTGGACTTAATTTGTATAGTTGTGGCCCACTTTCTTTTATACATAGTATGAGTGGGCTCACTGCAAATCCATAGAGTAAAACAGAAATTTATAAATAAACTATCAGGATCAAGGAAAAGACTGGGAGTGTTGTGACTAAAGGAAGACAAGTAGAGATGCTGCAGACAGAACATATCAATAGATGTCCACTCCAGGTAGTGAGTGGGTAGGCACTGTGCATTCAAAGGGGCTGCCATGGGGGAGGCTTGTATCCTCCCTAGATAAACACATACCCATGGGCAGTGGTGTGCAGGTAAAACAGCTCTCAGGGAGAGAAAAGCCTTGATTTGTAGCATTTGCCTATTTCTGTGGTGTAAATACTCCTACTATGACTAATTTCAAACTACCAATGTGATGCTATTGAAGGGAATGTGGAGTTGGAAAGCAATGCCCACAATTGGCTCTCAGGAGCCCATCAGAACCTGCTTCGGCACAGAACTAATCCCTTCCCTAGGAGAAGCTTTTTGTTTTTGTTTTTGTTTTTGCTTTTTTTCTTTTTTGTGGACATTTCCAACAAGCTCTTGTATTTATAGCAGTTTAGGGAGGTCAGTAGGACTGCTCTTCTGGCCTTTGATTTTCCCTGATTGGAAGCATATGGCTGAGGAAATAGCCTCTGTTCTGTTGTTCAGGCCCATCCCACATATCCATAGGCTGACTTCAGCACCCTTTCTGGCTTAGGATCAGGAGCCCATGATCTTTGCAGGATCCAGAGGAACTTGGGAACTAGGAATTACCTAGATGAAAATCTTAACTGAGGTAGTGTCTTCTCCCAAAGTTATTTTTTCTTTTTTCCATAACCCAACTCAGCCATACTGCCCTCATCATAGTCTCTCATACTCTCATGGTCTCTCATATTCATTGTAGCATTCTCAGTGCTACAATGCATATGACCTTACTATGTTTATATTAGTCACCAAGCAGTTTCAAAATGAATCACTTTTTAAATTCATCTGTGCCACTGTAAAGCTGCTTCATCTAATATGACTTCAGTGTAGTTGTCTGATTTTGATAGCTGGAGTAAACAAACTGTGTGTGTTTGAATTCCATTCTGGACTGAACAGTTTCAAGTGTCAGTCAGGGATGCTCATTTGTAAGAACAGGCACATTGACCAGCTTTCAGTGAAAATATGTTGCATGTGTTTTACATTTTACATGGTCCATAATTTGTGTTTCCTTTCCACTTCATATCTGACAATGTCCAGTTAAATAGCTTCTACAGACAGAGTGCCCCAAAGCATAGTGTCTTCCTTGTGAATCAGCTGAAAGACATCGGGATGTTTATGAGGCAGCAGAAGAGAATATTAGATATAAAACCCACAACTTTCTAAGGAGGGTAGGCCCTGTTAACAGGAAATATTTTGGGGGTGGGGTTAGATACAAAGTCATGAACCTCAATATAATTAATGGCCTGTCGCAGTTCTGAAGAGTTTTCAGTAGTGTACAAATTTGAAGGTAGAAGCTGGAAGACACTTAAACTTCCCAGCAAAAGCAAGATCCTTGAGGGAGAGACCAAAGCCAGGGAAAATGGAGGCCTGTTTGGGAGATGGTGCAGGGAGTGGTGGGGGGAAGGGGATATGATCACTGGAGACTGAAAAGAAAGATTTGGGAGAAGAAATAATGTCTAATGGAGACTTTCTAGTTAAATTCTGTGGGGAGAAATGCTCGTAAACATCTCCCCCTAGGAAATTTTCATTTAATTCTACAATGCTCACTGTTTAATAGGCATGGATTCTCTATGGTGAATGTGAGTAAAATTGTGTTTCGAGATTTAGATATGGGAGAAAAACAAAGGGTAGCAGACATGTGGCTTATATATACTCTCGTGTGAATGAAGGGACATCTTTGCATAGAAAGATCTCATGTTCACCATTCACTTACCAGGTTGGGGTGGGAGATGGAGGGTATTTACTGTGCCTAGCTGGAGGACTGTAGGTTAGAGAGGCTTGGCGGAAGGATGGAAATGGAGTTTCTCTAACGAGAGCCTACAGGTTGCTAGAACTCCTCCTCATGCTGACTGCTCAGAAGTGCCCCACCAAATTCTGCCCAGTGGCAGCAGAGTCCTGCTGGGGATGGTCTCATCAGATCCAGAAGAGTGGCTCATAAGCGAGAGTAAGCATACATTTTCTCTTAAGAAACCAGAGTTAACAATTATTTTATTTTCCATTGATTTCTCACAGTTCTGGAGGCTGGGAAATCCAAGGTCAAGGTGCCAGCAGATCCTGTTGTCTGGTGAGGGGCCACTTCCTGGTTTGCAGACAGCTGTCTTCTCATTGTATCTCACAGGGTGGAGAGCAGTAAAAGTTCACTGGAGTCCCTTTTATAAGGGCACTAATTCTATTCATGAAGGCTCCACTCTCAAGTCCTAATCACCTCCCAAAGACTCCACCACTAATATCATCATATTGGGAGTTAGGATTTCAACATATGAATCTGGAAGGGGAGCATAAACATTCAGTCCATAACACTAATGTTTTTGAAATATTTGAAAATGTTGTATACCAAAAGGAAGCTCAGGGACTTTTACCCTTAATATTGTTTTGCCTTTAAGACTTTGTGTCCAATTATTTAAGTGGTGAAAAGTGAGGATGCGATTTTTTATGTACCATGAAAAAGTCTTAAAACTTCTCAAGTCTTCATTTATATGTTGGACAAATTTTCAGATCCTAAAAGAGTTCATTTCTAATTTATTTTCAGGAAATTTTGCCTCACTGCCTTTTTATAAAATCCAAAATTATGTCTCTAGCTATGATTTATTTGGAAACTAATTTTTTGAAAATGAATAAGGGGGGTTGTGGCCATAATAGATTGATGGCTACCTACAATTCATGTTCTCTTTCCATGGCATGGAATTGTTGCTAGGAGAAGCTGCACATCCATAGATGACAGTTCTCAGTGCCCGCTTCCCCCAATCCAGCTGACTTGTACTTGCCAGTGGAGTATGAGAGTTACTACATGGCCAATAAGGGGCTGTAACCCACTCTTGAGATAATTAATCCATTCCTGTGGAAAACAATCCACTCCCTCTAGGAACTAATTCAGTCTTGCAGGAGTGAGAACTCACCAAGCCATTCATGAAGGATCTGCCTCCATGACCCAAATACCTCCTGCCAGGCCCTACCACCCCACACTGCCACACTGGGGATTAGACTTCAACGTGAGTTTTGGTAGGGACAAACGAAACACATCCAAACTATAGCAGTACCTGAAATGCCTTCATGAGGGCTCCTTAGAATAAGAATATGTTGTTGTGGGTAGTTGTCTGAAAGGACACCAGTCTTGGTGTTCATAGTACAGAGTATTCTTATAGGAAGAACTTTATTTTGATCAGCATGTATATCAGTCAAAATTCAGTTGCACATAACAGAAATTACTCTAGCTATTTTAATGGGATATAGATTTAATATAGGGAGTAAGGTGCTTACAAAATCACCAGAAGGGCTGAAGCAGCAACCTCCAAGCTCGGAAATGACTACTAGAGCAACTAAAGAACTGCCACACCAGGAAGATGGCTACCTCTGCCACAATCAGGAAGCTGGGAAATCAGGAACTTTTTTTCCTGACAGCTGGATTCAGAATCAAACCATGTTAGCCCACATCCTGGGATTGGATTAAGGACTCTGCCACCATAGCTGTTGCTCTAGGAACATGCCACTTTTGCTGTGATTCTGAGAAATGGAGACTGTCATCAAATCTGTTATGCCAGAGCCACCCCATGCCTGCTAGATCCACAGCAGCAAAATTGAAGCCTGTCTCATTGCCACCTCTCTCCCCACATTGACTAGATTTTTAAAGATAATACTCACATGAGTAAACCTGATTAGCAGAACCTAAATTATGTCTTTTGCCATGTTTCAGAGGAGTAATAGAGTTTTTAGCTTTCTAGCCTGTGTCATAAAGGAAGACACACTAGAGAGGGCTTAGAAGAGATGTTTAGCAAGCCAATTATAGACTTTACCACAGTCATTCCCTGTCTAGAAAGAGGCCCTCATCCCTGACTCTGACCTTGGGAGACTGGCCTTTCATGATATGAAACAGGCCCGATTAGATAAAAGCTTCAATTCTGAAAGCACCACAAATAGCAATATAATGTCACTGGACTGAGAAACACTATGCTGAGTAAAACCTGCATTGATGTAAGTGATATGCACAATCAAAAAATGTAACAGGGCCAGATCTGTAAAGTGAATATTATTTTCTGAAACAGAAACTAAAATTTGAAAAATAATATTTGAGAAAAAAGTGCCTTAAAAAGTTGTAACATCAAGGAACACCATATATTTTTAAAGGTGCCAACATATCTAGGACATATTTCAAATACATTTAGAGTATTTGTGTTGGAGAGAGGAGAATGAGAATAGGGATTTGGGATAAAGGAGAAAAAATAAATAAAAAATAGAATAGTCTGTGCTGACTGATAATAAAAAGTGTGCCATGATTTGTGTAGTATGAATAGCTCAACTCCTAATTTGGTAACATCTAAATAGGATACATAAAACTAACCAAAAGTTAAGTTTCTGCACAGCAAAGGAAACCATAAACAAAGTGAAAAGGCAACCTACTGAATGGGAGAAAAGATTTGCAGACCATACATCTAATAAGTGGTTAAATATCCAAAATATATAAGGAACTCACACAACACAATGGCAGAAAAATAAATAGCCCAATTAAAAAAGAGCAAAGGACTCTAATAGACATTTCTCCAAAGAAGACATACAAATGGCCAGCTGGTATATGAAAAAATGCTCAGCATCACGAACCATCAGGGGAATGCAAATCAAAACCACAATGAGATAGCACCTCACACTTGTTAGGATGGCTACTATTAAAAAAAAAAAAAAAAAAGAACAAGTGCTGGTGAAGAAATTGGAACCCTTGTGTACTGTTGATGAGAATGCAAAATGGTACAGAGTCTTTGAAAAGCAGTATGGAGGTTCCTCAAAAAATTAAATATAGAACTACCATATGACCCAGCAATCCCACTTCTGGGTATTTATCCAAAAGAATTAAAGTCAGAATCTCAAAGACATATCTGCACTGTCATGTTTATTGCAGCACTATTCACAATAGCCAAGATGTGGAAACAACTTAAATGTTTATGGATAAATAAATGGATAAAGAGAATATGGTATATGCATACAATGTCTTAAATTATACATTCAGTCTTTTTTTAAAAAAAAGGAAAACTGCCCATATGTGGCAATATGGATGAACCTGAACCTTGCACTAAGTGAAATAAACCAGTTACAAAAAGACAAATACTGCATGATTCCATTTATATGAGGTATCTAAAATAGCCAAACTCATAGAAGGAGAGAGTAGAATGGTGGCTTCCAGGCGCTAGGGGGAGAAGGAAATGGGGAATTGCTCTTCAATGGGTATAAAGTTTCAGTAATGCAAGATGAAGAAGTTTTAGAGATCTGTACAACATTGTGTTTATAATTAGCATGTACACTTAAAAATGTGTTAAGGGGGTATATCTCATATTAAGTGTTCTTACCACAATGAAAAAGAAAAATAAATGGTGATTGGACGCATGCATTTTAAACTACTTTACAACTGAAAATTTCATAAAACCTGTCAAACAGAACAGGAATAATGTACTTATGTAAATTAGATTGAAAATATAAAAAATTAAAATATATAAAACTCATTCCCCAAATTCTGAAAGACATGCAAATATATAACTTTTATAAAGCTTAAAAATGCCACATAGGGTTTAAAATTTAATCCAATGTCCAAACAGAAAGTCTAGGAACATCGATATTCTCAACTCTGACACAAAAGTGTATGGTATAAAAACCAGATTCAATAAAAATTGTGCAAATTAAAACTTATTGAATATAAAAGACACATACAATGCAAAATCATTGAAATATTTTTGATGACTTTTTTGAAAAAATGGCCAGAACAGTAAGTTAAAATTGTTTTAAAATGAACTCAGTAAACAATGATAAAAGTATAAACTGCTGTTTGGGAGATATTTGTTTTCAGCCCCTATGAAAACTTTAAAAACTGAAGACAGAATAAGATTACTTGTCTTAAAATGAAATTGAAATAAAAACAAAAATATCAAAAGAACCACAAGGAGAAAACTCCCGCCAAACCTGAAACAAATCTACTTGACTCAAAATCGTTGAAAATGGAACCCCAACTCCTTCAAATTTACTGAAAGATCATACATTATTTATTAGAAACATTTCATTTTATACCAATTTAAAATTTCATAGTTTTTCCCAAATTGCCCAAATGCTACCCCCTAAAATTTATTCTTTTCCAAATTCCCCTGCATCCTATTTACACTAAGACCCTCACATGATTAGGCAGCTGCTGAACAGGCTGGGAGACATCCCTTTGGCACTTACAAACTGAAACATTCCACACACATAAAGATCAGTTCTCTCACTTTTGCTTTTCATGCCATGAGATGGCTTTGTCAAAACCGAAGCTCTCAGGCCTGCCCTTCCCATCATGAAATAGCCTTTGCCTACAGTAGGTCCTGGGAGAGAACCCAACAGTTCCTAACCAGACTTAGGGCTTTCCTCCTCCTCTGTATCATTTTCTCTCCCTGAATTGAAGCTGGAGTTTCTTCCAGAGCTTGTGACAGGGCAGATCATACTGATGTGATTTGAAGAAAACCCTAGCTGCTTCCCTAGCCAGATGGCTGCTGCAGTGGGATGATGATGGTCAACCTTGGCCTTGTTCCCCTTTGCTACCTCGTGGAGGAGACTCGAAGTTCCTATTGTTAGTTGCAAATGTCTCCCATGTGCAGGCTGGAGTAATTAGGTGGGGTATGGATGGAAAACAGAGGAGGCCCCTGATATAGAGGTTGAAGCAGGTTGAAGGGGGCAAATACCGAAGTCAGGGCTCCAGAACAGTGAGGTGAAAGTTCCAGGTTGGGACTGCCTCATTCCAGGAGTGGTTGGTCTGTGGGTCCTGATCTAGGCACAAGCGTCTTCAAGGTGTAAAGGGCAGAGGTGAAAGCCATGGTCAGGGCTGGGCTATAGGAGGGAAAAGGTGCTCACTGAGGTCTGGTCAGGGACCACCCCCAGATACTGTATTTCATCAAATCTAAGATGCCATCAAGTGTAAGATGAACCGTTATTTTATGTATCAATACTAAAAAGGCTGCCAATTAAATCATGCCATGATGTTTTCTCAGCACTTGTAATTTTTTATTTTTACTTGTCAAAAGAGTTCTTTGAGACTTATATAGATATAGTATCTTTCCATATATCACTCTTGTGAGTACATAAAAATAAAAGCAATGTAAATTGCTTAAAGTATTTCTAGAGTGTCTTCACATCTAGAACCTAAGTATCCCAAATGACTTTTCAGCTCAGAGTTCATTGTCTGTGTTTTCCCACACAGAGTTGGAACTGTCTGTGTTTTCCCACACAACATTGTCCTCTGTGCCATCAAGACGGTTGGTGATACAGCATTTCTTAAAAGAGAGACCCACTATTGTCCATGGATTTTCTTCCAAGTTGCTGCTAAACTGCAAGTTTTGATGTGGGGCTTTCTTGCTTGACCTGCGAGAAGTTATCCTGTTGAATGTATCTCAATAACAAAACCGAACAGAATTTCACCTATTGTAGGTATCTTCCTTGCTTTGGACCTAAAACACACGTTGTTGTTCCTCTGCATGAAAATGTGGAATTGCAACATTTTCTCCATCTTTCAGATAACTATTGCTTCATAACAAACCAGTTACACAGATTTCTGTTTCCAGCCTGAGGGCTGCAATTATTATTTATGCTAATATGCCTCTGAGATCGACCTTTGCTAGAAAACTCTTTCTTTTTCTTTTAACTTTTGAAATAATTATAGACTCACAAGAAGTTGAGAAAATAGTATGGGGAGTTCTCATGGACCCACCACCCAGATTCCCCTAATGGTGATATCTTAAATAACTATAATACATTTTCCAAAGCAGATAATCAACTGGCACAATACAATGAACTAAATTACAGAGATTACTCAGATTGTACCAATTTTCATGTGCACTCTTTATTTTGTATGTTTGTGGATCATTCTATGACATTTTCTTACAAGTATAGATTTGTATAACCACTACAATCATAATACAGAAGTGTTCTATCACCACAAAGATCTCCCTCCTGTTACCCCATTACAGCAACACTTTTCATTGAGGTAACTGTCCTCAGCCTCCTCCCCCTCCACTCTCGGCTTTTTCTGATTGTACATGTTAAGTAGCACCTTTTGTTGCCTGCCTATTTCGCCTCCCAAGCATGCCATGTTCTATTAATCATCTCCACAATTCCCTGCACAGCAAACCCCCTTGGTCCTTCTTCTGACCTTGCCAGTTATTATGGTGATTGTAGTCTCCTAGCTTCCGGCAGTTAACTGCTACCACCTGGCCTCTATTACTTCAAGGCCCCATGATCCCCATGGACATTAATGAGCCCGGTTCCATGACCACGGCTCCTACCCCCAGCTCTAGCCTGCAGGTGAGAGCCGCCACTGA